>NC_081850.1:12492706-12851137 GCF_963259705.1 Myotis daubentonii
ATAAACCATAGGCATTTATCTGGTCCTCAGTCTCATTACTAAATAAAAATAATTTTAAAAATTTCCTTAGGGAGATTCTGGAAAGATTAAATAATAGTTTACTAAACTTTTCCTATGATAGAATGTCTTCATGATGTGACTAGGTATCAGCAGTGAGCCAGAATATTAAAGAATTTCTGGAATATAGAATACAAATGAGATTAGATTGAAAGGAAAGCAAAATCATCAAAGCAAAACACACAACATAAGCTGGAACACAAGCCAAAAAGGAAAATAAGATCTTATGATGCCCCAAGTTTTACCTTTCAAAAATATCTTATCTGTGTCTACTTTACTCTTCTATTAACATTTTCTCTGTAAAAAAGTTCACATGTGTTGGTATTAGGATCTGAAGAATAAGAGAGCATATCTAGACTTTCAAAGTACAGAGGGACCTTGACTTACGAGTGTCCCGACTAACGAGTTTTTTGAAATATGAGCCAATTCTCGGCCGATTTTTTGCTTTGAGTTGCGAGCTAAAATTCAGGTTACGAGCCAGCTTCAGATACCCCACCGCTAGTTGGCGCAGCGAACATCACAGTGAACGCCACCACATCAGCCCAGCATCACGTGTCTCACTCGTTCACTTTTTGATTTGACATACGAGTAATTTGGGTTACGAGCTCCGTCACGGAATGAATTAAACTCGTAAGTCAAGCCCCCACTGTAAACACAAATAGAAAAAAGAGAGCTTTCTATCCATAAAAGAAATTTGCTGACATCCTACACCTTTTTCATTTGGAAATTGGTGGGTGCCTTGTATGTCTGCTACATAACACACTAGAGCAAAGGTGGGCAAACTTTTTGACTCGGGGGCCACAATGGGTTCTTAAACTGGACGGGAGGGCCAGAACAAAAGCATGGATGGAGTGTTTGTGTGAACTAATATAAATTCAAAGTAAACATCATTACATAAAAGGGTACGGTCTTTTTTTTTTTTTTTTTTTTTTTTAGTTTTATTCATTTCAAAAGGGCCGTAGTTTGCCCACGGCTGCACTAGAGCAAAACCAAGTAGTTGGCATGTACTGCTAACTTACACATAAGTTCTTTTTTTAACTTGTCTTTATTGTTGAAAGTATTACAGTTGTCCACTTTGTTTTGTGATTCTTATTGTTGCTTTTCCCCATCAACCCCCTCTTCCCTGCATCTGCCCCTGCCAAGCCTTTGTCACACCACTGTCTGTGTCCATGGGCTGGGCATGTAAGTTCCCTGGTTATTCTCACATATACTCTTTAATAGACAGGGCTGCTTATGCTCATCTAGGGAGGGAAACTACTGGGAAAATAGGACTGCATAGCTGCAAAGAAAATACATACCAACTACCTCTTCTGCCTGACTCTTCATTCAAGAATGTGTCAAACTACTGATCATCTAACAATGTAGGGAAAAATCCCCTATTTGGAAAAAAGGAGCAAGATGTGCAAAATGAAAAACTGAATCAGGAGACATAAAATAACTTGAAAACCTTCGTATGGTCAGAAAGATGTGAAAAGTCATTATCCCTATGAAACAAGGAGTAAAGCACTACAGAGATTTATTGGTAAAGATAAAGTTACAAAACCGAACTTTAATAGACTGGCAAAATAACGGGATAAACACAGCTATATATCCAATTATTAATCACAAAGTTCATTGAGGAAATTCCTAAAATTCAAGACAGAAAAACAATGAATAAAATGAAGAGATATGGAGCATTCATCTACAGGAGGTCTGGAAGAAGAGAAAGAGACAATTATCAGCAATGTGACAGAAAGTATTTTCCTAATCTAAAACATTTTAGCAACGTATGCTTTCAAACTGAATAAATCTACTTCATTATAAACAGAAGGAATGAAAAATAATATCCACCTACATATTTCAGAACTCCATTGACAATGATATTACTTCTAGGAAGATGAAACTGATTACCTGCAAATGAATACAAGTCATTGGCATGACTTGCAATCACCAACATGTGAGGATAGAAAATGATGTTAAATTTTCTTTAAAATGTGAAAATGTTAAAAAATTGTATAGCCAACCATACTAGCAATCAAAAAACCATGTGTGTGTGTGCATGTTTAGTGAAACGAATCCCTATATATTTTTTATATGTGAAAAGAAATTAGTGAAGATCTTAAAGCAAAAGACTAGAAAAGAAAAACAGGGAATAAGGTCAACATACATATCACAGAAAAAAATGTAGTTCAGTATGGCCCATGAAGCATCAATAAATCATGCAAGAAATTAAAGGAAATGTCACTTCATCTTAAAGACTGGAATATTCTCCTTCAAACAGCACGTTACTTACTTTTCTGCAAACGTTGTTCATTCTGCATTTATATTTATACAATGCATTAACACTCTTACAAACTCGGTGTCTGCATGAACCATTTCCAACAACCTGAATTATATATAAATTTCATAAACATAATTTCATAATTACATATATATACAATTCATATATAAATTTCATATATAAAGTTCCCAACTTGCTGTTCATTCTGTCTGTTCAGTATGTTGAGGCAATTAATTTTGCTACAGTGGAACTCCTCTCCATAAGCATTTTTCCCAAAAGAGAAAAAGCAAAGTATGTCATTGTTCTTTCTGGAGAACTGGTCTGGCAGCCTTTTCACAATATAAGTGTTTCAGTCAAATCAGATGAGATAAAAGAAGCAATTTCTTTTGAATTTAGTGAAAAAATAATGCTTTAAAAAGAAGAAAATCTTTATAATTACAGTCAAGGAAATAGCTGTTACTATGAAAAGGACAAGATAAACCCACTCATATTCCATATACAAAGACAAATATCCTATATAATAAAAGGCTAATATGCAAATTGTCTCCTCAACCTGGAGTTTGACCATGGGAGGGGGAGAAAGAGGAGGGCCGGCCAGCCAACCACCTGCAGCCCCTCCCCCTGGATGGTCATGGCCCCTCCCCCGGCTGGCCCAGCCTAATCATCCCCAATTGGGGCAGGATGGCCGGACCCCACCCGTGCATGAATTTGTGCACCGGGCCTCTAGTAAAGTAATGAAAGTGAATATAATTTTGTCCATACAAAGAAGCACCCCAAATTTTGACAGCATTTTATAACATATATATCTACAGCTCTGAATTTATGTTTACCTATATGTACACCTAAACTCAAATTTTCATAAATCTGGATATTTTTTTCTATTCCAAATTTATAGGGAAGATATAATATGGTCTTAAAGGAAAGGAAAGATTCCTATCCCTTATTTATCACTACATTTTCTATTGCCATACTTAAGCCCTTAACTCCTCTTTCTGGTTTCTCAAATACTATAGTGAGAGTGTAAAGAGGCTGTATTGTATTTCAGGTGCTGCTGTAAAAATTACACAAAATTTATATTTTATTACAAATGTATTTATAGTTATGTAGGTGAGAAGTTCAACACAGATTTCACTGGGCTCAAATTAATGTGTCAGCAGGCTGTGCTTTTTGGGTGGCTCTGGGGGATAATCCATCTCCATCTCTGTTTCTGCTTCTAGTGGCCACATACATTTCTTGGCTCTGGGCCCCCTTTCTCCGTCTTCCAAGGTAGCATGTTACAAGTCTCTGACCAATCATCTGAAGCCATATTGCCCTCTGACCCTGACCTCAGTCAGCAAAGTTATTTTAAGATCTCATCTGATTAGGCCTGGTCCCTCAAGAAAATGCAAAATAATCTCCCATCTCAAGATTCTTAACTTTAAACCTAAATTCTGTATGTAACCTGATTAGAACCTAAATTTAAATTGGGAATATGTAAGCAATTAGTTATGGGACATCTAGTTGTAAAACAGAGACATATAAATATACATTAATATATTTGCTATTTTTATATTTGAAAGTATATTATTCCAAAACTACAAATATAATTGCTTTAGCATTAGTATGTCTCAAGTTTTTTAAAAAGATTTTTTATAAGCATCATATGAAGGTCATAACACTTTTACCCAAAAATATGCATAAACTGAGAATTTTGAAAACCATTTTTAGGGCACAAGAAACCTTTGAAGTAGAATCATAAAATCTCATGTGGTGACTATTGAAGTTTGAAATAACTATACATACTATAAATATGGTTTGGCCACTCTGTGTATAAGCACACACTTGTGCCAATAAAGCAAAGAAAATGTCCCTGAGACAACACTTGTACTTACATATGCTGTTCAGTCTGACTTTGCTATTGTGTTTGATCCTGATATATTTTATTTTAAAAAATTGTTGCCTACCCCTCTAACTTGATCTCATGACCCTTTACTTCATCAAGACCCATAAATGGGTCAATTCACAGTTTGAAAAATACTGCTGTGATGCTCTCAGAATTCCATAGTAAAGAGTAATGTTTGGGATTTTAGATAAAAATACAGCTATAAGCTTCTGTGCCATAAAGAATTATGTATATATTAGTCATGTTCAGCTTATCAATCTTAAAAAAAAAACATGTAGAAATAGTGGAAACCATCACCATTACTGAAAGTCAGTCAGTCGATTGTGTGTGTGTGTCTGTCATCTATCTACCAACCATATGGAGAGAATTTTATTCATAAAGTTTGAGAAAATTCTGAGTGCATTTTAAAATACTATGTACTAAAAACACCCAATAGATACATTATTCTTTCAAGTAGAACATTATCTAATTTCAATTTCTAAGCAATTATATTGTTATCATATATTTATTTTGATATATTAAATTCTCATACTTAAAAAGAAATAAAGATATGGATGAATTAAAAAAAACTTATTTTACCATTTATTTCTTTTTGTTTAATATATTTTATTGATTTTTTTACAGAGAGGAAGAGAGAGGGATAGAGAGTTAGAAACATCAATGAGAGAGAAACATTGATCAGCTGCTTCCTGCACAACTCCTATTGTGGATGTGCCCGCAACCAAGGTACATGCCCTTGACTGGAATCAAACCTGGGACCCTTCAGTCCACAGGCCGATGCTCTATCCACTGAGCCAAACTGGTAAGGGCCATTTATTTCTTTTTTAAAAATATATTTTTATTGATTTCAGAGAGGAAGGGACAGGGAGAGAGAGATCAAAACATCAGTGATGAGAGAGAGTCATTGATGGGCTGTCCCCTGCACTCCCCACACTGGGGCTCGAACCTGCAACCTGGGCATGTGCCCTGACTGGGATTTGAACCATCACCTCCTGGTTCATAGCTCCATGCTCAACCACTGAACATGTTCACCAGGCTCTTTATTTCTTAACTGATGTGTTTGTAAACACAGAAATTTTATCCCTTCACTTCAAAATAGAAAGAATCAAAAACATGTAAGAAGTCAAGTCAGGCCCTGGGCGGTTTGGCTCCGTGGATAGAGCGTCAGCCTGAGGACTCTATCCTCAGGTTCGATTCCGGTCAAGGGCATGTACCTTGGTTTCGGGCACATCCCCAGTAGGGACTGTGCAGGAGGCAGCTGATCAATGTTTCTATCTATCGATATTTCAAACTCTCTAACCCTCTCCCTTCCTCTCTGCAGAAAATCAATAAAATATATTTTTAAAAAAAACAATTAAAAAAAAAGAAGTCAAGTCAGGACCTGCTTTCATGCGTTCATCTTGGTACCAGGTATCAGGACACGTGTGTGATAGAATTGCTGATTGCATTTCTAGCTTATTCCTGAAAGGGGCTCCAGATCGTGCTTTGTTTAAAAGTGACTAACCCAATGCGAGGGCACTGCTAGTCTCATAATCAATCACAGGCCATAAGATTCAGAACTAGGCTTTCTGTTAGATTTGAGGTATAAGCAGAATTTTAACTAAGTAGCAATTTTATCATTCCTGTATCCCAATACTGTATTCTATTTTTATTAATTTTTCTTTTTGTTAATCCTCACCCAAGGATATTTTTCCATTGATTTTTAAAGAGAGTTGAAGGGAGGGGAAGAGACAGGGAGAGATAAACATGGGTGTGAGAGACACATCAGTTGGTTGTCTTCCACACCTGCCCGGAACAGGGCTAGCCTGGGATTGCATCTGCAACAGAGGTACATGCCCTTGACCAGAATCAAACTAGGATCCTTCAGTCTGCGGGCCGATGCTCTGTCCACTGAGCCAAACCAGATAGGGCTGTAATCTATTTTTAAATAAAAATGTACAATGTATTTTTTTGTAAATTAATATACAAGGTTAATAAGGGCTACTACCTCAAATACTATCTAATTTAGATAATAGATACATAAATATTCCAAATGCAGAGATTTTTGTAAATTCTGGAACAACAATTTAAAAATCTCAACTAATGGCAAGTATGTAGGGGTAAGTTACAAGCAGAGCCATCATCCAAAGTTATCCACTTCTCTCACAGCATCTATTTCTGTTTCCTCCCAATTAATTGTTTAAAAAGGTATTCAATAGATTATACTTTTATTATTTGTGAAGGTCAATGTTTGCTTCACATTATAGAGGTTTCTAGAATTTAAAAAAGATGTCTTGAGGAAAATTACTTTAAATATTTACAGCTTGTCTAAATATAGTATAGTGTTATGATATATTAATTTATTTTTTATATTTAACTAGGACTCTTACCACTTACAATATAACATGGACTATTCTAAGTAGTAGTAGTTTCTGTTATTCTTCCTGCTCCTCTTATTCCACCACCATCATCATCATTGTTAATCATCTTCATGACAGCCCTATGAGGCAAACACTATTATTAGTCATTTGTCTAATGTCACCCAGCAAATAAGTAGCAAAGCCTGATGCATTTTGTGGCAGCTTTTACCATCAGTTAGTCTTAAGTATAAATTAGTACGCTGCTTTCAATAGTTGAACAATCCTATATCTCACTCATCAGCCTATGGAATTCTTCCTATCTCAGAAACCTAGGCACAAACATACACAGAGGTCTGTTGTAACCTCTAAACTCAAAATGACAGTTTGTTAACTATGTCATTGACTCAATGTCTATCAATTGGCTCATCTTTCAGAGTTTGCGAGAGTTCCCAGGGAATATTTGAGTCCATGAAAACAATGAATATATATTTGCAGTGAGTGATTCGCTTGCTGAATAACAAGCTAGATCATTCAGTGCACACGCCTAGATGTCATCCCGTGGAGGAAGTGATGTGTACATTTGATCATGTTGTGCACTGGCTCCCAGTGGTGGGGATTATGGCACGTTTCTTTTCCCTTTCCACTCTTTATCAACTTAGAGCACTTTCTATTTCTTTCCAAGGAGGAAGATGTGGTTCAAATTCTCCCTCAGGATCCCTGTGAAGCCATTCACAGTTCTATGAGTTATCTTTCAAGAAAGATCAAAATTCCCTAGAAATTTGGTTTCTCTGGTTGCTGGGAGTAGCTATTATTCTCAGTGTGGTAGAAAATATTTTATACCGGAATTTCCAAAAACAAGTCTAGTCAAATAAGTCCAGGAAACGTTTCGTGCTAAAACTTCTATTTGATTAAAAACAATATGTATGAAGCTATGAAAGATTATAAGAATAATCTAGCATTAGCTGAAACTTCTGAATATAATGTCTCCTTTTGGTCCTTGTAGCATAAAGTAATGTCACACATATTTCTTTAAACCAGAAACCAATCATTAATATTTGAAGTCTCAATCTCTCTGATTTTGGGTAAGTTTAATACCCTCACTGAGTATTGGTTTCTTCATATTCACCTTGCAGTGATGGCTAAACAGGAGGGTCTTTGTAAAGTGTCTAGTAAGTAACCTTGGTGACAATGTAGTTGGTCCAATGATACCATTTTGTTTCCAAGTTCAGGACCTGAAGTCAGGAGGCCTGGTGCATTCATCTACCTCCATTTATGAGGTATAAAATCTTAGGGCTTGGATATACCATCTCTAAGGTCAAGTTTGCTTATTTGACACTGGTTATTAATAGTATCTAGCTCAAAGAATTCTTGTGAATATCTAATCTTGTGATGCATAAAAAGCATTTAGAAGTTTGCTAGCACTGCATGTTCAAGTGCATGTTCAATAATTGTCAACTATCCTTGGTGCTATTTCCTTGACCCTACCTTCTTACCCCTCCTTTTATCCAATGTAGTCAAAATATTAAGTACGCAATTAGAAATGTACTTCAAGGAATGGCAAGCAAATAGCAAGACTTCTCACCTGCTTTCTTTCACACTCCCATCCCATCTGTCAGCTCTACTTTCAGAATATACCAGAATCTGAGTATCCTGTTTCAAAACCACGGTTATTGCAATAACCTTCTGACTGCTTCCCTGCTTCCACTCTTGAGTCACCATGATGGATTCTCAAAGGCAGCGGCCAGGAGGTCCTGCACAGCCCTTCCCAGGTGGCCCCACTGACTCAGCTCTTACCTTCACTCCACATTGCCTGCCTCAGCTCCTTCGTCTTTGAAATCCAAAAAACATGATTTTTGTCACCAGGTTTATATTCACTCTTTGTTCTGCATGAAAACCTCTTTACTCATGTAAAAACAGTCTCTTCAATAAATGGTGTTGGGAAAATTGGAAAGGTACGTGCAAAAAAAATAAATAAACTAGAGCACCAACTGACACCACACACAAGAAAAAACTCAAAATGGATAAAAACTTAAATGTTAGACTTGAAACCAATAAAAATCCTAGAGGGAAACATAGGCAGCAAAATCTCAGACATCTCACGTAGCAATATTTTTGCCAATGCATCTCCTAAGGCAAGGGAAAAAAGGAAAAAAATAAACAAATGGGACTACATCAAACTAAAAAGCTGCTGCACAGCAAAAGAAACCATCATCAAAATGAAAAGGAAACCCACCCATTGGAGAACATATGATACAACTGATAAGGGGTTAATTTCCAAAATATGTAAAGGACTTATACACTCAAAACAAACTCTTTGCCTCCAAATCTATGTTTAATCTGATTTTATCAGAAAAGTATTTTCCAACAACACAATTGAAAATATACCATCTTTCTTCCTTTTCTTACCTATCATATTTTTCTTCTTTGAACTTATCATCATCTGGTAATTTCTATTTTTTATCACTAGAATATGAGTTTCATGAAGGAAGTAATTTTTTTCTCTCCCACTGATGCATCCTCAGAATCTAGAAAAGTATTTGACACATGATTTATGCTTAATAAATAGTTAATAAATGGATTACTTCTTTAATAATAAGGACTTAGATTTCACCTCCTTTTATCAATTGAAAATTTTAGTGTGATATTTCTGAATCCTTTTAGCTAGCTTGAATGTAAGAGCACAGATGTGCAGAGAAGCTTAGTGTGTGCATTGTTAGGGACTGTTATAGTCACAGAATAATTGGCAAGATCTAGTGAAGATAACAGGCGAAAAGGAAGAATAATTCTTTTAAGCGGACTATCCTTGTTCTATGGATATGAACTTTTCTTGAATTTCTGACTATATATACTACATCTAATTTTTTATATTCTGTTTTCTTGAAAGTCGATTTATTTGATGTATTATCTGTTTTCCTTTTCCTCACATATCTAGTAATAGTTTATAACATTTACATAAATACTAGAGAGATTGGCAATAATAAAGTATCAGTATTAAAAACTGATGTGTATTTTTTAGAGATCCCTGTTTCTCTAGTAGGAAATGCTGTGCAATTTGCAAAGCCCTGGCCATGACTCAGGGGTAAGTGAGAGCTGTATGCATCATGTGGAGGGACAGGTGACTCAAACAGCAACTTGCTTCTCTTTGTAGCTTTATCCCACTTTCTAGACTCCATACACACATTCTTTATTTTGCGTAGAGAGCTGGTCTCCCTAGCTATTCTTAACCTGCGAGCAAACCACAAATAGAGCTGTTTTTGTATGGAGGGCAGAGGATTGGCCCAGTGAGTTACCTTTAGAACACCTTACAGCAGACTCTGGCTAATGGCTTCTGGGAGGGGCCTGGGTGATCTTGATTAAATCAATACCCATTTCTTCAGCAGCTTGCTGATTTCTGTGGCTGAATTTAGTTCTGTGATTGATTTGAACAAAAGAGCTCTTTAATTTCCATACATTCTCCAATGAAACTGGTTGATATTTATTTTTTAATTATTTAGTATGCTACATATTTATTTAAATTTTATTTTCTATGTATATTTTTAGTGATATTTGAGGGAAAGAAGGCATTTTACCCCATACTTTAAATCAAGTATGTGTTGGGTGTTTAGGAGGATTTATACATGGACATGATGAAGAATTCATAGTTACTGGTCCTGGTTATCCCAGTGGGGGAGACAGAAGACATAACAGATAATCAATGCGGTGGACTAAATGCTATCAAGTGGTAAACATGAGATAACATACTTAAACAACAAAAGAAAACTACAGCCAGCCTGGGGATTTGGGACTCTTCCAGGAAGAGATAATGGTAGAGTGTTAGAGAGTGAATAGGAATTAAACTTGCAAAAAGGGCTGGCAGGGAAAAAAAAAAAAGAAGGAAGGAAGGGAGGGAAGGAGAAACTACTACAAACAGAATATTCTAGGTGGAATATTCTGGAAAACCTTTTAATTTATTCATGTATATATGTATGTATGTATGTATGTATTTTTAAACCTTTAGTTGCCCCAACTAAAATGAAACATTCCCTGGCTGAAGAAAATTGAGGCTTACCAACTGGTATCTGGCCATTCTGACTGGCCCTCTCTATGTTTTTCACAATACAATATATGTATTTTTTTCCAATAAGGCAAAGTTTTATTGTCAGTGATGCTGTAATGTACCTAACACATTTCATGTCAGCATCCACATATGCACTGATCTGTGGCTCGTTGGAAAGTCACTCAGCATGTTGATCATGAAAAATGGCAGTTGATTTTTGCTTCTCACGGATGCCCCAGATGTTCTATTTTCCTCCATTTAAAAACCACACACACTGCGAAGCACAAACATTTGTTTTCCGATGCGCAATTATAGCAGCCGGGACTCTAGAGACCATAGGCGGTATTAGCTGACCTTGTGGGGCTGTAGTTACAATATGCACCAACCAAACTGCAATAAAACAAATAAGAAGTTAATGAAATTGCTTTGCTTCTTTTAAATTCACAATAAAATATAGTGCTAATTTAATGTTTATTTCTATTTCTTTCTCTCTCCCATTCTATCTCCATTTTGCCCTACATTACATTGTCCTTTAAAGCTTGACCCAAATTTTTTTCATTAACTTTGCATTACTGATTTCCTTATGTGAGTATGTATGTGTTTGTTTCTATATAATACTTATTCTTTTCACGGGTGTTTCACCAGAGTGTATGTTTCACTAACAATATTTTAAGAACCTTGAATGCAGGAATGAAGTACATAGGTTTTTCACATCCTTTGATAAGTTTATGCCTATGTATTTTATTCTTTTGGTTGCAATTGCAAACAAAAATGTTTCTTCATTTATTTTTTCTGAAATTTTTTTGTTAGTATATGCAGTGGTCAGAAAACTCATTAGTCAACAGAGCTAAATATCAACAGTACAACAATTGAAATTTCTTTTGAGAACCAAATTTTTTAAACTTAAACTATATAGGTAGGTACATTGTTATTAACTTAATTAGGGTACTCCTAAGGCTTAGGAAGAGCCACATTCAAGGGGCCAAAGAGCCGCATGTGGCTCGCGAGCCGCAGTTTGCCGACCACGGGATAGGAATGCAGTGGATTTTTGTACATTGATTTTGTGTCCTCTGACTTTACTGTGAATATTCATTATTCCTAACAGTTTTTTAGAGGAGTCCTTAGGGTGTTCTATAAAGAATCATGTCATCTGCAAAAAGTGACCCTTTTACTTCTTAATTCCCGATTTGGATGGCTTTTCTTTCTTTTGCTTGCCACTGTGCTCTGGCTAAGACTCCCAGCACTATGCTGAATGAGAGTGGTGCTGGGGGACATCCTGATCTTAGAGGAAAAGCTTTCAGTTTCTCACCATTGGGGGTATGATATTAACTGAGGGTTTGTCCATATATGGCCTTTATTATGTGAGGTACTTGCCTTCTATATCCATTTTGTTGAGTGTTTGAGTTATAAATGGATGTTGTATGGTATCAAATTCCTTTTCTGCAACTATTGAAAAGGTCATATGATTTTATCCTTTGTTTTGTTAATGAGATCTATTGATTGATTTGCATATGTTGAACTATCCTTGTACCCCTGGGATGAACCCCAGCTTATGGCGATATACCATTTTTTAACGTATTGTATTTGATTTGCTAGTATTTTGTTTTGGGTTTTTGCATCTGTAATAAAAAGTTTTCTTTTTTTCTGTTATTCTTGCCAGGTTTGGATATCAGAGTTATGTTGGCCTCATAAAATGTGTGAGGAAGTATTGCTTCTTTTTCAGTTCTTTGAAAGGGTTTGAGAATAATAGGTACCAAATCTCTTTTGAATGTTTGGTAGAATTCACTGTGGAAGCTGTGCTGGGCAGCCAGACCCTGCCAGCAGTGCAGCCACCAGTGAGTGGGGGTGGGGAGAGCTGGGGGAACCCAATGCCTCTTTCGGTGCTTTGCCCTCCCACCAGTGGCGACCAGCAGACCTCCACAGCGTCCCCCCTGCACCTCCACCCAACCCTGCGATTAATCACCGGGTGAGCTCCTTGCTCAGAGTAAAAGTGTTTGTGTGGTACCAGTTCCTGGGTTGCAGACGATGTGCTCTGCAACTCGACAGGATGGGTGAGATGTTAAGGGAATGCTGATTGCCAGACAACTCTGGCTGAACCTCTGTGCTTAGTCCCTGCCTAGGTCACTGGGCCCAGATGCAGCTAGTACTGCCCACTCCCCAGGGATGCTCACTGCATCTCCTTGCTCCTCCCAGCTGAAGAGCATACCAGCCACCTGATTCCTCCCCTCTCAGGGACGAGCCCCTCAGTGAACTCAGCTGCATCCCTGGCTTGTTGGGTTCTTCTCCCTTCTCACCTTCCCAGTTCATTGCCACTTGCCCACCTTTAGATGTTTCAATGTGCAGATCTCTCAGATGTGTTTGTGCATTGAACAGGGAATCCTTTGTTGAATGATAGCTGTTCACATTATTGAAACTTCAAGAGGCCAAGGGGAACTCTCATGCCATCAGTCCTCTGAACATCACTCTCTCTTTGAGTTATTTTGAGTTAATTTCTGTACATGGTGTGAAATACTGACCTAAGTTTTTTATATGTGAACATCAATTTTTCCAGCTATTGAAATACCTTTAAACTAGTTTTGTCACAGAATCAAGTGCCCGTATATGGGCAAGAATGAATCTGAAAGATTTCTTCTGTTGTGTTCTACTGATCTATTTACCAGTCTGAATGCCAGTGCATACAGCCTTAATCACTTTGCCATTCTAATAAGCCTTGAACTCAGGCAGTGTCAACCTCCTACTTTGTTCATCTTTTACAGAAATGTTTGGATCTTCTAGGTCCTTTGAATTTTCATATAAACTTAAAGAGAAGTGTTTCATTCATCTTTTTAAAATTAATAAGCTCAACTGTACATAATGTGCATATAATAACCCAGGCACATGCAAAGTAAAATATAAAATGTAAACTTAGAGGAGCACTTATAAAGCATAAACTGCTTCGAATCATTTGTAGTTGGTAAGCTGATATAATAAGTGTATTAAGTTGGCCTCTGTGTCTAAAATGTATACATATTTAAAATAAATGAAATTTTGTTTTCTAGAGACTTATAATATCTCAGGGCTGAAAAGAATGATCTAGTTCAACTCCCTCCTGAAGCCCAGGGATGTCAGGAGGTTTTTATGGGATTAAAACTCAATCTATTCAGTGGTTCTCAACCTTCCTAAGGCCACAACCCTTTCGTACAGTTCCTCATGTTGTGGTGACGCCCAACCATAAAATTATTTTTGTTGCTACTTCATAACTGTAATTTTGCTGCTGTTATGAATCATAATGTAAATATCTGATATGCAGGATGTATTTTCATTGTTTGCGACCCACAGGTTGAGAACCGCTGAATTATAGTAGACAAAGTTAAGAATTATAGCAGGTGGGCCCTGACCAATACATTTTACATTATACTCATCTGCATCTTCAAACTTCAATTAGAAAAGAAGTTATATTCCTAGAGAAATAAATGAACAAGCTATTACTGCTGGTATATTTTACTTCATGCCATATATATATATATTAGAGGCCTGGTGCACAAAAATTTGGGCACTCGGCGGGGGGCGGGGGGGCGGGGAATCCCTCAGCCCAGCCTGTGCCCTCTTGCAGTCTGGGACCCCTCGGGAGATGACCACCTGCTGGCATAGGCCTGCTCCCTGGGGGATTGGGCTTAAGCTGGCAGTTAGACATGGCTCTGGGAGCCCAGCAGCCCTTGGGGGATGTCCACTTGCCAGTGGGGAGCAGACCTAGCTGCAATTGGACATCCTTAGCACTGCTGAGGAGGCAGGAGAGGCTCCCACCACCACCGCTGTACTGGCAGCTGTCAGCCTGGCTTGTGGCTGAGCAGAGCTCCCCATGTGCGAGCGCCCTGACCACCAGGGGGCAGCTCCTGCATTGAGCATCTGCCCCTGGTGGTCAGTGTGTGTCATAGTAACCAGTCATTCCCAGTCTTTCTGCTATTAGGGTCAGTTTGCATATTACCCTTTTACTATATAGAATAGAGGCCCAGTGCATGGGTGGGGGCTGGCTGATTTTCCCTGAAGGGTGTCCCGGATCAGAGTGGGGATCCCGCTTGGGTGCCTGGCCAGCCTGGATGAGGGGCTGATGGCTGTTTGCATCTGGTTGCACCCCCTTCAGGGTGGGGGTCCCCATTGGGGTGCCTGGCCAGTCTGGGTGAGGGGCTGAGAGCCGTTTTTAGGCTAGTGGGCTACTGAAGCTCCCAACCTCTCCTTTTTTTCTTTTTCTTTTTTTTATTCTGGGATTTATTTACCTTCTATGGCTGTCACTGGAGCTGAGAGCTGGCTCCAGCTCTGAGGACTGGCTCCAGCTTGAGGCCTCAGCTGCTGAAAGCAGGTATCTGGGGTTTGTTTAGCTTCTATAATTGAAACATAGTTGCTTTCGGAGTTGTTGCTTTCAGGCTCAGAACCGGGCTATAGCAGGCGAGGAACCTTGGCTTCCTCCATCGCCGGGTCAACCAAGCCTCATGTTTGCTTCAGCTGTGTGGCTGCTGGCCGCCATCTTGGTTGGCAGTTAATTTGCATATCGCCCTGATTAGCCAATGAGAAGTGTATCGGAGGTACGGTTAATTACCCTATTTGTCTTTTATTAGATAGGATATATATATATATGAACTGTTAACATGTAATGGAAATCTAATGTTTTGATCTTCTTCCATAATATGGATATTGCTTCATCTCCCACATCACCATATTAATGAAGTTAATTTTACCTTAAAATTCTGACAGATTTGCTCAATGTGCTTTGACAGACTCTGTCTAGCTCTGTGAATATGACCAAAATCATTTTAACAGGAGTCTTAATATCTATATCAGAAAATGGAAGCTTTAGATATTACGCTTTAGATATATCAAGGCCCTAAATATTAAATTCTGTGGTACCTATTAGATGTGTGAAAGCAATGGATGGGTAGTCAGTCAGTATGTCAACAAACAGATGCACTGAAGACCCCACAACTCTGGCTCAGTAATTCAGGAATGCCTGACCAAGTAGAAGAATGGATGGATATGATCAAGTTGAGTGAGGCCAGCAGTTATCCTGAAATGTTTTTACTATCTATTTCAGGTTTGCCATGCAAGAAACAAATAAAGAGCTAATGCTTTTTGGGTTGTCTGCATCAGGAACAAAATTTCCAGCTGAGGATGCAACCAAGCAATCCACCAGACAAGGACTGACTAAAACATACTTGCTCTGGAGATTAAGGTATTACTCCCATGGGCCTTTGGCTCATTAACTCTAGAATCCATCTTTCATTCATTTGTGTTTATCTACTTCATGGATGACTGTTACTTTTTTACAGAATATTTAAAGTTTCCTATGAGAAAAGGTGTTTTAAAAAGTAAGCATCCCCTTTATGCTCTCTGGCTATGCTAACAATGGCGAAAGAATGGTAATTACATTCATTCAGCCCCCAAACATCCTAATTACTAACCCAATAATGATAAACGCTGCCTCTGGTCCAAAGCCACTCTTCTGTAACTATGACCTTTCCTCCGAAACCCCCTCAAATCATCTCCAGGCAATCCTGTTACAGCACTTCCCAAATTATTCCCCAACTCATGATTTCTGGGTTCACTTGTTACATTGCTGAGAAGTTTGGTAGCAAGAAATTTGTTTTTCAGAATAGTAAACACAGTAAGAATAAGATACTAGCAGAATGACAGACAACACGCCCATCTCTAGATGGTCACATTTCTGTTAACATGAAGGAAAAATGATTTTTTGCAAAATGTTATTGTGATAGAAATCTTGCTGTTTTCATTGATGTCACAAATAAAGAGATTAATAAATATATATAGTAAGTGGAATTTTACTAAATTACAATGGGTTTCTATCTTCTAAATTAACAACTCAAAATATTTAAAAAATTTATGCCAGAACATCTGTTCCTTCTCCCCCCCCCCCCCCCCACTGTCTTTGTAATTCCACTAT
Organism: Myotis daubentonii; assembly: GCF_963259705.1. Classification (NCBI taxonomy): domain Eukaryota; kingdom Metazoa; phylum Chordata; class Mammalia; order Chiroptera; family Vespertilionidae; genus Myotis; species Myotis daubentonii. The sequence continues at coordinate 12,509,213 of NC_081850.1, forward strand.
TAAGAAAATTTTCAATTCCTTAGAATAGGCCAGGGCAATATCAAAATTCTCTTTGAAATCTTGGGGTTTTTTCCATATCTAGAAATAAAATCAGTTACCATATTATAACATTTTTAAAATTTTGTTAATTCACCTTCAGACTGCTGCAACCTTGTAACTAGCATCAGAAATCTTTTTAGAGATGGGTAAACCAGTCAAAGAAGGTGTCCATCCACATTCCTCAAAGTCATTAGTGCTAATTAAACATGGTAATCCATTTAGAAGAAAGGCTTGCTATCTGAAGAAAATCAAGTTGAGAAAATGTTGTCTCCTGATTTCTCCTCCCCCCAAATTATATCTCAAATAGTACAGTTCTGATTTTTTTTAATTTCCATGTATACTTAATGTTGGTTAGAATATGTCTGTTTGCAATTATCTTTACATGAGTCAAGATTTATTTGAAGTTTGATTAAACTTTTTATAAGGAATTGTATAGTCACTTTATTATTTACTTAAAATTTCAATAAATATGCATTAAATTATTGTTCTGTTTCTTTAACTGGACATGGCTTTTTTTAAAAAATATATTTTATTGATTTTTTACAGAGAGGAAGGGAGAGAGATAAAGAGTTAGAAACATCGATCAGCTGCCTCCTGCACATCCCCCACTGGGGATGTGCCTGCAACCCAGGTACATGCCTTGACCGGAATCGAACCTGGGACCCTTGAGTCCGCAGGCCGATGCTCTATCCACTGAGCCAAACCGGTTTCGGCTGGACATGCCTTTATTAGCTTTTTTATTTTTCTTTCCAGGATGGCAAGGAAAACGAACTCCGTTGAAACTTCAGGGAGGAAAGTAGGTAAGCACACGTAATGACAGAACTGGAGCACCTCCAGAATGCCAGGGCTGACATCACAGTGTTTCACAGCAACATCTGCAGCCACAAGTGGTTTCCGATGTCCATCAGTGCCCACTTCCCCAAAGGCCTCTTCTCATCCCTGCATGAAATATGCCACCTGGTAAGATAAGTGATACATTTTCTTTTCAGTACTCTTTAACCTCCAAAACCCGTGGGAAGCTATACCTCCGAGCGCTTAGGCATTCTACAACTGTTGTCAATATGAAAATATTCCAGGGTGTTTTCTACGGATTGCCTAAGACAGTTACTCATACACAGATGGGTTAGGAGGCCCTGAGAGAGTCAGACATTTGTAAGACCTCATATAACCCTTACAGTGCATTACGAAGAATCATTTTAAGGGCATTGCCCTTAAATGAGGTGGTGAATTCTGTTTCAAGCAGGTTTTAACCCTGAGAAATAAATGTCCATTTCATTTCTTAAATTGTACCTTCACCATATCAACAGTACTATAGCATATGCATTAAAAATATGTGCATATCAGGAAGACAGCATTAAGGAAAGAAAATAATTTTACCTCATTTTGTAGGAAATGACATTAAAGCTAAGGTGTACATGCATCTGTAGACCCCTCCCCAGCACATCTATCTATATAATAGAGGAATATGCAAATTAGCCAAGATGCCATAACATCATGACCAAACAGCAGGGACCTGAGGCTGCATGGTGCCTGTCTGGGGCGAGGGAACTGAAGCTATACCCCGCCCGGCAGGGCTTGATGGGGGACCTCAGGCCACGCCACATGCCCCACTGTGCTTGACAGGGTACCTCAGGCCATGCCCCCACCCCACGGAGCTTCACGGGAACCTCAGGCCACACCCCCAGCCTCCCTGGGCTTGACAGGGGACTTCAGGTTGTGACCCCCTGCCCTGGCGCCAGGCAGGAAGACCCTAGGCCATGGCTCCTAGTCCCAACTCTGGGCCAGGGGACCTCAGGCCATGCCCCCGACCCCAGCACCGGGCTGGGGCCCTGAGGCTGCACCCCCCACCTAGCGGGCCTGGCGGGGGACCTGAGGCTGTGCCCCCCGTCTGGAGTGGCTTGACAGGGGTGGGCCCAGTTGGGTCTGGGTCTCACCCAATGGAGGTGGGGCTGGCCAGTTCTGGGTGTACTGCATTTTTGAAGCTCCTGTGAGTGGTGGGTGGGGACTTGACTCTAGGTCCCATGGCATGCCCCAGACTCTGACAGGAGGGAGATTTTCATATACATTTTACTAATTTTTTTTCATCTCTGACATTTCTATTATAGAGAAAGGGAAAATACCAATATTAAAATATTTCCTCTAATTCCCTTTTAACGTGCACAAATTTTATGCACCAGGCCACTAGTTTTAAGCTAAAGGTGTGCTACATAATGACTTGGTATGTGTCTGTGTGTGTGTGTGTGTGTACACACACACACACACACACACACACACACACACACACACACACTAGAGGCCTGGTGCATGATATTTGTGCACTCAGGGGGTCCCTCAGCCCGGCCTGTGACCTCTCACAGTCTGGGAGCTCTTGGGAGATGTACAATTGCTAGCTTAGGCCCGCTCCCCACAGGGCCTAAGCCGGCAGTCAGACATTCTTAGTGCTGCTGTGGAGGTGGAGGAGGCTTTTGGCTAAGTGACGCTCCCCCTATGGGAGTGCACTGACCATCAAGGGGCAGCTCCTGCATTAAGCATCTGCCCCCTGGTGGTCATGGCATGTATAGCCATCTGTCATTCTGCCATTTAGTTGATTTACATATTAGCCTTTTATTATATAGGACTAGAGGCCCGGTGCACAAAAATTAGTGCACTGGCGGGGGGGCGTATCCCTCAGCCCCACTTGTGCCCTCTCACAGTCTAGGGCTCCTTGGGAGATAACGACCTGCTGGCTTAGGCCCAATCCAGGGTGGCAGAGGGCAGGCCCAATCCCTAAGTGCCTGCCCCGCAGTTCCTGGTCGGGCTCAGAGCAGGGCCGATTGGGGAGTTGGGGCGCCGCCCCCTGTCATGCACAGAGCAGGGCGGATTGGGAGGTTGTGATGCCACCCTCAGTCACTCTCAGGGTAGGGCCGATTGGGGGGTTGGGGCGCCGCCCCCTGTCACACTCAAGGCAGGGTCGATGGGGCGGTTGCCACACCACCCCGTCACACACAGAGCAGGGCCTATGGGGGGGTTGGGGCGCCATACCCTGTCACACACAGAGAAGGGCCAATCAGGGGGTTGGGGAGCTCTCCCCTATAAGGCACAGAGCAGGGCCGATCAGGGGGTTGGGGCGCCTTCCCCTGTCACAAACAGAGCAGGGCAGATAGGGAGGTTTTGGCCCCGACCCCTGTCACACACAGAACCACAGGGCGATCAGGGAATTTGGGCGCTGCCCCCTGTCACGCTGCTCCATGTGCCAGGAGGCATTGTGGCTCCACTGATACCAGTGCTAGGAGGCCTCACTGCTCTTCTGATCCTGGTGCTGGGAGGTCTCACAGCTCCGCTTGACATAGGGGCAATGAGGCCTCGCTGCTCTGCTGATCCTGGTGCCAGGAGGCCTCACGGCTCTGCTGATCCCGGGTTCGGGAGGCCATGTGGCTCCACTGATCCCGGTGCTGGGAGGCCTTGCTGCTCTGCTGATCCTGGTGCTGGGAGGCCTTGCTGCTCCACTGATCCCAGTGCTGGGAGGCATATTACCCTTTTACTATATAGGGTAGAGGCCTGGTGCATGGGTGGGGGCCGGCTGGTTTGCCCTGAAGGGTGTCTTGGATCAGGGTGGGGGTCCCACTTGAGTGCCTGGCCAGCCTGGGTGATGGGCTGATGGCTGTGTGCAGCTGGTCACACCCCCTTCAGTGTGGGGGTCCCCACTGGGGTGCCTGGCCAGTCTGGGTGAGGAGCTGAGGGCTGTTTTCAGGCTGGTGGGTGACTGAAGCTCCCAACCTGTCTTTTTTTCCTTTTTATTTTTATTCTGGGATTTATATACCTTCTATGGCTGTCACTGGAGCTGAGAGCCGCCTTTAGAAGTGAGACCTGAAAAAGCTGGTTTATGGGCTTTGTTTACCTTATGTATTTGAAACTTTGTTGCGACTCCAGCTCTGAGATCCTGGCCGGCCAGCTGAAAGCAGGTTTCTGGGTTTTGTTTAGCTTCTATATTTGTAACAATGTTTCTTAGAGAGCAGCTCAGAACCCAGCAGTAGCAGTCAGGAACCTTGGCTTCCTCCATCACTGGACCAAGCAAGTCTCCTGTTCGCGTCAGTTGCCTGGCTGCCAGCCGCCATCTTGGTTGGCAGTTAATTTGCATATTGCCCTGATTAGGCAATGGGAAGGGTAGCGAAGTTACGGCTAATTACCATGTTTCTCTTTTATTAGATAGGACTAGAGGACTGGTGCACAAAAATTTGTGCACTTGGGGGTGAGGGGGGGTCCCTCAGCCTGGCCTGTGCCCTCTCGCAGTCTGGGACCCCTCCAGAGATAACGACCTGCTGGCTTAGGCCTGCTCCCGGGTGGAAGATGGCAGGCCCAATCCTTAGGTGCAGCGCCTGGTTGGGCTCAGCTTCGATAATGTTAGGTGGTAATCTTTTGATAATAAATCTGGTACCATTACAAAGACCCTATTTACTATTGAGATTTCTCCTATGAGTATAACCAAATTTTCTTCATTTACTTTTTGAACATGCTCATGTTTTGGACAAAGAATTGCACGTTTAGATATATTTTTAATATTATCTATAGCAGTGATTCTCAACCTTGGCTGCACATTAGAATCACCTGGGAATCTTTTTAAAATCCTGATTCCTGGGCCTCATCCTCCAGAAATTGTTTCTTTGTTATAGGGTAGGGCCACAACATCAGTAACAAAGAAACAGAATTAAAACTTTATTGTGGAGAGCCACTACAGTGTTTTGGATGGGTTCAAGCCTTGGGCTGATGAGAGGGCACAGTCCTCTCATTGCCACGTGCAAGTCCCAGCTTGGAGGGCAGGGCCCTCCCAGCACAATTATAGCCAACAGCTGTAGTTGTAAGCTTGAACCTATAGTCTGAACACGTAGCCCCACGTGCCTGAGTGGTGTAGGCTTGATAGAGCTCAGGTGCATGTAGTTGAGTAGGATTGAAACCCAGGAGAATGTTGTAAAAATCTTGGTCACACCCTTACTTTGCCTTGTAGCATCTGCTATAAAATAAAGGCATGGCTGTGGGCATGGTCGCTGTCTCTCAGAGAAGCAGCATCCCACCGAGACCCGGCTTCCATTCTCTTGTCTGTATTTTCTAAGCCTTTCAGCCACCCCCACTCAGGTTCACCCCTGGCCGTGCTGATGTGGCACACTTTAGAACTGTGGTTGGCAAACTGAGGCTCGTGAGCCACATGCGGCTCTTTGGCCCCTTGGGTGTGGCTCTTCCTAAGCCTTAGGAGTACCCTAATTAAGTTAACAACAATATACCTACCTATAAGTTTAAATGTTTTGGCTTTCAAAAGAAATGTCAACCGTTGTACTGTTGATATTTGGCTCTGTTGACTAATGAGTTTGCCGACCACTGCTTTAGAAAGATATGCCTCCATGCTCCCAGGGCGGGTTCCTGCCTCAAACCCCACCCTTATAGGAAACAGCTCTGGGAAAGAGCTTAGGGGAGGGCACAGCCATTGCCAAGACAACCCCTGCAGGACTGACTGACTTCTGCTCGGTAGCTGCGGTTGTGGTCGTGATGAACACCACCCATGGTTTTTATATAAGTAGATGTTTTGTTTTTAACTTTTATACTAGAATTATAAATGAATTATGTACCACAATTACCATCTTAGAAAATCTGACTTTAACCATGTATTTAACATTACCAGCGCATTTTACTCTACCTTCATATGTTTTTATGATATTAATTAGAATTTTTAGGTACCTGGACTTTTCAGTGCAATTGAAATTTACATAGGCATCTGGTGTGCACTGAGGAATGCAGTAGGTAGGCGAAAACCATATAGCGTTTAGCAGTCATCAATTGTGCTGAAAAGGGAAAGCTCGGTTCACATCTTTTCCTGAGTACTTTAATGTTACTCCATTTCACTGTTGCATAAGATGTATATGTCTTAGATATATCATAATAATCTATTTTACTTTCCCATATAAATCTTGTGCTTTTTTGCTGCTGTGCTTTCCAAGAAAAACCTGTTGGATTTTTGAGATTCTTCTGTTCTCAAGTTTTTTTCAAAAGTCTTGTTACTTCCCTCTGATGTTTTAAACACAAGCCTAAATAACAACCAGGCCATCTAGGTCTTAATAATTTATTTACACCTGCTTGTACTTTGGGGCTTGGGTGGATCTTTGGCACCTATTTTTATTGTAAATACTGACCACACATTTTTTTTTTCTATCCAATTGTTCTGTTTGTTTTTATATGGGTATTTGTAAAAATCTAAAAAGTCTGCTTCCACTACATCATCTTGCCTGGAATTCTAATGAAAAATATTCATGGCACTTATTTTATTCTTTTATTGAAGGTTGATCACAATTGAAATGAAATATCAGGGTTTTTTTTTCTCTGAAGATACATGTCATGACCCTTTTATTGAATAAAATATATTCAACAAAACTGCAACAAATCAGTATTTAACTTTCACAGTCTGGTGTTTTATGTTTATAAGTATAATCATAGGTCCTGTGTAACCTCCTTTTCTTAAAAATAGCCAAGAAGAATTCATGAGATGATTGAAGCTACCTCTTTTTGTAAGTATAAAATGCAATTCTCCACATATTTTGATAAGACTATTTTTATTATAATAATAAAGTATTCAACTAAATTTTAAGTATAACAGGCTGATGAACTTACTTAAATACCTTCTGCATAGTCACAAATAAATTTAGATTTTTATGTCCTCTGGAAGGTAAAAGAAGTTGGAATTTTGCATTTACTTTAATATGCAAAATATTTATTTTTACCAACAAAGTCCTGAAAACCCAAGGGACCTACAAGTCACCATATTAAATCACGAGTTAACTTAGGAGTCGTTTAATATTTGAACACCTACATTGAGCTCACATCAGTTTATCTTCTCTGAAGTAGATACATCTCTAAGATGGTGCAAAACAGAAGCTTAGCTGCAAACAGCAAAAATGAATTTGTCATGTGTAATCAGTTTCTTTACTGAGATGAAAGATTTAGCATATGAAAATGGAATCACTCAAGTCAGAATTAGGCCAACTGCTGTGACTAATATCTCTATGATGAAACAAGTTATTCATTTTGTATTCCAAGCAACTAGCTAAAAGGAGCAGTGTATAAAGCATAATAGACACTCAAAAGTTCCTACTTGAATGAGTGAATGAACCAGTGATTACAAGTTCAATATATTTTGTTTCTTTAAATGAGTCAATGAGTGAAGACAAAACCTGATATCTTTACTGAGAGGTAGAAAACTATAAAAATATTCAATAACAGGGGGAATAGTTTGCCACCTGAAAATATACCTATTTGGGGGTATTATTTTGGGATAATTAAAGGACATCTGAAAACAAAGTAATAGTTATCCTTGGTAAAGGACATTTACATTTATAATGGAAATTTTCATTTTTAAGGGTGTTATCCTCACTGTACTAGGAAGAGGAGGATGACCCTCTAGAGATTATTACAAAGAGAAATCTTGGGTTTTAATCTGCATAACAATCACCCTCCTTTGCTGTGCCTTTACAGGTAACCTTTATTACTGACTCTCCATCTCCAATGAAGTCTTTGTATCTACCTGCATGTGTTCAAGGTAATAGCTTCCAACTTATTGGTGAGTTGCTCAGTTTTCTTAGGTCTTTTCCATGTATATAGGAGGTACACATGTTAGTAAAGTTAATTAAATTGACATGAGACATATATGCAGGAGAAAACCAAATTATTAGGCCAGAAGAACTTAGAAGGGTAGAAGGAAAAGTATTTTTCCTCTCCCACACCTTGTTACACAGGCAGCAGCCTCATACATCTCCTGTTTACTACATATCTTGATGATATCACATTCTTAGGCTTGATTTACTCTTCTGTTGTTTGTACAGGAACATGTTATACAGGCTCATGGCCCAGGAGCAATGGGCTATACCAGGGGTGGGCAAACTTTTTGACTCGAGGGCCACAATGGGTTCTTAAACTGGACCGGAGGGCCGGAACAAAAGCATGGATGGAGTGTTTGTGTGAACTAATATAAATTCAAAGTAAACATCATTACATCAAAGGGTACGGTCTTTTTTTTTTTTTTTTTTAGTTTTATTCATTTCAAACGGGCCGGATCCGGCCCGCGGGCCGTAGTTTGCCCACGGCTGGTATACCCTGTATCCCAGGTGTGTAGTAGGCTGCATGATCTAGGTTTGTGTGTAAATGCACTCTATGATGTTTTCACAATGACAACTCATTTCTCAGAATGTATCCTAGTCATTAAGTGGCACATGACTGTACAATGTTAAAAATCAGTATTACCTCAATGAAAATTAGTTAAAAAATATGAGACATCTTTATTAAAGAAAACTATGAAACTTTATTTTATGATAGTTTCCTCAGTTTTGAGATAGAGTTGACATATAATAATATGAAAGTTTAAAGTGTAAACATAATAATTTCATATATATATATATTTTAAAAGTATTACCACAATAGGATTAGTTAACATCCATCACCTCACATAATCATATTTTTCTCTTCCTGGTAACAAAATTATTAATATCTAATATCTAACAACTTTTAAATATTTATCTTATAATTAGAAGTTTGTACCGTTTGACCACCTTTTCCTGATTCTCTTACCCCCAATCTCCAGCCATGGCAAATACAAATCTGATCTCTGTTTCAATGAGTTTGAGTGCTTTTCAGATTCAATGTATAAATGAAATGATCCAATACTCATATTTCTGTGAGGAACTGTGCATGCACCACCTCCACCCTGAACATCTGAAGTGGACAACTGAGGGACCAAATCTGTGGGAGAAGTGGGTACAACTCAGAGCATAGACATTAAAGGCATGAGATTCAATACAGACCCAGCCTCTGGGCTAATAGTCCCAGACCATTGGACCAGTAGGGGCTTCAACCTCTTAGAACCCAAGCAGTGACCAAGGCCAGAAATAGAAAAATTGGGGCGACAAAAAAACAATCACCAAAGGAAAGAAAAGAAGGAATCATCAGAAAAGAAACTAAATGAAATAGAGGCAAGCAATACATCAGAGAAATAATTCAGATTAATGGTTATAAAGATGCTCAACCATCTGGATTAGAAATTCACCATGTAGGACTGAAAGGGAAATGAAGAATAACATAGTTGCAATAAAGGACACAATGGAAGGTTTCAGCAGTAGACTAGAAGAAGCAGAGGACCAATCAGTGAGAAGACAGGGTCAAATATAACACCCAACACAATCAGCAATTACAAAAAAAAAATTAAAAACAGGAGAGTTTAAGGGAGTTTGGGAACAAGCTGAAACAAAGAAACATTCATGTAATAGGGGTTCCAGAAGGACAAGAAGAGGGGCAAGGAATAGAAAACCTATTTGGTTTTTTTATTTCTTAAAGTATTACAAAGAGTATTACACATGTCTCCTCCCCCCCTTTGACATTCCTACAGCTTCCCCCACCCCCTAGTGTCTTGTGTCCTTTAGTCATCCTCATATGCATGCATATAAGTCCTTCGGTTGATTTCCTACCCGCCCCCCAACCCTCCCCAGGATTCCCACTGTAGTTTGACATTCTGCTCAATGCTGCTCTGCCTCTGTATCCATTTCTGTTCATAAGTCTATAATGATCCTTATTATCCATAAATGAGTGAGTTCATGTGGTATTTTTCTTAGCTTCCCAGGGGCCGTCACAGTTTCACAGGGGTCGTTTCAACCTCACAGGGGCTGTTTCAACCTCACTGGGGTCGTTTCAACCTCACCAAGACCGTCTCAACCTCACCGGGGCCATTTCAGCTTCACCAGGTCTGATTCAACCTCACCAGGGCCGTCTCAACCTCACTGGGGCTGCCTCAACCTCACCGGTGCAGTCTTGACCTCACCGGTGCCATCTCGACCTCACTGGGGCTGATTTAACCTCACTGGGGCCATCTTAACCTCACAGGGGCTGTTTCAACCTCACTGGGGCCGTCTCAACCTCACTGGGGCTGTCCCAGCCTCACCTAGAAAACATATTTGAAGGAATAATGACAGAAAAGTTCCCTGAATTGGGGAAGAGAATAGTCACACAAGCACAGAGAGTCCCAAACAGGATGAATCCAAAAGACCCACACCAGGACATGTTGTAATTACAATGGCAAACGTTAACAACAAAGAAAGAATCTTAAGGGTTGCAAGTGAGAGAAAGTTACCTACAAGGGATCTTCCATTAGCGTATCAAATGATTTTGCAACAGAAACACATCAGGCCAGAAGGGAATGGTATGAAATATACCAAGACATGCAAAGCAAGGGACTGAATCCAAGAATACTCTATCCAGCAAGGCTATCATTCAAAATTGAAGGGGAAACAGGAGCTTCACAGACAAAAAATAGGCTAAGGGAGTTTATTACCACCAAGCCAGCAATGCAAGAAATGCTAAATGGATTGTTGTAAGAAGAAGAAATAAAAAGGGAAGAAGGGACACAGGCATAAAAAACAAAAATGGCGATACCACCTATCGAAGGATCAGGAAAGATGCCGCCTGGCAGGAAGGTAGGGAGGGAGTGTGTGTGAGAGAGTGAGGGAGCTATAGAGGAGAGTGTGGACGTGTGTGGGTGAGTGAAATAGAGACAGTTAGATCCTGCAGGTCTTCCAAGGGGCTGCCAATCCAGGCAGTCTTAGACGGAAAACCCCGCTGCCACCACAAACACTCTGGGGAAGACACCAGTGGCACAGAGACCATGCCATCTTGAAGAACAGAACTGCTTGAGACTAGGATGCTAGCCTCACCACACCCAGTCTAGTCTCAGTAACAAACCGAACCCTACCAGCTGCTCTGGTAGAAGACCTGTGACCACAGCTGCAGACCCAGGAACACCAAAACTCCAGGCATCCTGGCTGCAGATTTCTGTGAGTCACAAAGCCAATCCCGCACCCCCACCACCCCCGCGGCAGCTGTATAGGAACTGCCAGACCCCGGCTGCACAATAGGGTTTTCTGCACACACTCAGCAGCAGCAGCTCTGCCTCACTTTGAGTCTTGGTGTTGGACACAGGAAGTTTGTTTCCCACGACCAGGCTTTGCGGGTGGGGAGACTGCTGAATTTGAGCCTGGGTGCCCATCCTTGGAGAAACTGTTTCCTGGGACCAGAACCAATGCCCACGCAGGGCAGGGAGACAGCGCTGACTTTGAGTCTGGACGTGCAAACTCAGGGAATTTGTTTCCTGCAACTGGGCTCCGTGCCCAGGTGGGGAGACTGTGCTGAGTTTGGGCCTGGGTGCGCACTGTTGGGGAGACTGTTTTCTGCGACCGGGTCCTGTGCCCACATGGGGAGACAGCGCTGAATTTGGGCCTGGGGGTGCAGACCCGGGGAGTTTGTTTCCCACGACCAGACCCTGCACCCTAGCAGACAAGCTGCTCTGAATTTGAACCTGGATGTGCGAACCTGGGGAGTTTGTTGCCCTCGCCCAGGCTCTGCGCCCAGATGGGGAGAGTGTGCTGAATTTGAGCCTAGGTGTGCAACCTCGGGGAGATTGTTGTCCATGAGGTGTCCTGCACCCACGCAGGGAAACAGCACTGAATTGGAGCCTGGGGGCACGAACCCAGTGAGTTTGCTTCTCAGGACCAGACCTGGCACCCAAACAGGGAAACTGCACTGAATTTGAACCTGAATGTGAGAACTTGGGGAGTTTGTTCCCCACAACCAGACACCGTGCCCACGCAGGGGGGCAGCACTGAATTTGAACCTGGGTGCATGAACACGGGGAGTCTGCTTCCTGCAGTGCACTCCCGAGTGACCAGACCCCACACCCACACTGAGCGGCAGTGCGACCTGACTTTGATTCAGTGCACGCACACACAGAAGGCTGTTTTCCATAGGGCAGGAGTGGACCTCCTGCCAACACAGTGCAACTGTGCAACCTGGTCTCCAAAGCAGATCAGGGACCCTGAATCTCTACGCAAGAGGCAGCAATGAGCACCAGTGACTAGACTCTGTTTCTCACTGCATGCACCTGGGATCACTGATTCCAGTACATTCACACTAAGAGCCAGTGACTCCAATTCTTGGCGCATGCACATATAGGGAACCTGATTCTCTGTGTGAGATAGCATGAATCAACAGAGATTCTGGTACTCGATTCTTGGCGTGGACACAGGGAGCCTCTGACTCCTGACACGCACTAGGAAACTTCGATGGTTGGCACACCCCAGCATGTTCTCTGTTTCAACGTGGTGCAGGCAGGGTCCCTCATTCTAGGTGCGCACACGTGGCCACGGTAAGTGCCTGAGATTCTGACCCGGGGTGAGCATGGCTCCTACCAGCCCACAGAAGCTGCACATCTTGATGTCAGAGCTCTTCAGTGACACCTGGGGGTGCACAACTCCCATTGCATATGGCCCAGGCCCCTGCAACTTGACATTTGAACTTTCTGGTGATAGTCAGAATGGGGAGACAATGAAACAATCCCAAGAGGAAAGAAAAGGAGGAATCGCCAAGAAAGGAAATAAGTGAAATGGAAGCATGCAATATGACAGAAAAATAATTCAGAGTAATGGTCATACAGTTCATACACTGGATGGACGAGAAAGTCAACAACCTATGCAAAAATCAGGAAGAAATGAAAAATGATATGGCTAAAATCAAAAACACCATGGAAACTTCAACAGTAGACTAGAAGAAGCAGAGGACCGAATTAGTGAGTTAGAAGATAAAGTACAGAAACAAGCCCAATCTGAACAGCAACTAGAGAGAAAAAATAAAAATAAGGAGGATAGCCTAAGGACCTTTGGGACAATGGAAACCAAATAAAATATGTATAATAGGGCTGCCAGAAGGACAAGAAGAGAAGCAAGGATTAGAAAATTTATTTGAAGAAATAATGACAGAAAACTTCCCTGATATGGGGAAGAAAAAGTTACACAAGTACAGAGAGTCCCAGACAAGGTGAATCCCAAAAGACCCACACCAAGACATGCCATAATTACAATGGCAAATGTTAACAACAAGGAGAGAATCTTAAAGGCTGCAAGAGAGAGACAGAGAGTTACCTACAAAGGATCCCCCATCAGTTTATCAAATGATTTCTCAACAAAAACACATCAAGCTAGAAGGGAATGGAAGGAGATATACAAAGTGATGCAAAGCAAGGGACTGAATCAAAGAATACTCTATACAGCAGGACTATCAATCAAAATTGAAGGGGAAAACAGGAGCTTCGCAGAAAAAAAAAAAAAGGCTAAGGGAGTTTATCACTAACAAGCCAGCAATGCAAGAAATGCTAAAGGGAATGCTGTAAAAAATGAAATAAAAAGGTAAGAAGGAACATAGACACAATAAAATAAAAATGGCTACTAACAAGTACCTTTCAATAATAACTTTAAACATAAATGGACTAAATGCTAAATCAAAAGATATCAAGTGGCTGGATAAAAAACATGACCCATATATATGCTGTATATAAGAGACCCACCTCAGAACAAGGGACTCACACAGACTGAAAGTGAAGGGATGAAAAAATATCTTTCAGGCAAATGGAAATGAAAAAAAAAAAAGCTGGGGTAGCAATTCTTATATCAGACAAAATAGACATCAAAGTGAAGGCCATAACAAGAGATAAGGAAGGCCACTTCATAATACTAAAGGGATCGATACAACAAGAGGATATAACCCTGATTAACATATATGCACCCAATGCAGGAGCACCCACATACATAAGAAAACTTCTGGAAAATATCAATGGAGAGATCAACAACAATACAATCATAGTAGGGGACATTAATACACCACTGACATCACTGGATAAATCCACTAGACAAAAAATCAACAAAGAAACAGCAATATTAACTGACTCACTAAATCAGATGGACTTAATTGACATCTTCAGAACATTTCACCCCAAAGCTGTGGAATATATGTTCTTCTCAAGTGCACATGGGACATTTTCAAAAATAGACAACATATTGGGTCACAAGCAAATTTTCCACAAATTCAAGAAGATTGAAATCATACCAAGCATCTTCTCAGACCACAATGGCATAGTATTAGAAATAAACTACAATAAAAACAATCCAAAACACTCAAACACTTGGAAGCTGAATAGCTTGTTATTAAATATTGATTGGGTTACCAATGAGATCAAAGAAGAAATTAAAAACACCCTGGAAACTAATGACAATGAAAACACAACAATCCAAAACCTATGGGGCACAATGAAAGCAGTCCTGAGGGGGAAGTTTATAGCTCTACAGGACTACCTCAAAAAACAAGAAAAAATGGTAGTAAATCAGCTAACTCTACAACTTAAAGTATTAGAAAGAGAGCAACAAGAAAACCCCAGAGTGAGCAGAAGGAAGGAGATAATAAAGATTAGAGCAGAAATAAATGACATAGAGATAAAAAAAAATACAAAAGATCAATGAAACCAAGAGCTGGTTCTTTGAAAGGATAAACTAGATTGATAAACCTCTAGCCAGGCTCACCAAGAAGCAAAGAGAGAGGACTCTCATAAACAAAATCAGAAATGATAGAGGCGAAATAACAACAGACCCCACAGAAATACAAATGATTGTTAAAAATTACTATGAACAACTCTATTCCAACAACCTGGACAACCCGGAGGAAATGGACATATTCCTAGAAAAATACAACATTCCAAAACTCAATCAGGAAGAATCTAAAAACCTCAATAGGCCAATAACTATGGAAATAAATTGAAGCAGTAATCAAAAAGCTTACAGCAAACAAAAGCCCGGGACCAGATGGCTTCACAGGGGAGTTTTACCAAACATTCAAGGAATAACTAAAACCTATCCTCCTTGGACTACTACAAAAAATTCAAGAGGAAGGAACACTTCCAAGCTCATTCTATGAAGCCAGCATCACCCTAATACCAAAACCATATAAACACAACACAATGAAAGAGAATTACAGGCCAATATCTCTCATGAACATAGATGCCATAATCCTCAACAAATCGGAGCCAGCAGTACATCAGAAAGATCATACACCATGACCATGTAGGATTTATCCCAGGGATCAAGGATGGTACAATACCTGAAAATCAATAAACGTGATACATCATTTAAACAAATTGAGAGAGAAAAAACACATAGTCATATCAATTAACACAGAAAAAGCATTTGACAAATTCCAACACCCGTTTTTGATAAAAACACTCAGCAAGGTGGGAATAGAAGGATCATAACTTACATAATAAAAGCCATATATGACAAACCCACAGCCAACATCATACTCAATGGGCAAAGACTAAAACCATTTCCCTTAAGAACAGGAACAAGACAGGGATGCCCACTCTGACCACTGCTGTTCGACATAGTACTGGAAGTATTAGCCATTGCGATTAGACAAGAAGAAGAAATAAAATGCATCCAAATTGGAAAAGAAGAAGAAGTAAACTGTCATTATTCACAGATGACATGATATTTTACATAAAAAAACCCTAAAGACTCCATCAAAAAACTATTAGACTTAATAAATGAATTTGGCAATGCAGCAGGATATAAAATTAATGCCAAGATATCTATGGCATTTCTATACACCAATAGAGAACTTACAGAAAGAGAGACTAAAAAAGCAATAACATTTTCTATCACACCAAAAAAATTAAGATACCTAGGAATAAACTTAACTAAAGTGGTAAAAGACTTCTACTCAGAAAACTAGAGGACACCGAAAAAAAGAAATAGAGGAAGGCATAAACAGATGGAAGAACATACCATGTTCATGGATTGGTTGAATCAACATCATTAAAATGTCCATACTTCCCAAAGCAATCTATAAATTCAATGCACTTCCCATTAAAATACCAATGGCATATTTCACAGACCTAGAATGAACTCTCCAAAAATTCATCTGGAATAAAAACAGACCCCGAATGGCTGCAGTGATCCTGAGAAAGAACAAAGTAGGTGGGATCTCAATGCCAGATATCAAGTTGTATTACAAAGCCACTGTTCTCAAAACTGCCTGGTACTGGCACTAGAACAGACATAGAGATCAATGGAATAGAATATAGAACACAGAAATCAACCCCAACCAATATGATCAATTAATATTTGACACAGGAGGCAAGAGCATACAATGGAGTCAAGACAGTCTCTTCAATAAATGCTGTTGGGAAAACTGGAAAGGTACATGCAAGAAAAAATGTAACTAGACCACAAACTTACACCATACACAAAAATAAACTCAAAATGGATAAAGGACTTAAATGTAAGACGGGAAACCATAGAAATACTAGAGGAATCCAAAGGCAACAAAATCTCAGACATATGCCGGAGCAGTTTCTTCTCTGATACAGCTCCTAGTACAGGGGTCCTCAAACTTTTTAAACAGGGGGCTAGTTCACTGTCCCTCAGACCATTGGAGGGCCTGACTATAGTTTAAAAAAAAACTATGAACAAATTCCTATGCACACTGCACATATCATACTTTGAAGTAAAAAAACAAAACGGGAACAAATACAATATTTGTATTTGCATGTGGCCCGCGGGCCATAGTTTGAGGACCCCTGTCCTAGGGCATTGTAAACTAAAGAGAAAATAAACAAATGGGACTACATCAAAATAAAAAGCTTCTGCACAGCAAAGAGAACTATCAACAAAACAACAAGAAAGCCCACTGCATGGGAGAACATATTTTCCAATATTATCACTGATAAGGGTTTAACCTCTAACATTTATAGGGAACTCATACAACTTAACAAATGGAAGATAAACAATCCAATCAAAAAATGGGCAAAGAACCTAAATAGACACTTTTCAAATGAGGACATTCAGATAGCCAAGAGACATATGAAAACATGCTCAAATTCACTAATCATCTGAGAGAAACAAATCAAAACAATGAGGTACCATCTCACACCTGTCAGAATGTCTGTCATCATGAAATCAACAAACGACAAGTGCTGGAGAGGATGTGGAGAAAATGGAACACTCGTACACTGCTGGTGGGAATGCAGACTGGTGCAGCCACTATGGAAGACAGTATGGAGTTTCCTCAAAAAGTTAAAAATGGAACTCCCATTTGACCCAGTGATCCTACTTATAGGACTATATGCCAAGAAACCAGAAACACCAATCAGAAAGGATATGTGCATCCCTACGTTCATAGCTGCGCAATTTACCTTAGTGAAGATTTGGAAACAGCCTAAGTGCCCATCAGCAGATGAGTGGATTAGAAAACTGTGGTATATCTACACAATGGAATAGTATGCTGCTGTAAAAAAGAAGGAATTCTTACTATTTGCAACAGCATGGATGGAACTGGAGAGTATTTTGCTAAGTGAAATAAGCCAGTCAGAGAAAGATAAATACCACATGATCTCAGTTATTTATGGATAATGAAGACCATTATAAACTGATGAACAAAAATAGATACAAAGGCAGAACAGCATCAAACAGACGGTCAAACTGCAGCGGAAGGCCGGGGAGGGTTAGGGGGGTGGGGGATCAACCAAAGGATTTGTATGCACACATATAAGCATAACCAATGGACACAAGACACTTGGGGGTAGGGGAGGCTGGGGGAATATCGGGGGTGGGGGGAAGGAGACATATGTAATAATTTTTGTAATACTTTAAGAAATAAAACAATTTTTTTTTAAAAAAAGACCTATACTTGGGAAATTATAAGAAAAACAAGAAAGAAATGGAAGAAGATACAAATATTAAATCCCCACTGATTTTTACAGGCAGTTGTTATGCCTTTTCTCTTCCCAGGTCTGGTGCTGTGGAATGAGGAGCCCAGTGAGGGATCGACACACCTTATTCCTCAGGGGCTACCTTTGCAACTGAAATATTCCTGAAGGTACTCTACTGCCACACAAGGGTGTGGGGCCAGCCCTTTTCAGGTCTCTTTCCTACCACCCTGGGTTTGGCTTTGTCTCTAACCCTTGGTTATAAGGCTTATGTCCAACTAGTCTTCATTGATTGTTCAGGTTGCTTGTTCTATCATTTAGCTGTCATTCACCTTTGGTCCTGGGAGGAGATGAGTGTACCTTCCACCTACTCCAAGCCATCATGCATCCCCTACCATCTGTGTTTCTTCTGTCGTGAGGTAACTGTCCAGATTTTATGCCCATTTAAAATTTTTTTTATTTCCTAATTGTTGAGAATTAAGAGTTGTTTTTTAAAGAAATATATTTGGATACCAGTTCTTTGCCATATCCTGTCTTGAGAACACTTTCCCAGAATCTGTGGCTCATGTGCAAATCAGTGAGAAGACTGATGACCATGAAAATGTCCTCCTCTGAACTTTCTACTGTTTCCCCCATCATCAGAGACTTTAAAATTTTTAAAACTAAATAGTCTACTTTATTCCATAGATGAGTGATACATGGATGACATTGAACATATGACACTAATATTATAACTATCAAAGTCATACATGCATTACACATAACAATCTACTCAAGGAGCAGATTGATTTGGAAGTCCCACCCCAGAGGTGACTTGACCATCACCTGTGGCCTAGTGGGTACCTCTCACTTCTGCCTCTCTCATGGCTGTCACAGGCAGAGTCATATACACACATGCATGTCTATCAGTTGAAATCAGATATAAGTGGTTTAGTGAGTGGGATGTCAATGCAGATGGTTGGTCCATGGGTCTCATGTGAGAGGACCCCTGAAGTCTTCATCTGTTGACACGTAGAGACCCCTGCACTGAATTGAGCACCTGCTCAGCTTCCCTTATCCACATGGACCAAGATTGGTGGTCCCATACCCTCTCAATGGACCTCAGTGCTTTTTCCAATGCCTGCCTATTTCATTAATGCTCTGACAGGGAGTCTCAAAAATACATCGCTGAACAATTGTGCAACACTCTGTGGGGGAACCTAGCACGGGGAGCCCTGCCAGTGCAGGTGTGCCCCTGGGGGACTTTGGCAGGTCCTGCACACTGTTCTCCCAGAGGAGGGGCTTTCCCCTTCCTCCCCAGGGCATCTGCTGGGGTCTCTGCTGCCTCACTTTGTCCCTATGGCTGGTCCCCACCAGCACAGAAGCCTGATAAGGGTGGTGGGGCATCTATGGCATGTAGAGGCCTGTGCACTGCCTCTCCTGTTGGATGGGCATGTGTTTGCCTTTGTCCCTTTAGAAAACACCAACCTTTGAGAGTTTTCTGCACCACAGGGCTGACACGCCTGGGCCTAGCGTTGTGTAGAATGCTTTCCAGCTTGTGGTTTGTCTTCCCAGATTTCTGCATTTTTCTAGTTGTTTTGGGCACAGGAAGAGACAGCCATTGCCTGACTGGCTTCTGGCCCTGGGGTCACACTTAGCACAGTGGTCTCTACCCTGAGATGATGCGCATGCTTACTGAAAGGGCTTTCTTTCCTCCATCTAATCTCCAATCCATCTATGAATTCCCTTTATAATAGCAAAAATGTTATCTCAGATAAAAAATAACATGTGAGCTGACACAAAAAGCACTTATTGTGAGATTCCATTTCTAGGGAATAGGTAAGGGACAGAGACAGGAATCAGATCAGGGGCAGGAGGAGTGGGGAGTGAGTTCTGTTGCTGCCGGGTCTCCTTTTGGGATGATGGGACATCCTGCAACTAGGCAGTGGTGATGCTTACACAGCATCATGACTGTCCTACATGCCCAGGAATTTAAAATATTAAAAATAACATTTAAAATATGAACAATAACATTTAAAATATGAACAGTAACCATTTAAAATATATGTATTTATTACTTACAATGGATTATACAATGGGAAAATGAAAACTAAAAATAAGATATTAATAAAAGAAGACCCCAAATAAGAAAAATAGAAACATTACCCAAATCACACAATGGAGAACATATAAACTAAATAAATAAAAAAGAAAAAGAAAATTATTAAGGAGTGAGTGTGAAACATGGTTTTCCCTTGGGACAGGGCGAACATATTTAAAAAGTGGCCCTTGACCTGGGCCCTCCACAGGCAGCTCCTCCTCTGAGGAGGGAACCTCCATGGGCTCCAGGGAGGGTTCTTCATCCCCTGGTGATGCGGCCTCAGTTTCGTCTGTGGCCGGCCCTGACTCTGCAGCTGTAGCTGGAGCGGCTGCTGGAGGAGGTGAAAGCCCAGGAGGAGGACACACCTCCAGGTCTGCATCCTCCCCCTCATGTTGTGAATCAGCTGGTAAAGGAGAAGCCACATCCACCTCCTGGGCCGGTGCTGGAGAGGGGAGAGGAGAGAAGATCACCCGCGTGCCTGTATTCCCATCTGTCGCCCAAAGACAGAACACCGGGCACATTTCAGGACCCACCACAGGATGTGCTCCCCACCCGCAGTCCAACAGACATGGTCTGAGGCCGGTCTTTGCTACTGGCCAGGCTCTGGGGCTTCTCTGGAAACAATCCCTCCCCAGAAACTCGCCTGCACTTCCCCCACCCATTTCTTCCCAACCCCCCCACCCCACCACCTCCTCACCCTTGGGCTCTGCCTCGATGGGCTCCAGCTCTCCCCTCCTGGTGTTGAGTATTGCCATCCTGGTTTGGAGACTGAGCGGCTTTGAGGTTAGAGGTTTGTGGAGCCTGGGCGGCTTTGGTGGAGGAGTCCTCCTCGATCCACCCATGGGCCCTGGGTCCCCAGGCCCCCGGGTGGCCACACTCTCTTCAGGCCTCTCCTGGCCCTCGGTGGTGTGGCCCACCGTCCAGTCAAGGGGCCAGGGGTCTTCCTCCACCACCAGATGCAGCACATCGACCTGGGTGGAGCTCTGCAATGACAGTGACCAGCAGCTGGTCAGGAGGCCTCAAGCCTGGCCCCAGTCCCTGCTGCTGCTTCTGCCCCCTGGACCTTCTGCTCCCAGATCAGGCCCAGCCCTGTGTCTGCACAGACCTCCACCCAGGGGCAATGAGAGTCACCTCCAGGGCCCAAGATAGACCTCGGGCAGAGGGTGCTCACACACACACACACACACACACACACACACACACACACACACACGGAGGGGACAGGGCTGCTCAGGTGGGATCAGAGTGGTGGCCTGGCCTGAAAAAAACAGCCCTAAGCCTCCCTGTGTTACCTCCGCATCCCGCCGGGCAAAGGGCCACAGGCGTCGTCTGGGCTGGGCCCGCATCCAGCGGCGGGCACGTCTAAACACACTCTCATCGCTGCCTCCTTTGAGGCCTCGGCCTCGGCACACTGGGAGACAACACGAAAACATGGTGTCCTCTCCACTGTCTCTGTCCGAGTGAGACAGGAAGGGGCAGTTATAGAATGCGGTGCGTGGTTACCATTGTTCTGTTGGGCCCCATCGCCAGGAAGTGAGGTCACTGCTCATGTCTGAGGAGATGCTCGGGGTAGGGGACCCAGAGGTGACCTCACTTCCTGGTGATGGTGCCCAACAGAACAATGGTAACCACGCACCACATTCTATAACTGCCCCTTCCCGTCTCACTCGGACAGAGACAGTGGAGAGGACACCATGTTTTCGTGTTGTCTCCCAGTGTGCCGAGGCCGAGGCCTCAAAGGAGGCAGCGATGAGAGTGTGTTTAGACGTGCCCGCCGCTGGATGCGGGCCCAGCCCAGACGACGCCTGTGGCCCTTTGCCCGGCGGGATGCGGTGGTAAGACAGGGAGGCTTAGGGCTGTTTTTTTCAGGCCAGGCCACCACTCTGATCCCACCTGAGCAGCCCTGTCCCTTCCTCGTGTGTGTGTGTATGTTAGTGGGGTGCAGAAGGGGGGTTCACGTGGGGAGGGCCTGCCTGGGATAGGAACAGGTTGGGTTGGGGGGTCAGGACCAGTCATGTTTGCAGCCCAGGTCAAGGCTGGCTGGGTGGACGTGATGTGTGAGTGGCGCCCTCTGCCCGAGGTCTATCCTGCGCCCTGGAGGTGACTGTCATTTCCCCTGGGTGGAGGTCTGAGCAGACACAGGGCTGGGCCTGATCCGGGAGCAGAAAGTCCTGGGGGCAGAAGCAGCAGCAGGGACTGGGGCCAGGCTTGAGGCCTCCTGACCGGCTGCTGGTCACTGTCATTGCAGAGCTCCACCCAGGTCAATGTGCTGCATCTGGTGGTGGAGGAAGACCCCTGGCCCCTTGACTGGACGGTGGGCCACAGCATGGAGGGCCAGGAGAGGCCTGAAGAGAGTGTGGCCACCCGGGGGCCTGGGGACCCAGGGCCCGTGGGTGGATCGAGGAGGACTCCTCCACCGAAGCCGCCCAGGCTGCACAAACCTCCAACCTCGAAGCCGCTCAGTCAGGACACCAGGAGGGCAATTTTCAAAACAAGGAGTGAAGACCTGGAGCCCATCCGTGCAGAGCCGAAGGAGGCAGAGCCCAAGGGTGAGGAGGCGGGGGGTAGGGGGGAGGCGTAGGGAAGGAATGGGTGGGGGGAGTGCAGGTGAGTTTCTGGGGAGGGATTGTTTCCAGAGCACCTCCAGAGCCTGGCCAGTAGCAAAGACCGGCCTCAGACCACATGTCTGTTGGACTGCGGGTGGGGAGCACATCCTGTGGTGGGTCCTGAAATGTGCCCAGTGTCTGTCTTTGGGCGACAGATGGAAATACAGGCACGTGGGTGGTGATCTCTCCTCTCCCCACTCCAGCACCGGCCCAGCAGGTGGATGTGGCTCCTCCTGAGAAACAGCTTGCAGAGCTGGAGGTGTGTCCTCCTCCTGAGCTCTCACCACCTCCAGCAGCTGCTCCAGCTGCACCTGAGGAGCCAGGGCCGGCCTCAGACAAAACTGAGGTCCCACCGCCAGGGGGTGAAGAACCCTCCCTGGAGCCCATGCACATTCCTGCCTTGGAGAAGGAGCTGCCTGTGGAGGGCCGAGCTCAAGGGCCGCTTTTTCAATGTGTTCGCCCTGTTCACCATGGTGTGATTTGGGTGGTCTATTCATTTTTCTTATTTGAGGTCTTGCTTCTATTATTTTCCTATTTCAATTATTAATTTTCATTATTCCATTATATAATACATTGTAAGTAATAAATAAATATATCTTAAATGGTTATTGTTCATATTTTAAGTGTTATTGTTCATATTTTAAATTCCTGGGCATGAAGGACAGTCATGATGCTGTGTGAGCATCACCACTGTCTAGTTGCAGGATGTCCCATCATCCCAAAAGGAGACCTGGCAGCAACAGAACTCACTCCCCCCTCCTCCTGCCCCTGATCTGATTCCTGTCTCTGCCCCTTACCTGTTCCCTAGAAATGGAATCTCACAATAAGTGCTTTTTGTGTCAGCTCACATGTTTATCTGTTTTTATCTGAAATAACATTTTTGCTATTATAAAGGGAATTCGTAGATGGACTAGAGATTATATGGAATAAAGAAAGCCCTTTCAGTAAGCATGTGCATCATCTCAGGGTAGAGACCACTGCGCTAAGTGTGACCCCAAGGCCAGAAGCCAGTCAGGCAATGGCTGTCTCTCCCTGTGCCCAAAACAACTAGAAAAATGCAGAAATCTGGGAAGACAAACCACAAGCTGGAAAGCATTCCACACAATGCTAGGCCCAGGTGTGTCAGCCCTGTGGTGCAGAAAACCCTTAAAGGTTGGTGTTTTCTAAAGGGACAAAGGCAAACACATACCCATCCAACATGAGAGGCAGTGCACAGGCCTCTACATGCCATAGATGCCCCACCTCCCCGAACAGGCTTCTGGGCTGGTGGGGACCAGCCCTGGGGACAAAGTGAGGCAGCAGAGACCCCAGCAGATGCCCTGGGGAGGAAGGGGAAAGCCCCTCCTCTGGGAGAACAGTGTGCAGGACCTGCCAAAGTCCCCCAGGGGCACACCTGCACTGGCAGGGCTCCCCCTAGGATGTTCCTCCACAGAAGTTTTTGCACAATTGTTCAGAGATGTATTTTTGAGACTCCCCATCAGAACATTGATGAAATAGGCAGGAATTTGAAACAGTACTGAGATCCATGGAGAGGGGATGGGACCACCAATCTTGGTCCATGTGGATAAGGGAAGCTGAGCAGGTGCTCTATTCATTGCAGGGGTCTCTACGTGTCAACAGATGAAGACTTCAGGGGTTCTCTCACATGAGACACATGGACCAACCATCTGCATTGAGGATCCCACCCACTAAACCCCTTACATCTGATTTCAACTGGCAGACATGCATATGTGCATGTGAATCTTCTTGTGACAGACATGAGAGAGGCAGAAGTGAGAGATACACACTGGGCCACAAATGATGGTCAGGTCACCTCTGGTTTGGGACTTGCAAATCTATCTACTCCTTGAGTTGATTTTTGTGTGTAATGCATGTATGACTTTGATAGTTTTAATAATATTAAAGTCATATGTTCAATGTTATCCATATATCACTTATCTATGGAGTAAAGTACGTTATTTAGTTTTTAAAATTTAAAGTCCCTGACAATAGGGGGAGCAGTACAAAGTTCAGAGGAGGACATTTCCTTGAACATCAGTAATCTCACTGATTTGCACATGAGCCACAGATTCTGGGAAAGTGTTTTCAAGACAGGATATGGCAAAGAAGCGGTATCCAAATATATTAAAAAACAACAACAACAACAACTCTTAACCCTCAAAAAATTAGGAAATAAAAAAAACAATTTTGAAATGGGCATAAGACCTGGACAGTCACCTCACCACAGAAGATACACAGATGGTAGGGGATGAATGATGGCTTGGAGTGGGTGGAAGGTAACTCATCACCTCCCAGGACCAAAGGTGAATGAAAGATAAACTATAGAACAAGCAACCTGAACATTCAAATGAAGACTTGTTGGACATAAGCCTTATAACCAAGGGTTAGAGCAAAGCCAAACCCAGGGTGGTAGGAAAGAGACCTGAAAAGGGCTGGCCCCACACCCTTGTGTGGCAGTAGAGAACCTTCAGGAATATTTCAGTTGCAAAGGTAACCCCTGAGGAATGAGGTGTCTCAATGCCTCACTGGGCTCCTCATTCCAGAGCACCAGACCTGGGAAGAGGCATCGCATAACAACCGCCTGTAAAAATCAGTGGGCATTTCATCCACCAGGGAGGTACTGGAGGTCTAGTGAAAGATCAGGTGTCCTCTCAAAGGGCCAGCACACAAAATGCCTTTTGCAGGCGACACTAATCTTATGATCCAGCAGAGATTGAGGCTGAGAGCAGACACCTGGCAGCTTCTGCTTCACCAGCAAGGTGAATTCTGCAAGGAGAGAGTCCTCCAGGTGGAAGGGTCCGTAGGAAGCGTGGGTGCCATTGGTTGACTGTGCTGCTGGGTCAGGAGACCTGGTCTTTGTGATGGGCAAAGTGTTCTTGGGAACAGAAGGCAGCTGTTTCTTTGGAGCCATGATTGGAGTGTTGGTCTTCCCTTCCCCGGTCACTGTCATCTCTTCACTGTCAGATCGTTTGCGTCCAGAGCTTGCAAACCTGCTCCATAAGGGGTTAATAACGTGTGTGCCACACAGAGAGGTGCAGCTGCCTGCATCATTCAACTTCCCTCCCCAAAGTCATGTTACCTTCCTCCTGCAGCTCCCACAGTCTCCTGGCTGAGGGCCACCGCCATGGGGGGCTGAGTGATCGAGGAGGACAGCCACTCAGCAGCTCCCAACACCCATTTTTGATGGTGGGAATAGAAGGATCATACCTGAACGTAATAAAAGCCATGTATGACAAACCCACAGCCAACATCATATTCAATGGGCAATACTGAAACCATTTCCCCTAAGAACAGGAACAAGACAGGGATGCCCACTCTCACCACTCCTCTTCGACACAGTACTAGAAGTATTAGCCATTGTGATTAGACAAGAAGAAGAAATAAAAGGCATCCAAATTTGAAAAGAAGAAGTAAAACTGTCCTTATTCAAAGATGACATGATATTATACATAAAAAACCCTAAAGACTCCACCCAAAATCTATTAGACTTATTAAATGAATTCTGCAATGTAGCAGGATACAAAATTAACCCCAAGAAATCTAAGGTATTTCTATTCAGCAATAGTGAACTTTCAGAAAGAGAGACTAAAAAAACAATCCCATTTATCATCACACACAAAAAGTTAAGCTACCTAGGAATAAACTTAACAGGTAAAAGACCTCTACTCAGAAAACCACAGGATGTTGGAAAAAGAGATAGAGGAAGATATAAACAGATGGAAGACCATACCATGTTCATGGATTGGTAGAATCAACATCATCAAAATGTCCATACTACCCAAAGCAATCTATAAATTCAATGCACTTCCCATTAAATACCAATGGCATATTTCACAGATCTAGAACGAACTCTCCAAAAATTCATCTGGAATAAAAAAAGATCCCAAATAGCTGCAGCGATCCTGAGAAAGAAGAACAAAGTAGGTGGGATCTCAATACCAGATATCAAGCTGTATTACAAAGCCACTGTTCTCAAAACTGCCTGGTACTGGCACAAGAACAGACATATAGATCAATGGAATACAATAGAGAGCCCAGAAATCGGCCCGAACCAATATGCTCAATTAATATTTCACAAAGGAGGCAAGAACATACAATGGAGTCAAGATAGTCTCTTCAATAAATGGTGTTGGGAAAATTGGACAGATATATGCAAGAAAATGAAACTAGACCACCAACTTACACCATACACAAAAATAAACTCAAAATGGATAAAGGACTTTAATGTATGACGGGAAACCATAAAAATACTAGAAGAATCCAAAGGCAACAAAATTTCAGACGTATGCCGAAGCAATTTCTTCACTGATACAGCTCCTAGGGCACTTGAAACTAAAGAGAAAATGAACAAATGGGACTTCATCAAAATAAAAAGCTTCTGCACAGCAAAAAAACCATCAACAAAACAACAAGAAAGCCCACTGCGTGGGAAAACATATTTGCCAATGTCATATCTGATAAGGGCCTAATCTTCAATATTTATAGGGAACTCATACAACTTAACAAAAGGAAGATAAACAATCCAATCAAAAAACGGGCAAATGATCTAAATAGACACCTTTCAAAAGAGGACATTCAGAAAGCCAAGAGACATATGAAAACATGCTCAAAGTCACTAATCATCCGAGAGATGCAAATCAAAACAGCAATGAGGTACCATCTCACACCTGTCAGACTGGCTATCATCAACAAATCAACAAACAACAAGTGCTGGAGAGGATGTGGAGAAAAAGGAACACTTGTGCACTGCTGGTGGGAATGCAGACTGGTGCAGCCACTATGGAAGACAGTATGAAGTTTCCTCAAAAACTAAAAATGGAACTCCCATTTGACCCTGTGATCCCAGTTCTAGGAATATATCCCAAGAAACCAGAAACACCAATCAGAAAGGATATATGCACCCATATGTTTATAGCAGCACAATTCACCATAGCTAAGATCTGGAAACAGCCTAAGTGCCCGTTAGTAGATGAATGGATTAGAAAACTGTGATACATCTACACGATGGAATACTATGCTGCTGTAAAAAAGAAGGAATTCTTACCATTTGCAACAGGATGGATGGAACTGGAGAGCATTGTGCTAAGTGAAATAAGCCAGTCAAGGAAAGAAAAATACCACATGATCTCACTCATTTATGGATAATAAAGACCATTATAAACTGATGAAAAAAATAGATACTGAGGCAGAGCAGCATCAAACAGACTGTCAAACTATAGCGGGAAGCCCCGGGAAGGGTTGGCGTGTAATAGATCAACTGAAGGACTTGTATGCATGCATATAAGCATAACCAATCGACACAAGACACTGGGGGGTAAGGGACGCCAGGGGAAGTTCAAGGGTCAAAAAAAAGGAGACATATGTAATACTCTTTGTAATACCTTAAGCAATAAAAAAAATAAAAAAAGAATACCAAAATATAAATAAAAAATGGCAACAAACAAGTACCTATCAATAATAACCTTAAATGTAAATGCTCCAATCAAAAGACAGGGTAACTGAATCGATACGAAAACATGACCCATATATATGTTGTCTATAAGAGACCCATCTCAGAAAAAAGGACTCATACAGACTGAAAGTGAAGGAATGGGAAAAAATATTGTTCAGGCAAATGGAAATGAAAAGAAAAAAAAAGCTGGGGTAACAACACTTATATC
Organism: Myotis daubentonii; assembly: GCF_963259705.1. NCBI lineage: Eukaryota > Metazoa > Chordata > Mammalia > Chiroptera > Vespertilionidae > Myotis > Myotis daubentonii. The sequence continues at coordinate 12,537,182 of NC_081850.1, forward strand.
TGACAAAATAGACCTTAAAGTGAAATCCATAATGAGAGATAAGGAAGACCACTTCATAATACTAAAGGGATAGATATAACAAGAGGATATAACTCTAGTAAACATATATGCACCCAATACAGGAGGACCCAAATACATTAAAAAAAAAACTTATGGAGGATTTCAAGGGAGCGATTGACATCACTGGATACATCTTCTAGACAAAAAAATCTACAAAGAAATAGCAATCCTAAATGACTCACTAGATCAGAAAGAACTAATTGACATCTTCAGAAGATATCATCCCAAAGCTATGGAATATATATTCTCATGTGCACATTGGACATTTTCAAAGATATCCTGTGTCCTAATATGTGGTCTAAGTCTCCATAAATTGAAAAAGATAAAATCATATCAAGCATCTTCTAAGAGCACAGTGGCATAAAATTTGAAATCAAGTACAATAAAAACAAACACATGGAAGTTAAATAGCATGCTATTAAACAAAGAATGGGTTACCAAAGAGATCAAACAATAAAAAATATTCCGGAAACAAATGAAAATTAAAACACAACAATCCAAAATCTATGGGACACAGTGAAAGTAGTCCTGAGAGAGAAGTTTATAGCTCTACAGGCCTACCTCCGAAAAAGCAACTAAAACTGGTAATAAGCTACCATACCCTACAACTTAAAGATCTAGAAAAAGAGCAACAAGAAAGCCCAAGTAAGAAGAAGGAAGGGAATAGTAAATCAGAGTGGAAATAAATGTCAGAGAGACCAAAAAATTAAAAAAGATCAATAGAACCAAGTTGAGTTCTTTGAAAGGATAAACAAGATTGTTTCTTGGTTAGCCTGGCTAGAAGTTTGTCAAGGAGAGAGGACCCAACTAAACAAAATCGAGTGGGATTTATTCTGGGGATACAAGGCTGGTACAATATCCACAAACCCATAAATATGATACATCACATAAACAAATTGAAAGACAAAAACCACATGATTATGTCAATTGATGCAGAAAAAGCATTCAACAAAATCCAACACCCTGTCTTGATAAAAATTTTCAGCAAAGTAGAAATAAAGGGATTATACCTCAACATAATAAGAATCTTATATGACAAACCTACAGCCAACATCATACTCTATGGGCAAAAACTAAAACCATTTCCCCTAAGAACTGGAACAAGACAGGGATGCCAACTTCCACCACTCCTGTTCGATAGAGTACTGCAAGTGCTAGCCATAGGAGTTAAAGAAGAAATAAAAGGCATCTGAATTGCAAAAGAAGACATAAAACAGTCATTATTTGCTTATGACATGATATTATACATAGAAAATGCTAAAGATCTATAAAAAACTACTAGATTTAATAAATGAATTCAACAATGTAGCAGGATACAAAATTAACACCCAAAAATCAATTGCATTTTTATACACCAATAGTGAACTCACAGAGATGCTAATAAAATAAAAATAAAAAATAAAAAAATCCCATTTACCATTGCAACAAAAAAATTAAGATACCTAGGACTAAACTTAACTAAAGAGGTAAAAGACCTGTACTTGGAAAACTACAGGACACTGAAAAAGGAGATAGAGGAAGATATAAACAAGTGGAAGAGTATACCATGTTCATGGACTGGTAGAATCAACATAATTAAAATGTTCATACTACCCAAAGCAATCTACAGATTCAATGCAATCCCCATTAAAATACCAATGGCATACTTCAAAGACCTAGAACAAACTCTCAAAAAATTCATCTGGTATAAAAAACAATCCAAATAGCAGCAGCAATCTTGACAAAGAAGAACAAAGTAGGAAAGATCACAATACCAGATATCAAGCTGTATTACAAAAGCCACTTTTCTCAAAACTGCCTGGTACTGGCACAAGAACCTTCACATAGACCAGTGGAACAGAAAAGAGAACCCAGAAATTGAACCAAACCATTAACATTTGACAAAGGAGGCAAGAGCATACATACATTAGAGGCAAGAGCATACATTAGAATCAAGATAGTCTCTTCAATAAATGGTGTTGGGAAAATTGTGCAGATACATGAAAAACAATGAAACTTGACCACCAACTTTCACTATACACAAAAATAAACTCAAAATATATAAAAGAGCCTGGCCGGCATGGCTCAGTGGTTGAACAGGGACCTATGAACCAGGAGGTCAGGGCATGTGCCTTGGTTATGGGCTCAATCCCCAGTGTGGGGTGTGCAGGAGGCAGCTGATCAATGATTCCCTCTCATCATTGATGTTTCTATCTCTCTCTCCCTCTCCCTTCCTTTCTGAAATCAATAAAAATATTTAAAAACAAACAAAAAATAATAGATAAAAGACTTATATGTAAGATGGGAAACCATAAAAATATCAGAAGAATCCATAGGCAGCAAAATATCAGATATATCTTGTAGCAATATGTTTATCAAATCATCTAGTATATTGGAAACTAAGTTGAAAAAAAACAAATGGGACTACATCAAAATAAAAAGCTTCTGCACAGCAAAACAAACCCGTAAAATAATGAGAGCTTACTGCACGGCATAACATATTTGCCAATGTTACATCTGATAAGGGTTTAATCTCCAAAATTTATAGGGAACTCATACAACTTAACAAAAGGAAGGTAACAATCCAAAAAATCCAATCAAAAAATGGGCAAAGGACTTAAATATACATTTCTCAAAAGCAGCCATACAGAAGGCCAAGAGGCATAAGAAAAAATGCACAAAATCACTAATTGAGAGATGCAAATAAAAACAACAATGAGGTACCAACTCACACCTATCAGAATGATTATCATCAACAAATCAACAAATGCCAAATGCTGGCAGGGATTTGGAAAAAAGGGTACCCTTGTACAAAGCTGGTGGGAATGCAGACTGGTACAGCCTCTGTGGAAAACAGTATGGAGTTTCCTCAAAACATTAAAAATGGAACTACCATTTGACCCAGTAATCCCATTTCTAGGAATATATCCCAAGAAACCAGAAATACCATCAGAAAGAACATATGCATCCCTATGTTCATAGCAGCACAATTTACCATAGCTAAGATTTAGAAACAGCCTAAGTGCCCATCAACAGATGAATGGATTAGAAAACTGTGGTACATCTACACAATGGAATAGTATGCTGCTGTAAAAAAGAAGGAATTCTTACCATTTGCAACAGCATGGATGGATCTAAAGAACATTATGCTAAGCCAAATAAGCCAGTCAGAGAAAGATAAGTATCACATGATCTCACTCATTTGTGGACTATAATGAACAACATACACTGATGAACAAAAATAGATCCAGAGACAGAGAATCATTGAACCTCAGGGGGAAGGCAGGTGAAGGGGAGCGGTAGGTGTGGAATAAAGAATTCAACCAAAGAATGTGTATGCATATAAGCATAACCAATGGATACAGACAGTGGGGGTTTGGGGGTGAAGGCTGGGCCTGGGGGGTGGGGGAAGGCTGGGAGATGACAATGGGGGATAAAGGGGACATATGGAATACTTTCAACAATAAAAAATTAAAAATAATCATTTTATTGTTAAAGTAAAACAGCTGAATAGTGCCCTAGCTGGTGTCCTCAGTGGTTAGAGCATTGGCCTGGATACCACCGAAGGGTCATAGGTTTGATCCTGGCCCCAGTCAGGGCACATGGGGGAGGTAACCCATTAATATGTCTCACATTGATGTCTGTCTCTCTCTCTCTCTCTCTCTCTCTCTCTCTCCCCCCCCCCCCCAGTCTCTCTAAAAAATTTTTAAAAATCAATGGAAAAATACTCGGGTGAGGATTAAAAAAAATGGCTGAATAGTATTCTAATGTAGACCCTTAGGATGCTTCCATGTCTTGGTTATTATAATAGCAAAATGAACTTTGTAGTGCAGATACTTCTATGAGATCTTTTTTTTTTAAAGTATTATTGAAAGTATTATGGATGTCCCTTTTTTCCCCCATTGACTCCCTCCACCCCTCACCTGCCTCCCCCCACCTCCCAGGCTTTCATCACACTACTACTATCTGTGTCCATGGGCTATGCATATATGCATAATTTCAGTTTCTTTTGATATAAAGTAGAGCCTCAGTTCTTGAACTTAATTCATTCAAGAAGGCTGTTTAAGAAGCAACTTATTTAAAAACCATTTTTCCCATTAGAAATAATGTAAATTGAATTAATCCTTTCCAGACTCCTAAATGGTTTAGTTTTAACTTTTCTTGTGTACAGGGTTTGCCTAATGTACTGTATAATCTATACACAAACACTTGTTTTCTTAAATTTATCAAACCACCCCTCCTAACCCTAGAGGATTCACTTTCAGCACTCATCCAGGGGTGCAGCGTCTTGGCTTTTTCACATGTCACTGCCTCCCAAATGCTGTCACCAGCTAATTGCTTTTCCTTTATCCAAATCAACAGCAGTTTTTCTACTCCTTTGATTGCCTGCGATCTTTGTTTTGTGAACACTTTCACACCCTTAGCAACATTAGCACTCTTGATGGCCTCTTTGTTTTAAAATTGTGCTAATCATCCATTTCACCAGCAATAAAACAACGGAAAAAAACCCACAAAAATATTCACAGCAGAATGCCGTGAGCCCTCTGGTTTAGCAGTAAACTGACTCACATTCTCTCCTTTTGTTTGTGGCCTGAGAGATGCCTTTTGTCCTGCTGATATATCAGCATGAAAGGGTTGCCAGGTCAAAAACTGAAGTTTTATTAGACATTTTTTTCCATGAACAACTTGGTCGAGAGCCAAATTGTTTGAGATGGGGGAGGTTCGAGAACCGAGTGACGTTTGACTATGTGGAATTGCTGGACCATATGGTAGTTCTACTTGGTATTTGTTGAGGAGCCTCCACATTGTTTTTCAGAGTGGCCTCACCTATTTACATTTACACCAACAGCGTCCTATTATCTTTTATCTTTTGGGATGCAGCCATCACAACCAGCTTGAGGTGATATCTCATTGTGATTTTGATTTGCATTTGACTAATAATTTGTGTTGTACCCTTTTTCATGTACCTGTTGACCATTTGAATATCCTTTAGAAAAATGCATATTCAGGTTCTTTGCAAATATATATATTTGTATGTGAAATGTATGTTTTCAGAGAAGAATGGAGAGGGAGAGAGAGATAGAAACATTAATGATGCAAGAGAATCATTGATTGGCTGCCTCCTGTACATCCCAACCTGGGACTGAGTCCTCAACCCAGGCATGTGCCTTGACAGGGAAACAAACCATGACCTCCTGGTTCATAGATTGACGCTCAACCACACCAGCTGGGGTGCCCCTTTTCTTACTGAACTACTTATGTTTTCTTGCTGACTTGTATGAGCTCATTATATATTTTTATAGTAACCTCTTACCAGATATATGGTTTGCAAATATTTTTGCCCAATCTGTAGGTTGTCCTTTCATTTTGTTCATCATTCTTTTGCTGTGCAAAACATTTTAGTTTGATGTAGACCCATTTGTTTATTTTTTTGGTTTTGTTGCTTATTCCTTAGATGTCAAATATAAAAAAAACTTATTGCCAAGACTCCTGTCAAGAAGTTGTTTTTGTTGTTGTTGTTTTCAGATTCGGGGGAAGAGGGGGCATAGTGACATACGATATCCCAATTTCCCCATTTTCCCACAAAGATCGGTCATGAATAATAAAGTCCTGGGAGGCCTCTAGATTTCACTTGGAAGTTTTAGCAACACTATGGAATAAGAAAAATATGAGACTAATTCCACAAAAGGAAAAGAAAGACAACTTCATTTTCTTGCTTCCTCACATTCTCCAGGCCAGCATTTTCAGTGCCACATGGAACTTCTCAGCTATTAACCGTTGCCCTTGCTAGAAAAGGCAGAGCAGGATGAGCAACCTGCTTTTCTACTGTCTCCCAGTCCTGCATAAAGGTCCAGCTCCAGTGTTACCTCACCCAGACTGGCAGAGAGAGCCAGCTAGGAGCAAGGATTGCAACCAGAGGCTGCCATGACCGACTCAGCAGGAGTGATGGTGGTTCACAGGGACAAGTTCAAGAGCTTCTGCCACTGATGGTCACCAATGGACTATGCAGATCTCACCAGCTACCCCGCAGGTAGTTAAGGTGGCACACACACCTCAGATCATCTCTCATCTCTGCTCACTCCACATTCGGGCTGGAGCCAGGACCCACACTGGTGGCCATCCGGTCTCTGCGTGGCTCCAGGTCTCTAAGAGAGGTCAGTTGCCTGAGTGCCTCCCACCTCACAAGAGCCAGACGTCTGTAGCTGCATGAGCGGAAGACACCAGCCTAGGCACCCTGGGAGGATACTCACCAGTGTGCCTGTGCTCAGGTCTCACCCCTTTGGTTGTGTACCTGCGTGCCACAGCCCTGAGGCTCATCATTAGCTTCCACTGCTCTACGCACACCAAAGAGGGAGTGTGCACCCATGGGTGAACACACCAACAACCAAGGCCCCCATGGCTGCTTATGGTTATGAGTCAGGCTCTGCTTTCTGTCACTGGCTGGCAATGCTGATTACACACCTATAGATACCCCCCACCGCCACCCCACCCCCCTCCCCGCAGCGTTGCTCTTGCCTGCACTCGGCCTGATCATCATCCCTTGCCCTCACTCAGTACAGTGCTTCCAGGGACAAGATTAGGCGGCCACAGGAGAGAGCATCAATGTCTAAGGGCCCTGCACCTTCTTGTGGGTCCAGATCGGGTCCTGCCTTTGGTCACTGGCCAGCACTCCTATGCCCACTGTAGATAGTTCCTCCTACTGTGCACCTGCAAGCTCCCCAGAACAGCCCTCATCACCACCAGCCTCCAGGGCAGTGTGCATGACCAGGGGAGACAATGTGGCCACCGGAAGGCACACCAACACCCAGCTCCTCCATACCCACTGCTTGTGAGTCAGAATCTAACCCTGCTATCTCTCACCCAGCACCACCACATCACACCTATCAATAATTAATGCAAATGTTCATGAATTATCCAATCAAAAGGCATACAGTGGGTGGATGAATACAAATAAATTTAAAAAGACCCAACTGTTTGTTGTCTATAAGAGACACACCTCAGCATTAAGGACACATATACATTCAGAGTAAAGAGAGGGCAAAAAATAGTCCATGCAAGTAGAAGTCAAGTGAGAGCAGGAGTAGCTGTATTTACATCATACAATTTACACATTAAGCCAGACACAGTAACAAGAAACTAAGATGGTCATTATATAATGATATAACGGCACAATTCAACACGAGGATATATCAATAAATAGGTATGCACCCAGCATTAGAAAACCTAAATATGTTAATAGATCTGAAAGGGTAAATACACAATGAAATAATAGTAGGGAACTTCAAAAGCATACTTTTAAAAATTGATAGAAATTAACAAGGAAGTACTGGACTTAAACTACACCTTAGACCCGTGGTTGGCAAACTGCAGCTCGCGAGCCACATGCGGCTCTTTGGACCCTTGAATGTGGCTCTTCCACAAAATACCACAACATACCACGTGCAGGTGCACACGTACAGTGTGACTGAAACTTCTTGGCCCATGCGCAGAAGTCGGTATTTTGTGGAAGAGCCACACTCAAGGGGCCAAAGAGCCGCATGTGGCTCGCGAGCCGCAGTTTGCCGAGCCGCAGTTTGCCAACCACTGCCTTAGACCAAATGGGCTTCGCAGACATACAGACATTAACTCAACAGCAGCAGAATAAAGAGTAAGTGCACACGGAACAGTCTCCAGGATAGGTCAGATTATAGGTCACAAGACAAGTCCTTGCAAATTTAAAAATAAAATCATACCAAATATATTTTCCAGCTATAATGGTATAAAACTAGAGGTAATTAACAGGAGATAATTAAAGAAGATATCAAAAGGGAATTTGATATATTTTGAAACATAAAAATGGAAGCACTGCATATCAAAAGCTATGGAATGGCCCAGCCAGTGTCGCTCAGTGGTTAAGCATTGACCTATGAAATAGGAGGTCAGGGTTCAATTCCAGGTTAGGGCACATGCCTGGGTTGTGGGCTTGATCCTCAGTAAGGTGGGGCTGCAGGAGGCAGCCAATCAATGATTTTCTCTCATAATTGATATTTCTAACTCTCTCTCCCTATCCCTTCCTCTCCGAAATCAATAAAAATATATATTTTCCAAAAAGCTATGGAATGATGTAAAAGTTGTTAAGAAATCGAAGTTTATAGTGATAAGCTCCCACATAAGGAAACAAAAATTTCTCAAGTAAAAACTTGACTTTGCAGCTCAATGAACTAGAAAGAGAAGAACAAACTAGGCTCAAAGTTAATAGAAGGAAGGAAATAACAAAGATCAGAACAGAAATAAATAAAATAGACACTAGAATATCAATAGGAAAAATCAATGAAATTATGATCTACTGGGTTCTTTGTTGTTATTGATATTTGTTTGTTTTTATTGATTTCAGAGAGAATAAGGGAGAGAGAGAAAGATAGAAGTATCAGTGACAAGATAGAAGCATGGACTGGCTATATCTTAAATACCTCTTCCCCTCCCCCCTCCCCTTACTGAGGATCAAGCCCACAACACAGGCATGTGCCCTGACTAGAATGGAACTGTGACCTCCTGGTTCATAGATTTACACTCAACAACTGACCCACACTGGCTGGGCTAAGATCTACTGTTTTGAAAAGACAAACAAAATTAACAAACTTTTAGCTAGACTAACTCAGAAAAACAGAAAAAAAAACACTCAAATAAGTAAAATCGTGCATCTTACACTATACAAAGGATCATAAATTGCTATAAATTATTACACACCAACAAACTAGATACTTCGAAGAAATGAAAAAAATTCTAGAAACATACAACATACCAAACTGAATTAGGAAGAAATGGAGAATCTGAAAAGATAATTAAGAAGGAAATTGAGAAAGTAATCAAAATGCTTCCTAAACAGAAAAACTCAAGAGTCGATGGTTCCACTGGTGAATTTCCACAAAATTAAAGAAAAATTAATGCTGATTTGTTCTCAAACTCTTTCAGGAAACTGAAGAGTGCATACTCCCAAACTTATTTTACAAAGCTAGCATTACTCTGACACCAAAGACACATGAGGATATTATGAAAACGGAAATTATAGACCATTATTCCTTCTAAGTATAGATGTAAATATTTGAAATAAAAGATTAGCGAACTGAACTCAACAGAAAATAAAAGGTATCATTCATCATTATCTGGTAAGATTTATCACTGGGATGCAAGGTTAATTTCACATAGTTAAATCTATAAATTGTATATGCCACATTAATAGAATGAAAGATAAAAATCATGTAATAATCACAATGGAGGGAAAAGGCATTTGACAAAGTACAAATCATCCCATATAATAAACGGCTAATGTGCAAATAGACCGAATGAGGGAACAACTGGAACAACCAAACAACTGGTCGCTATGATGTGCACTGACTACCAGGGGGTGTGCATGGAACATGGTAAGCATCAGCCGCAGCAGGATGGTGGAGCAGGTGAGCAGGGGAGCCAGACCAAGGCAGGGCACGGTCATTGCCATCAGGGCGACCCTCTGGTGGTTACTGAAAATTCTTTGCTCCCGTGCACCGCGGTCCCACCTGGCGCTCACACCTGCTGTTGGTGCCAGAGCCACCACTCACACCCATTGCTGGCGCCTGGCACTGGCCCTGATCGCTCCTCGGGACTTCTCCACTTCCCCCTGCTCCTGAGGGGAGATTGGGGATGACAGTTGCCTCTTGCATCTGCTGCCAGTTAGAGCCGTTGCTCACACCCTCTGCCAGCACCAGCACCACTCGCACCCACAGCCGGTGCCGGAGCTGCAACTCGCACCCACTGCTAATGCTTGCCACCGGTCCCGATTGCTAGATGCCATCAATGGGTGTGAGCAGCAGCTGCCAGTCCTGATCACCCCTGAGGGCTTCTCCACCTCCCCCTGTTCCTGAGGGGTGATTGGGGTAGCAGCTGCTGCTCAAGCTGGCCATACTTGCACCTGCTGCCAGCGCCCAGTACTGGTTCCGATCACTTGGCGCTGTCAGCGGGTACCAATGGGTCTGCAGCCATCAGTGCGTTGGAGCAGGGCAGCAGCAGGAGCAAGGCTGCTGGCAGACAGGGGACCAGTGGCTGCAGTGGGAGAGGCCAGGCAAGGGTGCAGAGGATGACCCGAGACCAGCCCCTGTGTCCACCGTAGCCTCGTAGCCCACAGTTCCTTTCAAGGTGCATGAATTCATGCACTGAGCCCCTAGTAAGAAATAATTGAGTGCTAGAAGACAAAATGTATCTGTAGTGCAGGTACATTACAGAGATTACTGATAAAAATAAGCCCAGTTCAAAAATAAAGCGATCAATCCCACATTTTTATAATCAGAATTTATTTTTATAAAATTTATTTAGACAATTGCCTTAACATTATTCTTTGCTTTCTTTTCAAAGAATGCAGACTAAATGTAAACCTGACTCATCACTTCTTTTTTGGGTAATTCTGCAAGGTATTTCTAGATGTTATTCTTTCTAACTAATTTTCAATTTAAAAAAAAACAACTATCCATTGGAAGTTGTATTGTGTTATTATAACATTGCTTTGGACAAAAAGTCTACATAGTTGGGTTCACATGATATTCTTTACATTGAAATAAAATATTTCTATCTAGCATTTTTATGAGTTTTAAAGTTTCATTTTATTTTATTTTTATTTTAAAGTTTTTTTATTTACTACACGATTTGGCACAATTTTACCTCAGAGACCACATATATTAGGTCAGTGATGGTGAACCTTTTGAGCTCAGCGTATCAGCATTTTGAAAAACCCTAACTTAACTCTGGTGCCCTGTCACATATAGAAATTTTTTGATATTTGCAACCACAGTAAAACAAAGATTTATATTTTTGATATTTATTTTATATATTTAAATGCCATTTAACAAAGAAAAATCAACTAAAAAATGAGTTTGCGTGTCACCTCTGACACGCGTGTCAGGTTCGCCATCACTGTATTAGGTTATAAAAAGAAGATTATTACAAAAATGCTTTGGTGGGTCATAACTGAGCTGCCAAAAACATATTTCATGATATTATAGATTTCAGTGGATTCATAATATTTTAAATATTTAAGAATTACATCCTGAGGCTATAACAAAAAAAAAATACCTCAGCAAATTTAAAAGGATAGAGTTTTTGTATGTAATCAAAGTTAAATTATTAATGTAAATAGACTGTTATATCTATTAGATGTTTTATGTTAACCTTACAGTAGCCACAAAAAACAACAATCTATGCTAGATTCACAAAAGATAACGAGAAAGGAATCAAAACATACCACTACAAAAACTCATCAGTTTATGAAGGAAGGCATCAAGAAAGAAATTCTATAACAAAGGAACTACAAAAAGCCAGAACACAAATAATCGAATGACAGTAGTAAGTCCTTATCAATCAATAATTACTCTAAATGTAAATGGATTGAATTCTATCAAAAAACAGAGAGAGAACAGATAGGTAAAAAAATAAGAACCAACAGTATGCTAAGTCCAACAGACTCACTTTAGCTTTAAGGGTACCTATTGATTCAAAGTGAATAGATAGCAAAAAAATATACACTCTGAGAATGGAAACCAAAAGAGAGCTGGAAAAAAAATTACAATTCAATAAAGTTTGCAGCATACAAAATCAACAAACAGAAACCTGTCACATTCCTATACACTAACAACAAAACACCTGGAAAAGAAATACAACTATCTCATTGACAATAGCATCAAAAATAAAATACTTAGAAATAAATTTAGGCAAGAATGTGAAAGAGGTATACAATGCAAAGTACAAGACCTTTATAAAACAAATTGAATGACAGAAACAATGAAAAGATATCCTGTGTTCATGGAAGAGAGGAATTAATATTGTTAAAATGTTCATACCACCCCACACACCTGTAAAGTCAATGTAATCCTTTTCAAAACCCCAATGATATTTTTTCACAGAAATATTAAAAATATTAGCCTAAGATTAGTGTGGAAATACAAAACACCCAGAAGACCCAAAACAATCCTGAGAAGAAAGGACATAGCTGGAGGCATCACACTTCCTGTTTTCAAACCACACTACAAAGCCAGGGTAACAAATACAGTTTGCTACTGGCATAAAAATATACACACAGGCCAATAGAAGGTCAAGATCCCAGAGATAAACCCTCTCATACATGGTCAACTAATATTAGGCAAGGGAACCAAGAACGCTCAACTGCAAAATGATAATCTCTTCAATAATGGTTGGGAATACTGGCTAACCACATACAGAAGCAAAATATTTGACCATTATTGTATGCCACACACAAAAATTGATTCTGAATGGATTAAAAACTTAAACCCAAAAACTGAAACCCTAAAACTCTCAGAAGAAAACACAAGAGAAAATATTCTTGACATTTGTCTTGAACCAATGTTTTTGATATGACACCAAACACATAATCAACAAAAGCAAAAATAAAAACTGGAGCTATATCAAACTAAAAAGCTTCTATACAGAAGAAGAAATAACAAAATAAAGAGCAAACTACAGAATGAGAGAAAATATTTGAAAATCATATATTTAATAAAGGGTCGATATCCAAAATATATAAAAACTAAAATAGCACAATGGCAAAAATAAACACACAATTCTATTTAAAAATATCCAGAGAAACTGAATAGACACTCTTCCAAGGAAGATATACTGCTGGCCAACAGGACATGAAAAGGGCTAGACATCACTATTCATCCGGGAAATGCAAATCAAAACTACAATGAAATACCATCTCACACCTTATAGCATGGCTATAATAAAAAAGAAAAGTGTTGGTAAGAGTGTGGAGGAAAAGGCACTGTTGGTGGGAATATAAAATGGTACAGCCATTAAGGAATAGGGTATCAAGTTTCCTCAAAAGATTAAAAATAGACCTACCATGTGATCTAACAACCCCTACTTCAGCCATTTAAAAGAAGGAAACCCTGTCATTTATGACAACATGGGTGAATCTGGAGGATACTATGCTAAGTGGAATAAGCTAGTCAGAGCAAGACAATACTCTGTGATATCACTGATGTGTGGGATCTAAAGAAGCGACACTCATAGAAACAAAGAGTAAAGTGGTGGTTACCAGTGCTTGGGCAGTGTGAGAAGTGGGGGGTGGGGATGTTGCTCAAAGGGCACAAGCTTCCTATCTATAATAATCTATAATAATAAAAGCATAATATGCTAATTAGACTGGACGTCCTTCCAGACGAAGCCAGGGCTGCAAGGGAAGCCCAGGTCCCAGGTGCCTGCCGGCAGTGGGAGGGAAGCCAGCCTGGGTCCCGGGTGCTGGAGGGAAGCTGGTGCCAGCAGCCAGGGGAAGGAAGGCCTACTCTTGCACGAATTTTGTGCATCAGACCTCCAGTTAAAAGATAAACAAGTTCTTGCAAGTCTAATGTATAGCATGGTGCTTTTACTGTGAGATATACTTGCAAGTTGCTAAAAGAGTAGATCTTCAATGTTCTTACCATGTACACACACACATATAAATGTTCTTAACACACACACATACACACACACACACACTCTCTCTAAAGGTAAATATGTGATGATAGAGCTGTATTGCAGCAGTATTAACTTAAATTTAGCTAACTTTATGGTGTCGATCAGTTTATAATATATCAGTGTATGATATCAACATGTACACCTTAAATTTACACATTGTTATACATTAATTATTTCTTTATAAAGCTTGAAAAAATATATATAGCATGCCCTCTGTGATAGACACTGAGTTTCCAAAAATTAAGACCTCTTTCATTCAAGGATTGTGCACTATATGTGGGCCACCTACGTAGTAAACAGAATGTAATTAACTGATTGAAGTGTGGTCAGCGTATTACAGCTCATATGGGGATCTTGGACATCATTGTTGGTTTGAACATTATTTGTATGTGATTTGGGCACAAACAAGGATAGGATGATTCCACTCATAATTCAAATGTGTGTTAACTTTGTAACTATTATGAACTTTAAATCATTAAAACACTAGTAATTTCCCCTTTTTAACTCCAAATAACTAATGCAGAAGAATGAAAATAAGAATTTTTCTCCTTTTACAGAGACCAACTAATATATACATTTCCCCTGTGTCTGCATTAATGTAGCAATGATATATGGTTTAAGTTAGTGGGTGGTCACTGCTGTGAAATGCAAATGTCAGAGAAGATGAATAAAGCAAGCCAGTTTAGAATTCTCTAAATGGATAGAGTTTACCCATACTCAAAATTTTTTACCCATATTTAAATTTATTTTATCTTGGCATACCCATATAGATAGGTATATTTTACCCACATTTAACATTAAATTAAAATAGATCATGGGTCCCTTTGCTATGGTATCTATATTTAGACAGTAAGTGTCCTATTCAATCCTCTAAATTCTGTATGTCAGACCCATATATCTAATCTAATAAAAGACAAACATGCAAATGGACCATACCTTTGCTATGCCTTAAGCCACACCTACAAGCCAATCAGAGAGACTATATGCAAATTAACCCAACCAAGATGACGGCCGGCAGCCACAGAGCTGGAGTGACCAGGAGGCTTGGTTGCTCCAGTGGTGGAGGAAGCCAAGCTACCCACCTGCCGCGCTGGCTCTGAGCTCCACTGAAGGCAACAAAGTTTCAATTATAGAAGGTAAATAAATCCCAGAATAAAAAAAAAAAAGAAAAAAGTGAGGCTGGAAGCTTCCATCACCAGGGGGCTTGGCCAGCCTGAAAACAGCCCTCAGCCCCTCACCCAGACTGGCCAGGCAACCCAGTGGGGACCCCCACCCTAAAGGGGGTGTGGCCAGCCTGAAAACAGCCATCAGCCCCTCACCCAGGCTGGCCAAACCTCCATGGGGTGAGGGTCCCCACTGGGGGTCTTGACCAGCCTGCAAACAGCCATCATCCCCTCACCCAGGCTGGCCAGGCACCCCCGTGGGGACCCCCACCCTGAAGGGGGTGTGACCAGCCTGAAAACAGCCCTCAGCCCCTCACCCAGGCTGGCCAGGCACCCAAGCAGGACCCCCACCCTGATCCAGGACACCCTTCAGGGCATACCAGCCGGCCCCCACCCATACACCAGGCCTCTATTCTATATAATAAAAGGGTAATATGCAAACTGACCCTAATAGCAGAACAACTGGGAATGACTAGTCATTATGACACACACTGACCACCAGGGGGCAGACGCTCAATGCAGGAGCTTCCCCCTGGAGGTCAGTGTGCTCCCACAGGGGGAGCTCTGCTCAGCCACAAGTCAGGCTAATGGCTGCCAGTACAGCGGTGGTGGTGGGAGCCTCACCTGCCTCCTTAGCAGCGCTAAGGATGTCCGACTGCAGCTTAGGCCTGCTTCCTGCTGGCAAGTGGACATCCCCCAAAGGCTGCCGGGCTGCCAGAGGGATGTCTGATTGCCAGCATAGGCCCAATCCCCTGGGATGTGGGCCTAAGCCAGCAGGTGGTCATCCCCCAAGGGGTCACAGACTGCAAGAGGGCACAGGCCGGGCTGAGGGACCCCCCTGAGTGCACAAATTTTTGCACACCAGGCCTCTAGTATATATATATATTTGTGTATTTTTATAATGAAGATGACATTGCACATAAAATTGATTTTACTCAGTATTATTTTCACTAAATATCAGTATTTCACTCAATTTTATATCATGTTTGTTACCTTACATTAAAAGTTCCTTACAATTGCTATATTAATGGCTATAAGATATTCTACATAGAGATGTATCATAATTAATTTGCATTGTTCCATAATGTGAACATTTATATTCCAAAATTTCTATTGTATTTAGATACCTAATAAGTGTCATAAAATAAATATCATATTGCTTTTTGGTTGATGAAAATATATTCATGATTATATAATTCATTAGAGATTTAAATTAAAAATTATTTTAGGGGCCCTGGCTGAGTAGCTTAGTTGGATAGAGCATTCTCCTGATATGCCAAAATTGTAGGCTCAAATCTCTGGTCAGGGCACGTATATGAAGCAATCAATGAATACAAAAATCAGTGTTACAACAAATCTCTCTCTCTCTCTCTTTCTCTTTCCAACTACCCCTCTCTCCTTCATTTCCTCCCTTTCTCTCTTCCTTTAAAATCAATTTAAAATTATTTTAGGGGACTTCTGGTCAAGATGGCAGCATAGGTAAATGTGATACTGGCAACCTCTCAGAACCACATCAAAATTACAACTAAACTGCAGAACAGCCATCATTCAGAACTGCCCAAAATCTAGTGGAATGGAAGTCCTGTAACTAGGGATTTAAAGAAGAAGCTGCATCAAAACTGTTAGAAGGGGAGGAGAGGCTGAACAGGCTGGTCCCACACCCAAGTATCTTGGAACAAGGGGTCCTAGCCCTTAACAGGCTCCCCAGCCCGGAGTTCCAGTGTCAGAAAGAGAAGTCCCCATAACTTCTGGCGATAAACACCGGTGGGGATTGTACCTGAGTGAGACGGAGGGCTGCTGGAGGCCAGGCTGCTGGGTGAACAAGGTGAAGGGATTAAGAAGGACAGATTGATAGTTACAGGACAGTCATGGGGATGTAAAGACCAGCATAGGGAATATAGCCAATAATATTGTAATAACTATGTATGGTGTCAGAGGGGTGTGAGGTTTATCAGGATGATGACTTAGTGAGTTATATAAAGTCTAATCACTTTGGTGTACACTTGAAACTAATATAATTTTGTATGTCAACTGTAATTGAAAAAATGATTTAAATAAAAAATAATTATTTTAGAAATCTTAAAAGCTTCCCATAGATCTGAAATGAAGTGACATTAAGTGAGGGTAACTAATTAATGTTTTGTATCTAAAATTTAATATATATTATGACTCAGAAGATAAATTATTTATTTACATTAATAACTTTCTGGCAGTTTAGATAAAATAAAAAATGAATAAATGTATATGTATCTGGTTAGTCTGGGACAGAGATTTTCAATTGGTGTGCCATGAGAATTTTTAAAACATGCAATAGCTAACTACTTAGTCAGGGGCACTACCTTTTCCCCCTTAGATTGTCAAATTAAAAAGTGATAATAGCCAACCCTACAATGGCCATCTGGTGTAAAAGAATCAAAATTATACCTACTTTTTCTCAGATAGGCAAAAATATATTTTTTGGTGTGCCGCAGAATTTTAGTAGTTAGTTTATGTGTGCCGTGAGATGAGAAAGGTTGTAAATTACTGGTCTAGGATAATGAATTTGTTTGTGTTGCTCCGTCAAAGTTACTTAACCTGCTGGCGCTTCACTTTCCTCATCAGTTAAGTGGAGATTATAATGGCACCCATTCATAGAGCTGTGCACAACACAAAATGAGCAATAGTTGGTAGATAGATAGATAGATAGATAGATAGATAGATAGATAGATAGATAGATAGATGATAGATAGATAGATGATAAATGCAGACAATTATTGCTACCACATTATTTTAGTTTTTGGAGTATCATTAATATATTTTGAATGGGAGGAAAAACACCATGTCACATATTGTTCTTATCAATTATGAAGATTATAAAGAACACATTAAATGAGAATGACATTTTTAAAAACACGAGCAACAGTTCTTCCTAAGAACTTTTGCTTTGTCAATGCCTGTGACCCCAAGGTTTGTAAAAGAAGTGAATCATTCCACTATCAAATGCACAGCATTTAAGATCGCCACTCAAGGACTTGACCAATAGGCTTCTCTCTATCTGCCCATGTGTGCTCATGTATAATAAAATTAAGGGGACAAATCTCTCTCTAAAGCTGAGTCTGAGATAAATGTTTTATAGTTCTCAGTGTGAGGTAGAATACATGATCTGGCATTTGTTTTATTAGCAGGATCATAAGACATAAAGGCTTTTATTATCATGGTTCTTCCTTGAGGGGGAAAAAGGAGCTGAGGAAATGGAATCTTCTTTGCTTTCTGGCTCTCATGATTTATGACTGTAATAAGCCTGCCTACATGAAAGCACACACTGTTTCCAGGAGATACTATCATCCCAGCACACCCAGAAACCTGGTCTTCCTCATACAAATGTTGCAGCTGCCAGTGATTTCACTTCCCCAGTTGCTTTCAAAGAACGTCCTACTGGGCCCACCCCTAAGATACACTATCTTACCTTTGAAGAGTTCCTAAGAAAGAGGCGGAGGAGGACCCAGAAAAGAACAATAAATGAGAATGGGGCTCTGGGCTAATAGAGAATCCCTGAGATTAGGTTTGGTCACTGTTCTGTTAGCTAAGGGATTTGGAACAAGCTCTACTTGACTTTCATCTTATTCACAAAATTTCTCAGGCAGCATCCAACGTCTTCAAACCTATTCCTCCCCCTTTTTTACTTCTGCTTGATTAATACCCCTCACTTGTGAGTCATCTTCACATTCAGTCAATCATCACATTCTGTCAAATCTATGCACATATCTCTCAAACCCATTCACTCCTCCCCTTTTATACTATGCTACCACCTTAGTCCAAACCATCATCTCTCACCTGAAGTTACATGCTAACCTCCTGACTCACCTGTTCCACTCTTACTAGTACCTCCTTCAATCTGTTCTCCACACTGTAGCCACAGTAACTTTTCCTAAAATCATAAGTCTCACCATGTTACTCTTCTTTTTGGTTTAGTCTGCTATTATAATAAACTAAGTGACCTTATTAATGAAGACAGTTAAGTGTTTTATGTACTCACAACTGTAAGCCTACTTTGGCCACCCACTGTAAATACTAATTCCTTGTTCTTGCTTCCTCCTCTCCTCTCCTCCCATCACTCTTGGCAAGTAGCTTTAACTTCTTGAGGCCTCAAACTCTTTATATGTAAACCAGGTTGTAAGATTAGATCTATGATTTTTAACTGTGGGTGAGGAGTAAGGGGGTGAATGAGGTGAGAAATGGCTTTTATTTTTAGCAAAAAGAGATATAGACTCCTGGGATAACAGTGACGCTCTATTTCTTTAACTTGAGTATTGGTTACCTGGGTGTGCTCACCTTATGAAATTGCGCAAGTATGTATGTGAGATTCAATTAAAATGTACATTTAAAAACTGTAACTACTAAAAAACGATAAAAACTTAAAAGACTCCCCAGGATAATCTAAAACAATCTCAAGGTGTCCTTTCCACGTTGATACTATGACATTTTAAAACAGTGTTTTTTAATTACTTATACTATCAAGAGGATATGTGAATTTCACTTTACAGTTTGTGTTATACATTTGCATTTTTCAAACATAAAATATTAAATACGTTTTTTCAAATACACATAATATTACGTTATTGAACTAGATAATTTTTAAGTTTCATTTCTTCTATAAAACTGCTCAAATATATGTAATCCCATTAGTAAAAGAGGCCTGCTTGACAGAAGTGGGAGCAAATGAGAAGGTTGGAAAGTATATCTTTCAGAGATTATTGTGGGAGAGAATTAACATTGAACATGGTAAGTACAGATATGGCACAAACTGCAAAATTTTATACTAGTGCTTACCTCAGCTAATCTCACTTTCTTGATTTCTGCTTTGTTCCCCATCTCTAATATACTTTGTATACTTTCTTTGTTCATCTTTCCCAAGGTTTTAATAGGGGATCTTATAAATTGTTTCATTCAACCTCCTCATATGCATAGCTAATTATATGCAAATGTGCCCACCAGCTGAAAAAAACACAATAACTTTGAAGGAAACACCTAAAAGGGTAAAAATATTTTAAAAATAATGTGCTAGTGCAGGTATATAGAAAAGTAATAAAAACAAAATCAGAAATGTAGATTTGAGTTCTAGACCACTTTTTGAAACAGTCATGTGTAATTATAAAAGAAAGTGTAAAATTAGACATAGAGAAACATAGTGCAGATCCTGAGGATAGTCCACTGAAGACTAGACATTTGCATCAGAGAATAATGATATTCAATAATGTAGTCAACATGGAAATGACAACTTGCCTGGCAATTCAAATTATTAAATATAAGGAATTATTTTTCCATTCATCTCAGTTTAGTGTATGGATAATCACACATATACTCTTGGTAATTACATTAAATATCCCAAATAAAGCTTGTGATTTATTTTTCAGAATCAAAAATGTGTTTAGTCTTTTGAATGAAATGACCTAATCAGATTACTGAACACCTAACCTAAGAAAGTCAATAAGACAAGCTTCAATAACCAGACCACTAAAGACTAAGCCAGTTGATGTGGCTACACTGATGAATTAAACAGTAAGAATTTAATAGTTATACTTACGTAATAATCTATAATAATAAAAGCATAATATGCTAATTAGACCGGACAGCCAAACGACCTTCCGGACATCATTCCGGGCGTCCTTCCAGATGAAGCTGTGGTGGTGGGGACCAAGGCAGAGGCGGTTAGGGGTGATCAGGCAGGCAGGAAAGTGGTTAGGGGTGATCAGGCAGGCAAGTAGAGTGGTTAAGGGCAATCAGGCAGGCAGGCAGAGTGGTTAGGGGTGATCAGGAGGCAGGCAGGTGAGCGGTTAGGAGCCAGTGGTCCCGGATTGTGAGAGGAATGTCTGACTGTTGGTTTCAGCCCGACCCCCCTGAGGGGTCCCAGATTGCGAGAGGGTATAGACTGGGTTGAGGGACCCCCATCCCCCATGCATGAATTTCATGCACCAGGCCTCTAGTTGTCTATAAAAGAATTTACAAGGGTAAATTTTTTCATAAAACCAATATTTGAGTTATATTAAACCTTCATATTTCATTTCTAATGTGCCTCACTCATGAAATCACAAGATATAACCATTTGTTGATAGAAAATGTACCTATAATATTACCAAATTATCACCAGATTATATCAAATTTCCATTTGATCCTTTCTGATGCAGAGAGTCATTCATGTTAAAAAGCAATGGGGCCAGAGAAGGCAAACTGAATAACAAAATATCAGATAACTGGGTTTAATAAGAAACACTAAAATATCAAAATCATTCATCAAGTGGGAAAGGCCATCTCCAAACATTTTGTAAATTCATGAATCATTATTTGGTTAGAAGTCTAGCCAATATTATCTCTATTTGTAGGTTATAAAATAAATAATCCTGAATGTTAAAAAGAGATATTGACATATTTGGATAACCATGACAAAGAACAGCTAGATAGGGAGATTAAATGTAGTAATTTATTGTAAATATGGTACAAAAATCTCTGGAAATTCATCGGAAAAAAAAAAAAAAGAATATCTGACTAATCATTTGTTTGGTCATTAACTGATCATTATTCTGAGATTTAAGTAAATACATTCCAAACTGCTGCTTGAAGTAGTTATTGGATACGTTAAATTATTGTTCCTTTAAAAATATAGAGACTTGTGGGAGGCTAGGGGACTGTCAAGGGCTGGGGGGAAAAAAAGGACACATATGTAATACCTTTTGTAATACTTTAAGCAATAAAAAAAAGAGGAAACTGGAAAAAAAATATAGAGACTTGTATTATGAAAATATTTTGGAAACATTCATGCTATGCAAATGGACAATTGATATTTATCACACTGAAGACTCTGAGTAGAAATCTCTTCAACTTTGTAATTTAACATTGCCTAATGCAATGATTAATTGTATGTGTTAGCTTAATTGGGTCCCAGGACACCCAAGCATTTAGTCAAACATTATTCTTGGTGTGTTTGTGAGAATAACATTTGAATCAGTAGACTGAGCAATTCAGATTTCCCTCACTCAGGTGGGCGGGCCCATTCCAACTGGTGAAAGGCCTGAACAGAACAGCAAAGCTGACCCTCCTGCTCTGAGGTCACCGTTTTGTTTTTTCCCTCAATTCACACTTGAACAGCAACATCAGCGCCTCCTGGGTCTCAGGACCTTCCACCTGGGACTACATTGGCTCTCCTGAGTCTCCAGCTTCAGGGACGGTAAACACAACTTCCTCATATTGACATATCAACAGGGAGACAGAGAGAGGGGAAGGAAAGGAGAGGGACATTTTCATTGGTTCTGTTTCTCAGGAAATCCCTGACTAACACACCTAGTAATGCTAAGAAAATGTGATGCATTTCTTTTGTTTCTTCTTTTGGTAGAACACTAACAACATCCTAGAGATTAAATTTAAAAGTACAGTTAAAAATATTAAACAATACTCAACACTGCTACATATACAAATGAAAAGCAATTTTTACTGACAGATTTCTGAGAACTTTGTAAACCACAATTTTTAGGTTTCTGAATATATTTACAAGATGTCAATATGTTGTAAATATATTCAGCAATGCACAGAAATCAAACTGCAATTTAATACATATCACACTGTAGAAGTCTTTTAAAAATATGACACTGGGGCTTGGAACAGAAATGTTCTATAAATAACATTAATAAAAATTTTCTTTATTCATCTAGGGGCAGGATAAGGGGTAGAATTTTAAAGTAGCATACAATACAAAGAAAACAAAACACTAAACTAAATATAAATAAACTAGCATAGGTACATAAAACATTGGTGACCTTGAATATAACTTTTAAACTTACAAGGCAGGCAGTAAAAATATATCTCAGATTTGTGTATGTGTTTGTTTATATTTTTAACTTGACTTATGTGTCCTGTACAAACAGTTTGGGAATGAAATAAAACTAAAACTAAAGACTGAGGTTCTGCTATGATAAAATATATATATATATATAATATTCACTATCGAACCTGATACTACT
The DNA here is from genome assembly GCF_963259705.1 of Myotis daubentonii. Lineage (NCBI taxonomy): Eukaryota > Metazoa > Chordata > Mammalia > Chiroptera > Vespertilionidae > Myotis > Myotis daubentonii. The sequence continues at coordinate 12,559,857 of NC_081850.1, forward strand.
TATATTTCTTATATGAAAACTTATTTGGCCCTAACCGGTTTGGCTCAGTGGATAGAGTGTTGGCCTGCGGACTGAAGGGTCCCAGGTTCGATTCTGGTCAAGGGCATGTATCTTGGTTGAGGGTATATCTCCAGTGGGGGGTGTGCAGAAGGCAGCTGATCGATGTTTCTCTCTCATCGATGTTTCTAACTCTCAATCCTTCTCCCTTCCTCTCTGTAAAAAAAATCAATAAAATATATTTAAAAAAAGAAAACTTATTTGCATATAAAGAACTCAAACTTTAATATTTTTTCTAAAACTTTAAAGCACGCAGGAAGAAATTAGTCAGCAAAACATAAGGGAAAGAAATAGCATTATTTTAAAAATATATAATTATCGATCAAAATCTTAAAAAAATAATTAAAAATTAATTTAGTAAATAAAATAGTGACCTAAAGAGTCTGAATAAAATATAATGTACAAAGTAAAACTTAAAGAACTACATTCATCACAGATCCAAAATCCAAATGTTAACTAAAAATAAATATTAGTAAATGTGCTGGACCTATCTGAAGAAAAGTATAAAATCACTGGAAACTAGGAAAAGAAAAACAAATTGAGTTTTTAAAAGCATGATAAGCAAACTTGCCAGACTTATTGTTTTTTAAATCCTCACTTGATGTTATGTTTTTATTGATTTTAGAGAGAGAGGAAGTGATAATAACCCAGTTACTAACTAATTACCAGGAAAGGAGCAAAGGGAGGGCTGGATAATATGGGCAAAGCATTTGTGCCCAGAAGCTGCAGCTTAACACTCTCCAGGTCTGTTCCCTGCAGATCCTGGGGGGAGGGACTAGGTAAAGAAAGAATAGATGCATGCCCAGTCAAGTCTAGGAGACAGAGAGAGGGCCCTTGCCTGTCAGTCAGACCTGGGAACAGGGCATTTGGCCAGAGGAGGCGTGTAGGCGTTGCCACTGCAAGCACCGGAAGGTTTAATACATAAACTCCTAAACAAAGGGGTTCTTCTCTTGCTCTCTTGCCCTTCCTTTTTGCTGCTATCACTGGACTCCTGGCTTGTGGTGCGCTCACATTCTGCACTCACCCACATGGCCTGCAGCCATGAGGCTGATGAACTGGAACTAGCCTGTTGTCACACTGGACCCAGCTCCACCATGGAACAGGAGCTCTGGACTCTGGCCTTGTTTCTAGCTCTGCTGAATCCCCAGCTGAGCTTCTTCCAGGACTGGTTTAAGGGAAATGGGACTTTGCAACCTGAGGGCTGTAATTCTCCAAAAATAAAGCTTTTGACCACATCTCATCCTCCTGTGGGGGCCTCCAAAAGTCTTATTTCAGTGGTGCGCCAAGAGCCCCCCTCCCACTAGCAATGGAGAAGAACAATCCATGCAATTCTCGGATAACTGAAGGGTAAGGAGAGAGCGGGAGTGAGAAAGAAACACTGATGTGAGAGACAAACATCCATCAGTTGTCTCCCGTACACACCCTGACCCAGGATGGAACCCCAACCTAGGGATGTGCCCTGATCGGAATCGAACCCATGACCTTTGGGTGTACAGTTGACACTCCAACCTACTGAGCCACACCAGCTAGGGCAGACCTATGCCATTTAAATGGTATTAAAAATAGGCAAAGTCATTTAAGATGACATCAGAAAGGGGTTGTTTCTTGGTGGATCTGGGTGTGGATTTAAATTGGTTCCAAGTGAGCTAGAGGGATATTTTCAGATAATGGATAGGCTCTCTATTTTGAATGGGATGGTGGTTGCAAAGATTCCATTGTCAGACCGTGTCAAGCTAAACATTTAAAGGTCGTGAATTTTATCGTATTTAAATTATTTCTCCATAAAAAATTAAAGGTTTATAAGTAAAAATATCTCCGAATATATTCATAACAATATTTGGAAAGGATGAAAATGACCTGTAAATGCATGCCAAGGGAGAGGGACCATTGAGCACCATGTGCCCCAGCAAGGGGGACTTTTTTATAACTGATATTTTTTAGAATTACCAGAATATGGTGATTATAAGAACAAGGCAGACTAACTACTAGTACAGTTAGTTCTATTACTGTTGTTATATCAATTTATATTATTGGTGTTATAGCAATACTGGCAAAGTGGTCTCTCATTTTCTGCACCTGGGTAAAAACACAATACAGATTGTAACTTGCCAAACTTTTAGTGCATTAGGCAGGCCCAAGCTTGAGTGGAAATTGTTGTAAAACTGTTTCAAAAAAATTAGAGAGCCAGAAGAAATACTAAATGAGAAAAATCAGAAACAATAACAACAGGAGAGAAAGACCATAAACTGATGGGATAGGTAAAACAGTAGAAGAGCCAGAAGAAAGATTTCAAAAATACTAATCTATAATAATAAACACGTAATATGCTAATTAGACAGGATGTCCGCCATCCTTCCGGACCTCCTTCCATCATTCCAGAGGTCCTTCCATCCTTCCAGACAAAGCCAGGGCTGTGAGGGAAGCCCGGTCTTGGGTGCCTGCTGGCAGCCGGAGGGAAACCCGGGTGTCGAGTGCCAGAAGGAAGCCAGTGCCGGCAGCCAGCTCGGGGAAGGAAGGCCTACTCTTGCATGAATTTTGTGCAGCGGGCCTCTAGAAGAGTTTATAAAACCCAAACTGATGTTCTCTGAGAAAGTGTATGGAGTTCTACCTTTGCTGGAATTGCAGAATCACTGCCAATCTGAAGTAAGAATTCAGGCAAGCAAACAAGGAGACAGAAATGCTTGGAATTCCAAAGACTGTAAGTACCATACATGCCAAGAAGCTGTGATTATCGAACATTTCTAGAAAAGTTTCCTTTACACCAAATCTTGCTGTAAAGCCAATAGAATTTGGTGAAATTTTCTCTTTATTAAAGATATGTTGACATTCATTATAGCTCTTACTAGTAGTCTTAGATTCCGGCTGCTTTAAGTGGAGATGAAAATGGCATTAATTGAAGTACTAACCTGGTTCAGCTACTTAAAGAGCTTTTTGTATTTTGTTTTCTCCTCATAGGCACTGAATAAGCCCCTTTCATTATTGGTTTCCTGACTGTATTCTCCTTTCCTTGCAAATTCAAAGGGACTAAGAAATATCCAAGTTCAATATTTTGGATAATAGGAACTGACATTGAAAGAAAGGAGAACAGAGAAAGTTCAGGAATATCTTTGTATTTTTGTCCCAGGCTTACATCTATTTCCACAAGTCTAAGAAAACAGACTTGTTGATGGATTTTATCTATAAGCCTTTTCTTTTTTTGGTGACCTCCTTTTTCTGGCAGCTACTCTTTCCCCCTTATATATTTTTAACCAGAACACAAGTTGGTTTTTTTTGGAATGGGATCAATTTTTATTCCCTATTGCTAATCTTTACCTCAAGATTTTCATCCCAACTGAAATTTAAAAAAAAAAAATCATAAAAGATTGTGAAAAGAAGATACTAACACAAGCCAAATTCATTCTTCTCTTCAGGAGAAATAAAGCAAGTGAATTTTCCAACAGGGAAAATGGAAGGCCCTGAGAATTCTTAACCCAATCTATGCTTATTGCTATACTTTTTCTAACAACAGCAGAATACAGAAGAGTTCCTAGTACAGAAAAAAATGGTATAAAATGTCTTTAAATACTTATGTATCTTTATTTTCCTAAATTCAAAAATATATAATTGTTCAACACCGCATCCTAACAAGTCTCATTTTTTCCTATCAAAGACTGAGTAATCTAAATTTATAAAAGGCTAATGTTTAGTGTCAGATAGTCCAACCAGTCGCTATGATGTGCAATGACCACCAGGGGGCAGATGCTCAACCCAGAAGCTGCCCTGACGCGCAAAGAGAAACAGCACCCCAGAACTGGTGCCCACAAGGCAATACTCAGCTTCCCACAAGTAGGATATAGGCCCCACCACCACCCCAGAGTGACAGCCCACCAAATCATAGCTGACATTGCCAAGACCCCATGGTGCAAAGGCTGTCCATAGCCCAGCCCAGCCTGGAAACGGTTGCTGTGGGAGCCGGGTAATGATGTCATGTAGCAACACCCAGCTTCCTCTGGCTTAGCAACTAGCCTCCTTGCAGTTTCTTCAGCCCAGGAACACGACTTGCTTTATAGCCAGGTGCAAACATTTTACACTTTATCCAAATGTCTGTGAAGTGTTTTCCCATGCCTCATCTCAATTGATCCTCACAGAAGTCCTGGAGTAGGTAGGTAGGAGACTCGGTAGAATCCTATTTTCTTTTCATTAGCCAGAAAACAGATTTAGAAAGCTTAGAAACTTGACCCAACTGAAAAGAAGTAAGAAATGGTGGACCTTGAAAATGACTTCAGGTTTTCTCACTGCACAGAATATAGTCAAACACTGCTGCAGCTAAATATTTTACCCTTTGTTCTCCCTGTGTGATCTACAATAATAATCTGCTTTGTGTTGATATTTACTGCTGTGTTGCTGACTAATTACCTGAAAGAGAAGTTGGGGTGTTTCACTGGGCTGGAAAAAGTTTAGCTAAATCAGAAAGCAAGTCTAATTAAGCAAGTTTATTCTATATGTATAAAAGGCTAAGTTGATTCATGCATGGGTAATACATATAAAGTTCTCACTGGTGCCAATAGCATGTGTTTGTTTTGATCTGTCATTGTGGATTGTGAATTTGGTTGACACTTTTATTATAGAGAAAGGGCAAATAGTGATATTAAAATATGTCTTATAATTAATTTCCTTTCAATATGCATGAATTCATGCACCAGGCCACTAGTTATGAGTGATATTATGTCACTTTTCTGTGGCTGTTGTAACAAATTACCATAAACATGAGTTTATTTTCTCATCGTCATAGAGTTCAGAAGTCTAAAATCCATTTTACTAGTCCCAAGTCAAGATGTTGGCCAAGTTATAATCATTCTGGAACCACCAGGAGAGAATCAATGTTTCTTGCATCTTCCAGCATTACTTGGCTTTTGGTCATCTAAATATACAAAATCTAATATGCAATGTGTCCCCATGGGAGTTAGATCAGGAGTTCTATCCCTTGCTATAATGTGTGCTGACCACCAGGGGGTGGCACGGAGTGAAAGAAGGCCCCAGCTGGCAGATGGCAGCCGGGGAAGGGAGACCCTGGCAGTCAGAAGGAAGGCCCTGGCTGGCAGCTGGAAGGTTCCATTGGCCCTGATCACTGGCCAGGCCTAGGGACCCTACCTGTGCACGCATTCCGTGCACCAGGCCTCTAGTATTACTTCACTGGCCACATTGACTTCTCCTGTCTGTGTCAAATCGCCCTCTGTCTCTGTCTTATAAAGATATTTGTGATTGCAACTAGGGTCCACTGTGATAAACCAAGATAAAGTCCCCATTTCATGATCCTTAACTTAATCCCATCTTTACCATATAAGGTAATATTCACAGGATCCAGGGGTTAGGATATAAATATCAGGTGGAAAGCCATTATTCAGTTTACCCAAACCCTATTTTTGAAAGTTAACATTTATTTTAAAAAACATAGTAACAATGGAGACAAATAGATTCAAGTACAATCAATAATATTTTAGACAACATGATTAAATTCAACTGCTCAGATATTTAAAAAAGTATGTTTTGTTTATATTTTAATAAATTGTTATAATGGATTATTAATAAACTAGAGGCCTGGTGCATGCAATTTGTGCAGGGGAGGCCCTCAGCCAAGCCTGCACCCTCTCCAATCTGGGACCTCTCAGGGGACATCCCTTTCACAATCCAGGACTGCTGGCTTCTAACTGCTCACCTGCCTGCCTGCCTGCCTATTCGCCTCAACTGCCCCCCCTGCCAGGCTGGTTGCCCCCAAATCCCTCCCCCCCCCAGTGCCAGCCTAGTCAGCCCTCACTGCCCCCCCTGCCAGCCTGGTCGCCCTCAACTGCCCTCCTGCTAACCTGGTCATCCCCAACTTCCCCCCCTGCCAGCCTGGTCACCACCAACTGCCCCCCCCCCCCACCGGCCTGGTTGCCCCACACATCCTGCTGTTTAGTCATTTGGTCATCCCTCACTAACCCTCCTGCCAGCCTGGTCGCCCCATACAGCCTGCTGGTTGGTCATTACTGTGATGGAGTCCGGGACAATTTGCTTATTCCTCTATTAGTAGTATAGATTATTATAAGGGATAAAGTGATTTTCCTCCTTTGTTCAAGGACAAATGTAGTATTTTGGTTAATTAATAACATCATATACAAAAGCTTAAATCTAAATATAAGCCTTATTAAATTCAAAATTGTATCAGGAAAATGTGTTAAATATAACTTTGAGTACAAGCAAACAATTTGTAAATAATAAAATTTCATCAATGCAATCATTACCTAAAGATATAACAACACAGTTTTAAAATGTAAACTGTAATATAAAACTATTCAAACATGGATTAGATTGAGAAGATAATAAAACTTTGAATCTGAAATGGAACACTGTACCCAATCCACCTGAAAAAATTTCAAGCAGCCAGTCGGTTGCCTTTGCAATCCCATATTTCATATTTAAATGGTAAAGGAAATGCTGGAAGAGGGTTCCTCACCGTGGCTCAAGGTGAGGAACACTGCAATCCTGAATCCTAAAACGATTATTGATATGGACATGATTGTGGATAGAACATGCTGGGGTTGGGAGGACAATGAAAATATGTCAGATTTGGGAATGTTAATTTTATGATTACTATTAGAATTTTAAGTGGGCATTTTAATAATGACAATTCATAACAGTGATTGATTGTCTATTGACATTAACCACTAGTTTACATTATGTTTATGGATAGGGATCAGAACATGTTTATTTCTAATTTTTCATGATGCCTAGCATGGAGGAGAGGATATTACAATATCCAATGCCTCTCATCCTAATTACTCACTGTGTTTCTAGAGTATTCTAGCAAGTGGCTGTCGAGTTTTAAATGAGGATTTTTTAAAGAGTGATTATATGATGCAATGTTAAAAAATAGAAACAAAGCAGTCTTATATCATAAAATACACAAGAAAATATACAACATGATGTTTCTATAAGTGAACTTGGTTTACTTGGCAATGCTGCCTTTGTTTTACTGAGTTAGGGCAAATCTCCATAAGAGTACTAAAACACACATCTTTGTAAAGTTTTTTCTCTGTCCTTTGTTGTTATAAATATAACTGTAACCATGTTGTAGAATTTTTTCTCTTGAACTTTTCAGAAATCTATAGAAAATACTGGTTGCCCCCCAAAATGTATGCACACTTTGAATGGTTATAAAAGTCAGTGTTTATGAACATACAGTTCATTTTCAAAATTTAAAAGAATCTACAGAAATGAATTTTTTTTTTGTCAATGCCTGTCTTCAAACTGATGACCATTCTGGTCCAGGCACTGCTGATAATGCAAAGCAATGGAATCATTTTGTTTGCTATGTGTGTGCTCTCCTTTTGTTGACTGTTGCGATTTTGTATTGTAAAGTTTATCTTTTATGTATCCCCATAAAATAAAAAAGTCTAGTGGCAGTTTAGGATAAATTTTCTTTGTTCAAAACTTAGTCTGGCTTCACCCATTATTTCAAATCTGTCAAACCTGAAAAAGGGTGAAAATTAAGTGAGTTAATAGCTGTTAAAGTGTGTGTACATTTTTTGGGACACCTTATATATTATTGAAGCACATGAGGGCTAAGGAAGTAGATAAAGCACAATTCTACTTAAAATACTTTAGCACTTTTGCTACTCTTCATGGCTCAAGGTGAGAAACACTGCAATCCTGAATCTTAAAATGAAGTATTCATTCTATGTATGAACAATGAATCAGTTATAATTGTAGTGTGGAGTGAATATTAATATTTTAAAATAGGAGTATAGGATTTTTTTCTAACATAGAAATTCTACTACAATATCTTACCTAATAATAGACAAACACGTAAATTAAACATCCCTCCGCTACGCTCACCAGCCAATCAGGAGAGTATGCAAATTAATCCAACACAGATGGCAGTTAATTTGCATACATAGGGGCGAAGTGGCAGAGCGAAGACTTCAGGCTCCGTCTGGAGCCACGAAGACTGAACGCTCCATCCAGAGCCATGAAGACTGAAAGCTCCGGCCAGAGTGAAGGCCTGGGTCCTGGGTGCCGGAGGAAAACCGGTGCCAGCAGCCAGAGGAGGGGAAGGCCTATTGCACGAATCTCTTCATGCAACAGGCCTCTAGTATATTATACTTTTCCAATTATGCTGTCTCATGGCATGAAAATTAAAATGTCCTCACCTCACACCTGATAGTCAGAATGGCTATCACCAATAAACTCATGAATGGCAAGTGTTGGCAAGAATGTGGAGAAAAGGGAACCCTCATGTACTGTGGTGGAATGCAGATTGGTGCAGCCACTATGAAAAATAATATGAAGGTTCCTCAAAAAATTAAAAATGGAACTGCCTTATGTCCCAGTGATTCCACTTGTGGCTATTTATTTGAAAACACTAATTCAGAAGAATATATGCACCCCTATGTTCATTGCAGCATTATTTACAAGAGCCAAGATTTAGAAGCAGCCCAAGTGCCCATCCATAGACAAGTGGATAAAGAAGGTGTGGTTCATATACACAATGGAATAGTACAGTCAAAAAATGGGATCTTACATTGTGAGAGCATGGATGGACATAGAGGGTATTCGGCTCAGTGAAAAAAAGTCAGAAAGAGACAAATCCCATATGATTTCACTTATATGTGGAGTCTAAAGAACAAAATAAGCAAACAAACAAAATTAAAATACACAGAGATCAGACTGGTGGTTGCCAGAGTGGAGAGGGGTCAGGGGTGAGAGAGGTGAAGGGTTTAAGAAGTGTAAAATGGTACTTACAAAATAGTCGTGGGTGTGTACAGTACAGAATAGGAAATATAGTCAATAATAACATGTGTGGTGCCAGGTGGGTACTGGAAATACCAGGGAAACACTGTGTAAAGTATATGATTTTCTAAACACTTTGCTATACATCTGAAACCAATGCAAAATATTAAAAATAAACTATAATTGAAAGAGATGTCCTGAGGCAAAAATGACAATACTTTTTAAAAAATACATTTGATTCATGTATTTACTAAAAGTATTATTTTATCAAAATCAGGAATAAAACGATTTTAATAATGTAGTTTTTAAATCAAATTACCTATTATGTTGTCTATGTTGACATTATCTGTTGTAAGTAGATAAGTGATTAAAATAATTTTATGCTGAGGCCTTTCCATTAAACAGCAACTTTCAATACATCTTACATCACCAGAACCTACTTGAATGGCATCCTCTATGGTTGTACATTAGGAGATAAGTTCTGTAAATGCTTGTCTATGTTTGCTACCGAAAGAGACCTACTAATTTTACTTCTCTATTCAAAATTTAGAATAACACTTTGCCTAAATTATGGAATCATTTTAGTTTGAATATAAAATATAAGAAAATTATTTGGAAAAAAATGGACTACATCAACAAAGAAATTTTCTAAATTACATTATTTTGTATATGCAGTCAAAATAGATATTACCCAAAAAAATCCACATTAATAAAATTAGTGATGAAAAACTTGATTTTGGAATTTCAAAATAAGTGGAGAGATCTGAAGTGACACATCACCAAAGAAGACATACAGGTAGGTGATAAATAGCATACAAAAACAGGCATGTAACAAAAATAATTCTGAGATGTCCTACATTAAATTACAGCAGTCCGTAGGATGGAAGGGTGAGACAAGAGAGATTAACAATGGCAGGGCAAAACCAACAAAAGGCTGATTCCACTCCCAAATGTATGTTGAGACTTAGAATTAACTTCCATGGGGTTATCTCCATGATTATAGAGAATCACCTAGTAGCTCACCATTGAGTGCCGCTGCATTTGCTTATGCATGAACTTTTCTGACTATTGCCCACAGCTAGTGAGATCAATCAAAGACTTGTATGCATATATGCATTACTCACCAACACAGACAATAGGGTGGTGAAGGCCTGGGGTGGGGGCAGGGATGGACTAGAAGAGTTCAATGGGTGAAATGGGGTCATATTCAACAATAAAGATTTTTTAAAAATAAAAAATAAAAGATCACACACTTCTTACAGACTATCTACCGACCCCAGAACTAGCTCAGCTGCACTCTCTCCCACCTCCTTTATCTATAGCCAATGTAAACTCTTTCAAAGCAACTTACATTTTCTCCATCTAGCCCTGCTGCTGGTTGTTTAGACTCTATGTCCCAGGACTTGGTCCCTTACTGACTAGCATATGCCTCAATTAACCCTTTCTTTTAGAAAAGCTTATGGCTGTGAAGATTTTTGTTTAACATATGTCATTATTGGATTGCAAATTAAAACAATGAGATACTACTACAGAGTGGCTAAAATTCAAAATGCAACACCAAATCCAACTGAGATGTGCAGCAAGAATAACTTTCATTCATGTTGATGGGAATACAAATTGGTAAAGGCAATTTGGAAATCACTATGAAAGTTCCTTACATAGCTGCTCATATTCTTAACCACCTGATCCAGCAGTCACATTCCTAAATATCTGCCCCAATGAACTGAAACTATGTCCACTCAAAATCTTGTACATGGATGCTTATTCACAATCACCAAAACCAGGAAGCAACCAAGCTATCCTTCAATAAATTAATGGATAAACAAACCATGGCACATCTAGATAATGTATTAATATCTATATATATAAAAGCCCAGCGACTGAATGGTGGAATGACCAGAACAACCGGAGCAACCAGTCGCTATGATGCACACTGCAGCGGTCAACCGGCCTGATTGGAGCTCGATCGCCCCCCACCCAAAACTCCCACAGCCCATCCCCTCTCTCCTGTTCCGAGGTGCCCAAGAGCTGCCTGAGACCTGGAGCCCCAGGGTGGGAGGGGCTTGGTTCCTGGCTGTGCTCCTCCAGACCCCCAGAGCACCAAATTACAAATGCACCTGCCACAAAGGAGGCCCAGTAACGAAGTGGGAAGAACACATAGCAAAGAGGGCGGGAACTGAGGAAAAGCCTGCCTGGGAGAACCCGCACTAGGGGCAGCCACGTCCCCCACCCCCAACTCCAGCCCAGCTCCGCAGGCTGCCTGACAGATGCTACTGTGAGATGGGTGCAGAGCGGGCTCCCCTCGCTAACCTGTGACCGCCGCGTGCGACAGCCCACCCATGCGACTGCCCAACCATCACCTCCTCGCACTCATGTTGCTGCCACTGCTGCCACAGCCACCAAAGCCTCCTCCTGAATGGCACCCCATTCTCATCTCGCCTTGCCTCCACCTATTTACAGTGATTGGGATGAACAGGATAGGCTAGCCCAGCATGCAAGTGCATTCCCTCCTCTTGCTGCAGCCAGCTTCCTGGGTCCTCCATTCTGCGCTGACAGATAAAGCTGACCTGGGCAAACGACCAGTGCTCTTGTGCAGGGTACACCAAGAAGCATATTTCTCAGAAACCAAGAGCCCAGTCTATAGGAGGGCTCTTTGTGGAGGAAGCACACTACAACTCCCAGGAAGCACCTCATCTCCTGTGGCCCTGAAGCTCACAGAGGCGACTGAGGGAGCATAGGAAAGAACGTGCTGAACTGGTGCTCTGGGGGCATCTATGCAGTTCCTGGTCTTGGGGAACTGAGTGGGGCATAGGACAACTGCCTTTGGCCCCTCCCCCATGCCAGCCCTGCCCCCAAATGCCCCCCATCAGGGGAGGGGCTGGCCAACATTCCATGTCCCCTCCTCTCTGCTGGCCTGGCCCAATGGCCCCCATTGGGGCAGGCCAGAAGACCCCAGCAGTGCACGAATTCATGCACCAGTCCTCTAATTTAGTAATAAAAAGGAAGGAGCTAAAAAGCCACATAAAACATGAAGAAACCTTATGTATAGTGATATTAATAGATGAAAGGAGTCAGTCTGAAAAGGCTAGATGCCATATGATTCCAACTATATGATTTTAAAAATGCAGAACTATAGAGAGTAAAATGATTGGTGGTTGTCAGAGGTGGGAGCACAGGGGGATTTTATGGTAGGGAAACTATTCTGTATGGTAATATAATTGTGGATGCATGACATTATACCTTTGTCAAACTCACAAAAAAGTAAAAACCACCTGGCCTGTTTTGCTCAGTGGTCAGAGCATGGGACCGTGAACCGAGGGGTTGTGGATTCAATTCCCACTCAAGGGCACATACCTGGGTTTGCTCCCTGGCCATGTCCAGGTACCATGCAGGAGGCAATCCGTTGACGTGTCTCTCTCACAACGATGTTTCTCTCTCTATTTCCCCCTCCCTCCCTTCCACTTTCTCTGAAAACTGAATGGAAAAATATCCTTAGGTGAGGATTAAAAAAGAAATGAAAAGTATAAACCAAGAACAAGCCCTAATGAAAACTGTGGACTTTAGTTGATAATAATGTCTCTATGTTGGTTCATCAACTTTAACAAATGTATCACACCAATGAAAGATGGTAATAAAAGGAAGAGATTTTGTGAACAAAAGACAGGGGTGGGCTGAGGGGTGGGGGTGAGTATCTTTCTGTACTTTGTATTCAATTTGTCTAGAAACCTAATACTGTTCTGAGAAACAAAGTTATTAATTTAAAGAAAACAAAAACAAATTTAAGAACACAACTCTCATGTTTTTATGGAGAAAAAACCATATTTATAATATCTATAATAAATGTCAGCAATTTATCTGGTTTATAGACTTGCAATGCCTTTAGTATTGATTTATTCATACCTATCTGTATTTTATGATTTTTATACTGTAAATATTAATTTATAATTTAAAAAGAATGAGGAAATTACATATAGCTAAAATAATTTCTAGTGCCTTCATGCATGTTTGCCTATCAAATATTCTAAAATAAAAAATAAATTTTATGCTTATTTCTAAAAAAATTATTTTTGTATTAGAATTATGTCAGTCACTGTGCCAAATATAACAAATGTAAACATTAATAAGAGCTCACAAAAATAAGCTCATAGTCTCCATGTGGAATAAGAACTATTCACTCATGTTAACACAAGGTCATAGAAGATGGGAGGGGACATGGAGGAGGTTCTGGGAAGGACAGATGAGATATAGTTATTTATTCTAGACAGTGGCATAGTCTATTGACATGTCTTTTTTGGGAGACTGGTTCAGAATATTCTAGATGAAGGACCTCCAAAGGCCACACAGAACAACAATAGGTCCTCTTTATAGGAATGGTGAGAAGTTTAATGTCATTAGACTGGCAAACATTAGAATAACTTATTTTTCTTTTTAAAAATGCAGATTCATGGATACCATCCAAAAATAAATAAATAAAATGTTTGTAGAAAGGTCTTAGGAATCTGCATTCTAATGAAACATGCAGTTTATTTAGTCTGCAAGCATCATGAAACCATGTAAATTTTAAGCAAAAAACTCTCTAATCCTGCCCATATGTATACTGTTAAAGTAATTAAAAGGAAGGCCACTAGACTGAGGGGGCTGTAGGGCCTGGGTGGCCTAGCAAGCAAAGTAATACCTGAGCCAGAGTCAACACAATGGCATCCAAGAAAGTAAAAGGTAAGAAGAACCAATCATACACAGCCAAGTAGGCTTTCCCAAGGAAGGCAACTGCTTATGCTGTAGCTCATCAAAAATTTTCTTGCTCTACTTCCCTACTTCTCTATAGAAACCTTTCCCATAGTTCCTGTTTGTGAAGGAATCCTAATAAATGTGACAATTTTAATGTGCCCCTTTAAACTCAATATACACATATATATTTTTACTAAGTGTCAGGTGAATGAAAAACACAAACAGTATGATAGAGAAAAGATTGGAAACCAATTAAGTATTTTCAAAACAGTCTGGGTAAACGTTAATGAGAACCTCTGTTGGATTAGGGGACATACTGTATCACAATTCTGAGAGCTATGCTGAACTCTGTTTTGATGAGATAACATTTGAGTACAGTAAAATGTAAGAATACTAGAGGCCCAGTGCACGGATTCGTACATGGGTGGGGTCCCTCGGCCTGGCCGAAGATCAGGGCCGAGAAGGGCCAGCTGGCTGGGGAGGGACTGAGGGAGGTTGGCTGACTGGAGAGAGACAGTCGGACCCCTGGTGGTCAGTGCACGTTATTGCAACTGGTCAAGCGGTTGACCAAATAGTCAACTGATGGTTTGGAACTTAGCGTATTATGCTTTTATTATATAAGACTAGAGGCCCGGTGCACGACATTCGTGCATGGGGCAGGGGGGGAGGGGTGTCCCTCAGCCCGGCCTGCATACTTTCCAATCCAGGACCTTTCGGGGGGATGTCCAACTGCTGGTTTAGGCCCAATTCCACAGGAATCCCTTTCGCAATCCAGGACCGCTGGCTAACTTCTCACCTGTTTGCCTGCCTGATCGCCCCTAACCACTCTGCCTGATGCCCCTAACCACCTCTGACTGCCTGCCTGATCTCCCTAACTGCTCTCCCCTGCCAGCCTGATCACCCCTAAGTGCCTCTGCCTTGGCCCTGCCATTGTGGCTTTGTCCAGAAGGATGTCCGGATGGTAGTCTGGAAGATGTCCGTTCTCGTTAGCATATTACCCTTTTATTAGTATAGATAATGTGTAATGAAATCTCACTGTACTTTTTATCATTTTCTCAAAAGAAAATTAAGGACACACTCACTACCCTAGGGACAGCAAATAAAGTGAATTAACAAAAGAAAAAAGTAAGGATGTGAGAGAGCAAAGGGGAGGGGAAAGAAAGAAGAGAGAGAGGGAAGAGAGAGAGGGAAGGAAGGAAGGAAGGAAGGAAGGAAGGAAGGAAGGAAGGAAGGAAGGAGTAAATTGACTAAAAGTAACATTATATAAAGAAAACAAGTTGGATTAAGATGTATGTACTAGCAATTATAGAAATTAAGGGTATTTCCCCAATATTTAAATCTCAGGTCTTGGTTCTGGAGTATCAAAGCACTGTCTAAATCTCCAGGCCAATTTAAACAGATGAGTGGATTAAAAAGCTGTGCTGCACATACACACTGCAGTATCACTTGGACATTAAAATGAAAGCTTACCATTTGAGACAGCATGGGGGGACCTAGAGCAGTGATGGCGAACCTATGACACGTGTGTCAGAGGTGACACGCGAATTCATTTTTTTGGTTGATTTTTCTTTGTTAAATGGCATTTTAATATATAAAATAAATATCAAAAATATAAATCTTTGTTTTACTGTGGTTGCAAATATCAAAAAATTTCAATATGTGACACGGCAGCAAAGTTAGGGTTTTTCAAAATGCTGACACGCCGAGCTCAAAAGGTTCGCCATCACTGCCCTAGAGGGTATTATGCTGAGAGAAATAAGTCAGTCAGAGAAAGACAACTATACAATTTCACTTACATGTGGAACCTAAAGAACAAAATAAACCAACAAAATTGAAACTGACTCATAGAAACAGAGATTGTACCGTGGTTGCCAGAGGGGAGGGGGTTTGGAAGACTGGGAGAAACAGGTGAAGTGATTAAGAAGTATGAATTGGTAGTTACAAAAGTGTCAAGGGGACGTAAAGTACAACATAGTATAGTCAGTAATATTGCCATAACTCTGTGTAGTTCCAGGTGGGTACTGGAAATATCAGGGTTAACACCAAAGCATATAATTGTCTAACAACTATGCTGTACAGCTGGAATAAATACAAAATAATATTGAAAGTAAACTGTAATTGAAAAATTAAAATAAAGCAAAAAACTCTTGACAAGTGGTAAATGTTATTTATTATGCCTATTCTCATTCCCTCCCTCCCTCCCTCCTCTCTTTCCACTTCCCAAACCCCCAATTTCCATTCCAGTCATTTTGGAGGAGGTGCTGTATAATGACTCAAAAATCCTTTCCTTCTCCCCCTGTGCCCACACAATGGTGTTCCCTCCAACAAGAACAGGGAGGAAAAAGGTAAGAGTTCTCTCTGTAGTGCTTTTAAGGGTTTGGGAAAACATATTTTATGCAAATCAAAGCTGTCTATTTAAAATGCATCATGATCTTAGTTTTCACAAACACCAAAGCACAAGTCAGACTGAAGAAAGCACATGGTCTCCAGGATAATGAGGAAGAATATTAACATTTTCCTAATTTAATCATTTTAGGTGCACATGACTTAAGAGTTTCTGATATTCCATAGCTCTTGAGAAAAGGGGTGGCCAAAATGTAACACATAGAATGGTACAAATCTATTTGAAGGAGCTAAGTAGCTTGCTTATTTCTCTGAACAGAATTCAACTGAATTTGCTTAGTGAGGAGACACAGACACTATTTTTGCAAGTGACTGCTTCTTTCCAAATTCTCAAGCTTCCCCAAGGGCCTTCATGTAAGGACAGAGAGATCCCTTTTTAAAATAGCTTACAAAAGTGTAAAAAGGAATATCTGACTAAATATAGAACCCAATGTACTTGTGTAGCTATTTACTGCTTTGTATGCTAAATAAGAAAGACATTATTTAATGTAAAAACTGTATAGGTCCTCATTAGTTCCATGAGTTTAACTCACTGATTCATCCATCCATCTGTTCATCCACACGTTGAGCATTTATTAATTAGTACAGAGTCTACAGGAATGTTTCTAAATTCCAGAGACAGGTGATGAAATTATTCCAGCAGATAATACAGGAAAACTTTTAGAAATGTGTTTGGTGGCGATTCTCAGTTTGTTATATAAATGAGTTTGCTTCCAGACTAAACCAAGGTTTTTCTAAATGTGGGCACAAAATGGGGTTCTGATGTGCTACATCATTTTGCACAACTACTCGGTGGCAATGCTCCACTTCTTGGTTTTCTGATATGTTCTGAATTATATTTGAGGGGGAAATGCAGGAGAATGGTAAATATGTAATTTAAGGGAATAGGGGAGAAATCAGAGATGTTTTTATTGTACAAACTGAAGACACCAATAAATTAATCTATAAAAGTTATCCAGAGTCTAAGTCTAGTTCTATAATAACCCATGGAATCTTCATAAGGTTCTCTAAAATCTAAGGTCAGAGAAACAATTTAAATCATTAAAATGTCCATACTACCCAATGCAATCTATAAATTCAACGCACTTCCCATTAAAATACCAACGGCATACTTCACAGATCTAGAACAAACTCTCCAAAAATTCATCTGGAATAAAAAAAGACCCCAAATGCTGCAGCGATTCTGAGAAAGAACAAAGTAGGTGGGATCTCAATACCAGATATCAAGCTGTATTACAAAGCCACTGTTCTCAAAACTGCCTGGTACTGGCACAAGAACAGGCATATAGATCAATGGAATACAATAGAGAGCCCAGAAATCGGCCCGAACCAATATGCTCAATTAATATTTGACAAAGGAGGCAAGAACATACAATGGAGCCAAGATAGTGTCTTCAATAAATGGTGTGGGGAAAATTGGACAGATATATGCAAGAAAATGAAAGTAGACCACCAACTTAACACCATACACAAGAATAAACTCAAAATGGATAAAGGACTTAAATGTATGACAGGAAACCATAAAAATTCTAGAAGAATCCAAAGGCAACAAAATCTCAGACCTATGCCAAAGCAATTTCTTCACTGATACAGCTCCTAGGGCACTTGAAACTAAAGAGAAAATGAACAAATGGGACTTCATCAAAATAAAAAGCTTCTGCACAGCAAAAGAAACCATCAACAAAACAACAAGAAAGCCCACTGCGTGGGAAAACATATTTACCAATGTCATATCTGATAAGGGCCTAATCTCCAACATTTATAGGGAACTCATACAACTTAACAAAAGGAAGATGAACAATCCAATCAAAAAACGGGCAAAGGATCTAAATAGACACCTTTCAAAAGTGGACATTCAGAAAGCCAAGAGACATATGAAAACATGCTCAAAGTCACTAAACATCCGAGAGATGCAAAACAAAACAACAATGAGGTATCATCTTACACACTGGCTATCATCAACAAATCAACAAACGACAAGTGCTGGAGAGGATGTGGAGAAAAAGGAACACTCGTGCACTGCTGGTGGGAATGCAGACTGGTGCAGCCACTATGGAAGACAGTACGGAGTTTCCTCAAAAAACTAAAAATGGAACTCCCATTTGACCCTGTGATCCCACTTCTAGGAATATATCCCAAGAAACCAGAAACACCAATCAGAAAGGATATGTGCACCCATATGTTCATAGCAGCACAATTTACCATAGCTAAGATCTGGAAACAGCCTAAGTGCCCATCAGTAGATGGGTGGATTAGAAAACTATGGTACATGTACATGATGGAATACTATGCTGCTGTAAAAAAGAAGGAACTCTTACCATTTGCAACAGCATGGATGGAACTGGAGAGCATTATGCTAAGTGAAATAAGCCAGTCAATGAAGGAAAAATACCACATGATCTCACTCATTCATGGATAATAAAGACCATTATAAACTTATGAACAATAATAGATACAGAGGCAGAGCTGCCTTAAACTGATTGTCAAACTGCAGTGGGAAGGCCGGGGAGGGTTGGGGGCAAGAGGGAGGGGGGTAAGAGATCAACCGAAGGACTTGTATGCATGTATATAAGCATAACCAATGGACATAAGACACTGGGGGGTAGGGAAGGCCAAGGGATTGTCAAGGGTGGGGGGAAAAAAAGGACACATATGTAATACCCTTTGTAATACTTTAAGCAATAAAACAATTAAAAAAAAGGAAATCACAAAGCTGAAAAAAAAATGTCAGATATACATCTTGACTCACATTTCCTAATTTACTCAACTTTTAAAGTGTTTTATTTTCTAGTCCTTCTTTGAAATTATGCCAGATTGTTAGCACAGGTTTATTAATCATAGGTAATGAAGTATTTATTTCCCAAGTATATTATTTTGGCATGTTAATTGTTAAAGATCACATATGAAGGTGATGATAATAAGTACTGGAGATGGTACATATTAGGAGCTTAATATTTAAGAATTGGTATATGAATTACTAATAATCCTTTACACTTTCATGAAATACTATGAGCAAAGGCAACAGAATGGAGTAAAAATTGTGTTTTCAACAAATGGTACTGAATCAAATAAATAGCCACATTCCAACCAGTGAATGTAGACATAGACTTTACAGACTTCACAAAAAAATAAACTGACTAAATAACTAAATAAAATAAACAGAATGGATCACAGATCTAAATGTAAAACACAAAACTACCAAACTCCTAAAAGATAGATAGGACCAAACCTAGATGGCCTTGGGTATAACAATGACTTTTTAGATACAACACCAAAGGAACAGCTCACATAAAAAATAATTGATAAACTGGGCTTCATTAAATTTAAAGATTTCTTCTCTGTGAAAAATAATTTCAAGAAAATGAGAAGACCAGCCATAAACCAGGAGAAATTATTTGCAAAAGACATTATCAGATAATGGGCCATTACTTAAAATACACAAATAATTATTAAAACTCTATAATAAGAAAACGAACAACCCACTTAATAGTAGGCAAGATATTTAACAAATACATAAGAGAATATACAGATGTCAAATAAGTATATGAAAATGTTTTGCACATTATGTGTCCTTAGGGAAATGCAAATGAAAACAATAATAAGATACTGCCACACACCTATTAGAATGGCCCAAATCCAAAACACTGACCACCAAATGCTGACAAGGATGCGGAAAAACAGGACCTCTCATTCTTGCTGGTGGGAATGCAAAATAGTACAGTCTCTTTGTAAGACAATTTTGTTTTTTCTTAAAAAGTAAACATGCTCTTGCCATATGATTCAGCAACCGTATCCCATGGTATTTAACTAAAAGGGTTAAAAACTTATCTCTATATCATAACCTGCACATGGATGATTAAACTAGCATTATTCATAATTGCCAAACTTGAAAGCAACCAACATGATCAGTAGGCAAATGGGTAAGTAAACAGGTACATCCAGAGAATGGAATATTAAGCAACACTAAAAGGTAATAAGCTAATCAAGCCATGAAAAGACATAAACGCATATGACTGAGTGTAAGAAACCAATTTGAAAGGGTATCCAGCATGATTACAATCATATGGAAAAACAAAAACTACCGAAACACGAAAACTATTAGTCACTGCCAGAGGCTGGGAGGGTGTGGGGCGGGGAGGGGGGGGAGGGGAGGGGGGAGCCATTAATGTGCAGAGCACAGATTTTCATGGCCTCCTGTTGTGGCTGGGCCACAACTTCTGTGGACACATGGGAAGGTGTCGCTGGTCCCTGGCCTGCTGCCTGTGAGTTCTGGCCATAACTGTTGTGGGCTCACTTGTGCACAGGGAGAGCCTTTGGTGAGGCTGGCCGTGAGGCCCAGCCATGCTGTGGCAGACACATGGCTGTGTGCTGGAGCCAGCTGAGGCTGCCTACCTGGTGCGGCGGGGCAGGAGTCCCTTTGGAGGGCCTTTAGCCTGGGTGGGTCCTCAGGGACATTCCAGGCTGGGGTGGACAGTGCTAGCAAGGTTCATGTAGAGAGGCAGAGATGGTGCCTGCCAGTTACTCTGACTCAGGAGAAAGTGCCGCCAGATCCCTCTCCCTCCGGCACACACCCTACAATTAGTGCATCACTGCACTTATGGCCCAGGTGCTGTACACGCTGCTGCCTCTGTGCTGGGACTCAAAAAGAACACAATTTGGCTCTCCCAGATGTTAGCCCTGCTGGTTCTCAACTCCAGATGTGATGGGGCTCTTCTTCCTGGCCCAGGTCCCCAGGCTAAGGCTCGGAACCCTCGTTCTTCAGGGTTGATGTGTGTGGCTGGGGCATCCCTCCTACTTGTGAATCTCTACTTAGGGAGGGGGGCGGGCTAGGGTTCGCCCTGACTAGACAGTCTCTACTCCTCCTGCCCATTTCACTGTGGCTTTGTTTTCATAGTTATAGAAAATCTGTTCTGCTCATTTTCAGGTCATTCTCAGGGACAACTGTTTTATATGTACTTGCATCTTTGGTATCAGTGAGAGGACGTGAGCTTAGGATCTTCCTACTCCACCATTTTGAACTCCAAGCCAGGAGCCTTGCTCTTGAGTGCCAATTTTTCTTGTCTTGGCAATGTCTTTCCTTGTGAGTAGCGCACTGTCCCTGCAACAAACATGTCTCTGATGGGATCTCAGAGTCCAAACTGTCCTTTATATTTTCCCTAATAATGAGTTTTGTCTTAAACTTTGTTTTGCTTGAGAAAAATAGTTGCCTCAGAAGCAATTAGAGTAGTGTTTACCTTGTAGCATTCCAGCATCCCCCATTTCTTTTTTTTTTGCCGTGGTTTTGTGTGTGTCTGTGCATGTGTTTGTGTGTATGATCTGAAATTTGGCCTATTTTAATAAATGTTCCATGTATGCTTGAAATAAATGTATATTTTATTGTTACTGGGTCAAGTATTCTACAAATGCTGATTATGTAAATTTGGTTAATTTTGTACATCAACTCTCCTATATTCCTTTTTTTTTGTAATATATTTTTATTTATTTCAGAAAGGAAGGAAGTGGGAGAGAGAGATAGAAACATCAATGATGAGAGAGAATCATTGACTGACTCTTTCATGCCCTACACTGGAGAATTGAGCCTGCAACCTAGGCATGTGCCCTGACCAGGAATTGAACTGTGACCTCCTGGTTCATAGATCATTGCTCAATCACTGAGCCACACCAGCTGGATAACTCTCTTAGATTTTTAAGCATCATCACTAATCCTCATGTTAACTCAGTATTGTTAACATCATATTCAAAGGAGTATTTCCTATATCAAAAACAAATATCATGAAAACAAAACTCTTCAATTTTTCTAAAGGTTGCACCAGATGTTTATAACACTATAAATTGCAACTAAAAACATTTGTATGTCAATTCATGTTATTAAAATGCATAAAACTATAATTTATTGTTATTTTGAATATTTTCTATTTAAACATACATTTCATATCTTTCTAGTAATTTTTTTCTTTACTTGAGCTTCAAATTGACCTCATTCATGTTCAGTGTGATATTTGTGAGAAAACATAAATTACACTGCCATTTTTTTGTTGTTGATTATTAAATAGTTGACAGCCATTCCTTGATTTCAAGTAAATCTGCAATTGGAATTAACAGTACAGTAATTTAAAAACAAAACAAAACAAAAAACCTATTCCATGTCAAGCCAGAGTGAGTTGGCAAGAACACAGATTTGTATTGTCTTCTATTTTTTCTGCAAAGTTTCATAAACTGTGAATGATTCATAGTATCTGTCATATAGACTGAACAATGTTCAAAATGTATTTTTGACAATTTTAAGTCTGCTTTAGAAACCAATCACAAATATTTTCAATATGTGTACTATACTGGGATGAAGCAAGGGAAAATATCAGCCCTTTAACATTCCATAATTATTTGTATTTGACCAAATATAGGAGCGCTATCTCTTAAAACTAATCCTTTCATATCTAGTTCAAATTCAACATAAAAAAAAAAAACTCTAAAAGATAATTCTACCACCAATATAAAATTTTAGATGGTAGAAGGGCAATTTTCTCGAGTTATAAGTTCTTTAATACAAAATTTCCTCACAAGTATTAATTCCACGGTGTCTATTACATTACCTAGCTCTTCTAAAGCTTAAAAAGTACTTGTACTTTTTCCATTTTGAATCCTTTTGTATTTAGGTCTTTTAAAGACTTGTATTTTATATGAAGTATTTGTTAGCAAAATTAAAGATCAATCATTTATTTGTAAGATATCTTTCTTGTATTTTCTAATAATTTCTAACAAAATTTTAATCACTAAAATAATTTATTTTACTATTTAAAAATTGTCTTCTTTTCCTTGTAATATTAGGCATTTTATAACTGACTAGAAAAGGGCTTTCACAAGACACTGAATCTGTGGACACCTTGCTATCGGACTTCCCAGCTTTCAGAACAGTGAGAAAGAAATATTTGATGTTTAAGACACCAGTATATCGTATTTGGTTATAGTGGCCCAAGCAGACTAAGACACTTCTTGCATATTTCACTTCTAGAAATACCATGATCAACTAGCCAAAACCATAGGCCTGCATGAGTCAGGCAATTCCAATTGCTGCTTTGACTGGTGTCTATATGGTAACCATACCCACGGCCACCCTGAGAGCTGATTACTCCCATTGCATTTAGGTTTCCCAATCCAGCGACTGGCTCCCACTGTAAGGACTGGCCTACAGAAAAAAAGAGAATTCATAGAGCCCTTCAACAATGTTGGGTTTTCACTCACAAATGTATTGCTCACAGTACTCATTAGAGGTATGTCTTCTGGAAGCCCTCAAAATGGCAAATCCACTGTCGCATTCCAATCTGGTAAATATTTGAATAATTTATCTTATATTAAACCAAGGCAGAGGCAGTATTTCCACTCAGCTCAGTGTAGACCACCTACAACCAACCAACCAACCAAAGTGTTAGACTCCTTCATATGTCTCTGAGCTGTGACGTTAAATGCTGAATCTCTGCTAAGTGCGCCTCATAAATAAACTCAAACTACTCCACCTTAATGTTCTACCATTATCCCATGCCTTTAACATATATTTCCACACATGGTCCTTGGATTTCTGTCTGTACAAATTAGAAAATTCCAGTAGTTCTTTTGGAGTGTAGCACACCTCCTCACGGCTCACACGTTGTACCTCATATTTAGTATCTGCTGTGACTCGAGACTAATTATGGCTCTAGAAACAAAGTGGGGTATTAGGGCTTGGTCCTGAAAGAATCAGCATTGTATGACATGGCAACTCTCTCTGGTGAGGCCATTCCCGTGTTCTCAGGCAATGAGATTTAAGCCCTTTAGATGGGGATGGAAAAGATGCTACCATGGGGGTGGGACGCCTCTTCCACTGGTAATGATGACTTGTCAGGATTTATGGATTTGTCCATATATCCTCATTCGAATTTACAGGGTCCCATTCTTTCTTAATAGATACCCTCACTTTAACAGTAGATAACCTTGTGAGGCTGAGAGTTCAACTCACATCGCAATTTAGCCAGTCACACAATGGGATTCTGCACTTGATTTTGAAAAATAGAAGTCCTGGGACTAAATAGGAGATAAGAGTCTCCTTCAGGGTACACATAGAAATTCTAAGGTCATTTATGTCATTCTTCAGCTGGGAATTCGAATTCCTAAGCTGATACTTTTTCTTGCACCACTTTGTTCAGTGAAATTAGGAACAACCAGCCAACTAATTATATTTATTAGTTTTCAAAAAATGTGCACAAGTATTATATATATAGTCACTCAGCTCCTTGCTTCTATTAAATGGTTGATTAGACATATAAAATGCAGATAGTCTGTGTATCTCTACTGCCAGATCACATCATGGACTATCAGTGCTATTGTCACTGCTGGAAATAGAGTCATTAGCATCTGTAATCAAATTTATGATCTGATTCCAGAAACCCCAGAACCAATTTAGAAAGTTTATCCTTAACATTCTGTTTCTCTAGAACCATTCTCAGTACCAAAATCCCTATTAGTCTGCCTATCTATCTATCATTTATCTATCTATCATCATCTACCTATCTATTGAAAGAATAAGGAACTGGCCCATGTGATTATGGAGGCTAAGAGTTCCCAAGACCTGTAGTCTGAGAACTTGAGAACCAAGAGAGCCAGCTTTTTCTTTCAGATTTTTTTATTTCATCTTTTATTATTCCCATTAAAATATTAGCATATTATTTCCCCTGCATATAAATGTCTTTTTTTCCCTCTGAGTGCCTTTAAGTTCTGCTATTTTCTTCTATTTGATAATATGAAGGGTTCTTTAATGTAACTTGCCTTGTGTTTACTGATACGTTGGTTGATGCATTTCATCCGTTTTGAAAATTTCTCTGCCATTATCTTCCTCGAATTCATCATATGACCCATATTTTCTCTCTACTCTCCTGAGAGTTTAATTATAAGTATGTTAAACCACTTTATAGTCTCCAAATAATTGTTAATGCTGTTTTCTTTTTTAATTTCTTTCTTTCTTTGTGATTCAAGGTTATCCTTTTCCATTGAGCTGCATTTAGTCTTCTATTGAGCCCATCATTTTTACTATGGTGTTATATTAATTAACTTTTTAAAAATATTTTGTTAGTTTTCATGCCTTCTGGAATGCTCTCTTTATACAAATTGTTTATGCATTCCACCAGATCCCGTAACATTTTATTATAGGTATTTTAAAGTTTGACTGATAATTACAGCATCTAGAATCTTTTTGTGTTTACTTCTACTATTTCTTTTCTCAAAAATGTTTCAGTTTTTATTGCTTTTCTATGGGTTTTTATTTTGTGCCATACATTTCTATAAAACCCCAACAGAAACTGGATTGAGTTATATTTATCTCCAGAAAGGGGTACACTCCCATTCCTGTCCCTTCCTTATCGGAGAGGCTGGAATCTCTGTAGAGCTTCTCTCACATTTTCTTCTCTGCTTCTGGTTCTAGCGTATAGCCCCCAGATTTCTGTGGAGGATGATGGACAATCAGTCTTATTCTTTGTCTGGAGATCTTCTGACCCTAATCTGTCATGTAAGTCAGCACATGGTAAATAAAAGCTTTTTGAAAATTAGGCTGATTTTTCGTGCTGTAAACTATTGCAAATGCTTAATTTTATCTCTGTTCCAATGATGGATGAGAGCAGTCATGGATCTTTTGTCTCTTCATTTTCTGGAGTTTAGTTTACTTAGCTAATTTATATTTCTTTATGTCCTATATCATGGGTAGAATATAGTAACAACTATTATTATGTTGATCTAGCTTGCTTTTGCTGTTAGGACAAGAGCAACTTTCTTTTATAACTTTCTACTCTGTATACACATTTAGATTTTAATTTAAACTCTTATTTCTAAACTTTTATTTCAAAAAGTTCCCTTTTATTGTGTTTAAAATATCCATAGTCAAAATAGTCATGGGAAAATAAAGTACAGCATAGGAAACATAGTCAATAATATTGTATTATGTATGATGTCAGTATAGGTTCTAGGAATATCAGGGGAACACTTTCTAAAATATATGATTGTTTAATCACTATGCTTTACACATGAAACTAACATAAAATAATATTAAATGTCAACTGTAATTTAAAAAATAAAAATATCCATATTCATTTTCAGTCTTTTTTAAATTTATTTATTGTGCTATTCTGACTAACATATTGAACTCTTGAAATTATCAATTGTGAATTATTTCTACAGAGATAATTTAGATTTACTCTCCACAAAGTTTACTGTTCACCCCATAAATCTTTAGGCTACATTTCAGAATTTTCAGGTTTCTTGTCCTACCTTACAACTGGCACAAAGCTTTGTTTTTTAATCTTTGTTTAGACATTGATACTCCTACCAAGAACAACCCAAGTTTTCTCTTTGTTTATGTCTCACATGTCCATTTTAAATCAACTGTTCTTTTGTTTATTGTGCTTTTTTTTCTTTTTTGTCTCTTAGAAAATTTTTCTAACCACTTCAATATTCATAAATCTAATTAAAATTAGTTTTATGACAATTTACTCAAACTTTGCTTTATAGTGTCCTATAATAAAAGGCTAGACAGCATTATATTCATCCTTGATTATACAGCATTTATCACTGAGTCTCTTGACATACAGACTATGCATTCAAAGCACATTCAGAAAGTGCTAATAGAATTGAAGAGTTGAGTTAACATAAATATTAAGTCAAGCAGCATATCAATCTAAGAGGAAAGATTATGAATGACTAGATCTATTATAATCTATTGCACATAATTATCACGAAATAAATTAGATCGAGTTCAATAGAGCTTCACTATTAGTTATATTTTGTTTGATGAGATAGCAGGAAGGTGAAAAGAAAATATCGACCAAGTCGTTTGGATGGAACTTTGCAGAAAAATGATGATTATAGTAGAGTCCTATAGCAACTGATACATCAACAAATCTCTGAGAAGGTTTGTGCTTCCTAGAAAATAGATAGAGTAGCAATTTCAGGACCTTAATAAATGTTTAAATATTGAGGCCAAAACAAACAAACAAACAAACAAAAAGTACCAGGAAGGCCAGGACAATATTGTGCCAAAGAGGACAAAAATATATAATTACTTATTGCTGCCACATTTATATAGCCATGAATATCACTCTCAAGTATTTAAGTTGGTCTTCCATTTGTAAGTTCAACTGATCTCTTAAGGGAGTTTGTTGTTTTAAACAAAGTATGTTAATGTAACGATGCCACTGGCTCCATTTTAGCTTCTTCCCAAATCATAGCAAAGTATGCAGAATTAACGGAACTTTAAAATTATGAGTGACCAACTTCATCTGCAATTTAGAATAGCTAAATTTAATGAATGGAAATGTAGATTGTTGATTTGCAATGGCATTCTTTAACTATTGAACCAAGTTTTTGTTCTTATAATTCTTGTATCCTAATAGAAAACATGTTAGCATTTTGAACAAAATCTAGCTTTTTGCTCTATATCGATGTGCAAAACCTCAAAACTGGAAAGGTTTGCACTGCCTTCGCAGACACAGCAAATACAACAACATAGCATAGCTCTTCTTCAGATTTTAGAGTGAAACACACTTTATTTCAGGAGGCTTGAAAGCATTTTAAGGCAGTATTTATCCCCATTAATCACACACATCCCACCTTGCCCATTAGGACTTTGTTGGAGAATAATCTGAGATGAAAACAGGGCAAACCCTGTCTGTGTAAGTTTGTTTCTTGTCTGCACCTCACTGCTGAAAGTGCTCTGGAAGCTTTAGCGTCTCCCCTCGTAACTATCATGGATTAGAGTTGGAGAGTGAAGAGGCAGCCCTTATAAAATATGAATAAACAACAAAAGGCTTTTTTTTCTCTTCAGTATTCAGCAAGTGCTGATTTTTCATTTGGGGTTTACAGCTCAAATACACTGGCTCTAAGACAAATAGTACAATTCAGTAGATCAGTCTGACTGCAGACACGGTAAAGAGCGTGGCCGTTTATCACAGGTGATTAGCCGCCCCTGCCATTTGGATATCAGACAGCAGTAAGTACTCAGTGACTGAGACAGAAAATGGATGTCCATCAAAAAGAAATCAAACAGTTGATTAATTGATGTCCTTTTAAACCCATAAATGTACTGTGATTCCTAGATTTTAGGGAAGTTTTCAAATCTGGTCTAAAATGCCACAGGCGCATCAGCAGCCACGTTGAAAGCTGTTGGCGGCTCCCAGCAGACTGTATTATTTATTACGCGCAGGCTCTGGAGGCTGAGAGCAGCTGAAAGGATGGCAGTGCCAGCCGCTGAAAATGAAGACTCTAAATAAAGGGCCAGTTGCCATTTAGCCTGATGTGCAAAGAATTGAAAATATAGTGGGACTCCTGTGAAAACAAAAATGAGTCCTACTCTCCTTGTGTAACTTAAAGGAGACACGTGTATATGTTATTTCCAAGGGTATCGTTAAAAATGGATGCCGCTCTGCCCTGGCTGGGAGAGCTCAGTTAGTTGCGTATCACCTCCTGCACCAAAAGGTTGCCAGTTTAAAATCCAGGCACATGTTTGGGTTGCGGGTTCAATATCCGATAGAGGATGTGTAGGAGGCAGCCCATTGATGTTTTGCTCTAACACTGATGTTTCTCTCTCCATCTCCCTTTCTCTCTCTAAAAATCAATTTGAAGATTTTTTTAAAAAATTAGATGCTTCCCTTTCCTCATAAATGAAAGGATTGTGATCAAGAAATAAAAAATGGAATAAATGTGAATGCACATTTTAGATTATAGAGCATTATGTAAATATATGCTTTTTATTATCATGACTAGAGGCCGGGTGCATGAAATTCATGCACCCGGGGGGGGGGGCGGTTGTTCCTCAGCTCAGCCTGAACCCTCTTCAATCTGGGACCCCCTTGAGGGATGTCTGACTACCCTCTCACAATCCAGGACTGTTGGCTCCTAACCGCTCACCTGCCTGCCTGCCTGATTGGCCCTAACTGCTCTGCCTGTCAGCCTGATCACCCCCTAACCCAGCCGTGGGCAAACTATGGCCCGTGGGCCGGATCCTGTCCGTTTGAAATAAATAAAACTAAACAAAAAAAAAAAAGACTGTACCCTTTTATGTAATGATGTTTACTTTGAATTTATATTAGTTCACACAAACACTCCATCCATGCTTTTGTTCCGGCCCTCCGGTCCAGTTTAAGAACCCATTGTGGCCCTCGAGTCAAAAAGTTTGCCCACCCCTGCCCTAACCACTCCCCTGCCAGCCTGATCGATGCCTAACTGCTCCCCTGCTGGCCCGATTGCCCCTAACTGCCCTCCCCTGCCAGCCTGATTGCCCCTAACTGCCCTCCCCTGCCGGCCTGATTGCCCCTAACTGCCCTCCCCTGCCAGCCTGATTGCCCCTAACTGCCCTCCCCTGCCGGCCTGATTGCCACTAACTGCCCTCCCCTGCTGGCCTGATTGCCCCTAACTGCCCTCCCTTGCCGGCCTGATTGCCCCTAACTGCCCTCCCCTGCCAGCCTGATTGCCCTAACTGCCCTCCCCTGCCAGCCTGATTGCCCCTAACTGCCCTCCCTTGCCGGCCTGGTCACCCCTAACTGTCCTCCCCTGCAGGCCTAGTTGCCCCCAACTGCCCTCCCCTATAGGCCTAGTCCCCCCCAACTGCCCTCCCCTGCCAGCCTGATTGCCCCTAACTGCCCTCCCCTGCCAGCCTGATTGCCCCTAACTGCCCTCCCCTGCTGGCCTGATTGCCCCTAACTGCCCTCCCTTGCCGGCCTGGTCACCCCTAACTGTCCTCCCCTGCAGGCCTAATTGCCCCCAACTGCCCTCCCCTATAGGCCTAGTCCCCCCCCAACTGCCCTCCCCTGCCAGCCTGATTGCCCCTAACTGCCCTCCCTTGCCGGCCTGGTCACCCCTAACTGTCCTCCCCTGCAGGCCTAGTTGCCCCCAACTGCCCTCCCCTATAGGCCTAGTCCCCCCCAACTGCCCTGCCCTGCCAGCCTGATCACCCACAACTGCCCTCCCCTGCTGGCCATCTTGTGATCACATGGGGGCGGCCATCTTGTGTGTTGGAGTGATGGTCAATTTGCATATTACCTCTTTATTAAATAGGATTAATATAACCATGTTAAATAAATGCCATTTGCATTTATTAGATATAGAAGAATTCTATACATTTTTAGCAAGTTTCTAAAGTTATATCTTATAAAGCACAGAAAACTGCTTTAATGTACACAAATCCTTACTTATTCTTAAGAATGAGGCAGTATATTGGGTTGACACTATGGCACAAAGGGTATTGCAAAAGAAAGAAAATATATTCTCCATCTTTCAGTGAGCTCAACACTCTTTGTCTAGGCACACAAGTAAAGCCTGGGTAATATAAGTTGTTAACCTGCACTGACATTGTCCACGAATATGATTAAATTTAATGAAACCAGAGGAAGAGCCCTAACTGGTTTGGCTCAGTGGATAGAGCATCAGCCTGTGGACCAAAGGATCCTGGGTTCTATTCCAGCCAAGGGCACATGTCTGGGTTGCGGGCTCAATCCCCAGTAGGGGACATGCAGGAGGCAGCTGATCAATGATTCTCTCTCATCATTGAAGTTTCTATCTCTCTCTCCCTCTCCCTTTATCTCTGAAATCAATAAAGAAATATATTTTTTTAAAAAGAAACCAGAGGAAGAAAAATGAAAAAAAATTAAAACATGTATTGCCCATCTCTCCTTGAAGTTTCAAGAGGGTAGCCCCCATACATTTATTCTTAGTGAGCTCACATTTTTCCGTATAACTCTAAGAACAACAATGCCTAGATTTGGTTTTCAGATAAGATTCACATGCCTATATCCCTACATTTTCAGATTAACAGAAAGCCCAGTCTAGCTCTATTAAATTTGGAATGTTTTATGGTCTTAAAAATATGGCTGCACTTGGGTGTGTGTTGGATAATGGGGTTGCTGCCTGGGGAGAAGGGTGGGCACAGAGCTGGGAGGAAGACATGAAAGGAGATTAGTGTGATTGGGGGGAGCAATCCTACTTATTCCAGAATATCTGTGAGAGCAGGCCTCACATAAATGCCATTTGAGCCTAGAAATGCCACAGCTACTGCCTCCTGAGGAAGCCACTGCGGCAAAGCGAGTCCAGAGGGACAACTCTGTCACTGCGAATCCCATTCCCAGCGGATTCTTTCGGGGAGAACTATCCATCACCCAGCAGAACAGAAAGTCAAGGGAGTTCTATGGCATGAGGATCTGGTTTCTATTTATGGTTATGAGCTTCTAATTCCCTACACAGCTCTGTAAAGATGAAGAACGGAGATTTTCCAGAAAGATATTACGCTTCACTAACTTAACACAGATTTCTCTGTGTGTGTGTGTTTTTTTGATGTTTGTACTATTTCTCATTTAAAAGAATTATAATTGCTTTTCTCATTCTTATGAAATATCTATGTTTATACATACTTTGTATTTTTTTCCTTGAAGAGTATCACCAAATTTGGAGTAATGTTGCCTTTAAAGAGAGAGAATTACCTAAGGTAAGATGGATACTTTGCACTGTCTCTGAAGATGTGCCTTAACTGGTATTACAGGGTCTGAATCCCCCTTTCCTCTGCTCTGTCTCCGACCTGACATACCATGCAAACTCCTGCCTCAGCCACAAATTTTGTTCAAGGAGTAAAAATTCATACTTTTTCTTTGCTTGGTAATAAGACTCCATGTCAGTTTGGCTGAGACCACACTCAGATTCATTCACATAACCACTGCAAGGATGTTTGATCAAATTTCACCCCTCTTTATAATTATTGACTTTTTAAGTCTGTTGCTGTTTCCTGGAATTTCCTGCAAGAATCCCTCCAGTGATGAAAATGTATGTTCATTCAAAGCACAGACTGAATGTCTGCAGAAACCATACATCTGTCATAGAGAATTGGTTTCCCTGGAAAATTACAAAAGTTTATCCAATTATGTGAATGCATCCTTGTTCCAAGTATCGGCAAGGAAAGGAATCTGGAGACTATCATTTGACTGACTGTCAAAAGCACAGGGTTTCCTAAAGGACTGCGAGCCAAATTTCCCAGACTGAGTCAGAGAGGCTGAAAGACACAGGCCCGGAGAGAACACGGGTCTCTGTTGGAATTGCTTGTATGTAATTGTGGACTCTGGTTGGAGGCATTGCTCATCGATTAAAATTGGATATTCTTCCTGAGAATAACTGGAAAATAATTATTTCAAGTCTTATTATGAATAACAGTCATATACAAGAATAAACTGCTAGTTTTTATCATATAAATTAGTAAGTGACCTAAAGCATTTTACTCTCTCTGTGGTGGCTTCCACTGAGAGGCACACTTGTGGTTCACCCTTGCAGATTAGGCTTATATGTCATACAGCCTTGTGTATTGAGCTCAGTCTTGTTTTCCTTGGTTTTCAATTCCCTCTCCTTTCTTACCTTTTAAAAATGTTATATTTCTTGTAAGCCACAATAAAAGACTTTTTTTAGAAAAAAAATTAGAAAAAATAAAGATATAAATAAATATATCTATTTACACTCCAATATAAACAAGAAAAATATCCAAAATCCTGAGGAAGAAACAGCAGGACAATGATCCCTACAGGACATGGCCAAATAGAGAGGAAATAAATTGTGCGCCTGGTCTAAAAGATTTAATTATACAGCCACTTACCAGTGTTAATCCCTTTTGCCCTAATAACAGATATAATAATTATGTAACCTAGATGGAGTAAGAGGACAGAAGAACATTAAAAACATTTCACCACATATCAGATAAAAGCCATAAGGTTTTCACTTGAATAATATGTTACTCTGAAACGGTAAATTGATATAATAGATTTTTCAAAAGAAATAAAAAGGCTGTCTCATTTCCTCTTTATGTGATTATTTATAATATGTATTGTTTACACACAACATATCAAGTATTTTGGAGTACATACTGGAACAGTGATAAACAATACATATGACCCATGTCCTCATGGAGTTTGATGAGCAGAGAGAAAGGGGGCAGAGAATGAGACAGAGAGTGAGAGGAAATAATCCCCCAAATTCATTATTAGGCCATTAACATGAATGTATAGCTTCTAAATGTCAATTACTAAGTGTAGATTCTGAAGATAAAATAATAAACAAGATAGACAATATCCTGTCCTCCTGGGACTTTCTAACATAGAATATTTCTTAGATGGGGAATAAATAAAAACATAAAGAGACTGAATTAAAATTAGGGGATAGAAAATGGTAAGGGAGATGTTCTATTTTAGATATAGCAATAAAAAAAGTATATTCCTCTAATGGTTTAAACATTTGTGACTTTGGCCTATTTATTGACTTCCATTATCACATTGTGTCAAGAATGAATGAGGCCTAGTGATGAATTAAGATGGGAGTAGAGTAAGAAATGGACTGGAATTGCTGATTTTCATTCAATTTAAAAAAATAATGTAATTTGATTTATTTCATAAAATGTCACTTATATATATATGTAGATAGAGATATTTATAAATACCGTAAGGATTTACACCAAAATGCTAACAGGGATAAACTTTCTGCGAATCTTTGAATCGGATAGAGTTACAAATAGTGTCCAGCATATAAAGGTACTCAACAAAGTTTTTGAATTAATAAAGTAAGGACTAAGAATTGAAAATTTCATAACACTTCAATTTTTAAATTGTTTTAAATGGACCTCAATTGTACAGAATTGGATTATTCATATTTTTTGCCTTATCACACACTGCTATCATTGATCTGAAAAGAGTCTTCTTTTAGTCACTTTTATTTTATAACTTTCCTAGCAACCTATTTGTTTACAAAATTACATGTATTTCAAAATAAACTTATGACAAACGTATTATTTCTATTAACAGATATAATTAGGTTTCAACTCACTCAGTGAATAAAGTTGCCCCATTAGAAAATAACATATCCTTGTCTGTTTCTAATGCGTGTGTTCCTTCCACTACGTTGCAATGCCTTCCATAGTTCACTTCCAGGTTTCAAAGAGATTATACTAGGTGGCTGATGTGGACCGAATATTGTAATCAATGCCATTTTGATCATTAGATAGATTGCCAGCAGGGAGTATTAAACCAGCATGTTATACATTGGTTATGCTAATATGCAATATATTTTCTTTTAAAAAATCTTGATTTCTCCTTTGCATGTAATGCCTTCAGGTATAGAAAGAATGGTAAATCTTCATATATTGGACCAGGGGTCCTCAAACTATGGCCCGCGGGCCACATGCAAATACAAATATTGTATTTGTTCCCATTTTGGTTTTTTTTTACTTCAAAATAAGATATGTGCAGTGTGCATAGGAATTTATTCATAGTTTGTTTTTTTTGTTTTTTAAACTATAGTCCGGCCCTCCCACGGTCTGAGGGACAGTGAACTGGCCCCCTGGTTAAAAAGTTTGAGGACCCCTGTGACAATCTCTAGGTGTAAAGTATTAATAGACATCATCTTATTCAGGTACTATTGAAACTACTCTAAACATAGTTTCCTCTACTATAAAATGTAGATAATAAATACTATTTAATTATAATCTTTTGTAATGATCACCTGAGATAACATGTAAAAAGTTATTAAATAAATGTTTGGTCTATATAGCTTAACAACATCACTCAATAGTATGCATTATCACACAGATTCTAGGCACTGGTGGTCCAGGTTCAAGCCCTGGCTCTGTCACTTAATAGCTGGGTGATCCTGGGCACCTTACTAAGCCTTTATAACCAAGTCCCCTCATCTGTAAAGTGGAAATAAAAAATTGTAGCTCATAATACTGTAGAGACTATTAAATGAGTTATTATATGCAGAGCCCTTAAACCAATGCTTGGTACAAATTAAGTTTGAACTAAAATTCAACTCTTACTTATCAGCATATATCATAAGAGAAGATAATGGTGATTGTAGAAACAATGATTCTTGATTTTTTATACATTATAGAATGCCATGGTCTCTATGATGATGAACTTTGGGAATCCTTGCCCAGAAAAAAATAAATAAATAAAAATAGGAATTATATTGCTAAGCACATTCACACAAATTTTTTATGTAATTTAAGAATTCATGAGCCCTTTGTAGCTCATCTGTGTATTTCACATTTTGAAGCCCAAATTTGGATAGTTTTTTTCATAAGCTACTTTATCAATGATAGAATAAATAGGACAAGTACTTGTTTTACTTATACTACATAGTCTGCAATATTGTGACAATGTTTCACTTGCTTAAATACATTTATTCGGGGCCAAAATCAGATAATCTAGAAAGGTTTCCAATTGATGTAATTTACAAAAATATACATATAGCTCAAAAGTTCTCACTTGCTGAATTTCTGGAACTTTGCTTTGCTGAGGAAAGAACAGGATGGCTCAGCATGACAAAAAATAATACACCAGCTCTATTCCCCAAAGTTTCTCAAACCAGCAATGAGAATATTGGAATTTTGCCTCACATTAAGTTATTTATAATGGTGCACAAACTTCTATAAAGGTCGCACAATATTTAGGTAGTAGAATTTAAGCATCAATATTATATCAAAGAAAATTCTTCATCTCCTTTTGAGAGATATGAATTTATTTTTATATTACTACCCTGTGATCAAGTAATAGACATGTATCGTACTATTTAAAACCTCAACATATTTTGATTTGGTTATAGTTCAGAACACACACTATAATTTGTACCTTGAAATGAACCATGTTTTTGAAAACAGTGTGAGTTCTGGAAAAGACAGTAAAATTTCAATTATTTTTTAAAAATATTTTATTGATTTTTTACAGAGAGGAAGGGAGAGGGATAGAGAGTTAGAAACATCAATGGGAGAGAAACATTGATCAGCTGCATCTTGCACACCTCCCACTGGGGATGTGCCCATAACCAAGGTACATGCCCTTTACCAGAATTGAACCTGGGACCCTTCAGTCCACAGGCCAATGCTCTATCCACTGAGCCAAACCGGTCAGGGCTCAATTAATTTTTAAATTTGGCATTTCCTTATATAATTTACACAGTAAATAGAAAAACTAATTTTCCTTTGATAACTGAGAAACTAAAATATTTTCTCTAAGAGAAACCTTCATAGCACCTGAAAGTGAGAATGATCTACAAGATCAAGGGGAATCCCATACCCTTTGAGGCAGCATGGAGGGAGCTAGAGAGCATTATGCTAAGCGAAACAAGCCAGTCAGAGAAAGACAAGTATCACATGATCTCACACATATGTGGACTCTAATGAACAAAATAAACAGATGAACAAAATAGATCCAGAGACACAGAAACATGGAACAGACTGTGGAATCTCAGAGTGAAGGCAGGGTGGGGATGGGGATAGGAAGAGATTAACCAAAGTACTTGTATGCATATATGCATAATTCATAGACAGAGATAATAGTGTGGTGAAGGCCTAGGGCAGGGTGGAGCGGATCAATGGGGAAGTAATGGGGGGGAGGGCATCTGTAATACTTTCACCAATAAAGATAAATTTAAAAAATATATATCAAGGGGAACACTGACTGTGGGTGTTTTGAAGTCCACATCTTTGACACACTAGGGCTTGAACTGAATTTTCTAATTAAAATTAAACTGTTGCGGCAATTGAAATGGTTCTAGATAGACTCATGAAGTAAGTGATGTTGTTTTCCTCATGTTACCCATCTCTCATTTCTGTTTCCGACATCCTCCATTTGGAAGCCCGTCTATATCAGAGGTGTAATTCATCCCCCTGCTCATAGCAGCTCTGCTCAGTCATGCCTCGGCCAGCTCTCTCTCACCCCCCATTCCAAAATTATTGTTTACTTGGCAAAATACTTAACTTTATACAATACTTAAACTAATTCTCATAAAGTTACTAATAGTTGAGAGCATTAATTACCACTCTCATAAGCTACTAAAATGTAAATGAATTTGTTCATATAATAATGTATAGTAAGATAATACTAAACTACCTCACAGAGTTATTGTAAATGAGTTACTATATTTATTACAATTAGAACAGATTCTCAATGTTTTAGCTATTATTATTATTATTATTATTGTATATGATGGATGCTGTGGAAAAGGATAAGGCGATAGTTTGAAAACTCACCCTAATTAACATATAACAAGTTATAATTCAAATTGATGATTGCTCTCAATATGCCATTTACTGATCTTTGTTATATTTGTGCATATAATCTTGGAGATTATATACAGATAGATAGATAGATAGATAGATAGATAGATAGATAGATAGATAGATAGATATAAATATATCTATATATATATATAGATATATAGATATATATATATATATCAGCATAAGAAATGAAATAGAATCAAAAGCCAATAGTCTAGCCCTAGCTTGTTTGGCTCAATGGATAGAGCATCGGCCTGCGGACTGAGAGGTCTGGATTCGATTCCAACCAACTGCACATGCCTGGGTTGCAGGCTCGATCCCCAGTGGGGGGCGTGCAAGAGGCAGCCAATCAATGATTCTCTCTCATCAATGATGTTTCTCTCTCCCCTACTCCTTTCCTCTCTAAAATCAATAAAATATATATATTTTTCTAAAAAAGAGCCAATAGTCTAATTAATATACACTATCCTTCGGAAGGGAAAAAATTTTGATGTAAAAATAATTGACATGTTAGTTATTGATGCTGCCTGAAAGTGGAATGGGCTGCTAGAGATGCAATGGGACCCTTGTCTGAAAAGGTAGGCCAGCTGAGGCTAGATAACAAATTATAAAAGACAGGTTATGGAAAAATAACAGAAAACTTCACATTACCTCTAGGGTCTTATAAACTTTTCCCCTGCTATATTTCTAACAAGTATTTAATATCTGAAAGCATACATCATGAATCAGATCAATACTCATCAAGGACCTTCTATACACAAGGCACTAGGCAGGACAATGGGGGTGAAATGATGAACCAAATGGACTGGTTCCCTGTCTCATGGGGCACTAAGTCATAAACAAACAACTTATTTGTTATGTCTCATGTAAATTTATTACGTTATTACAAGAGTGTAGTGAACTAAACCAGGTTTTCAGGATGACATTGTAGGGAAGGCTGCCTGCAAGCTGAAAGGCACTAGCCTTGGAAGAGGATGGAATGTTGAATTAGAGACAGTTTTTAGACACAGGGAGTTATAAAACATTTATGATTCATATCAACCAGTGGTATGTCAAAAGTAGAAATAGGTTTAAGTAAAAGATCACGTACCAAAGGATCCAAGCTTTTCTAATTGGGGAATGCATCTTAGTTTTAGAATAGGTCTCTTAGCTAATTAAATATTAAAATATTCCTATTAGGCCAACTCAGTTGCACTGAAACTTGAAAGAGTTGTATCACAAATTAGGGAGCAACAAAACATTTGGAGGGGCTGAAACGAGGGCAAAGTAAGGAGAAAAGCACTGTTTTAATGGGAAGCATAGTTCAAAAGTAAAAGTGGTGATGGAGATGCCTTATGTGTAAATCTAAAATAATGTTTTTTTTCTGACACATCATTAAAGACCACACCCATCCCATTCTCCATATTCCTCTCTCTCTCTCTCTCTCTCTCTCTCTCTCTCTCTCTCTCTCTCTCTCTCTCTCACACACACACACACACACACACACACACACACACACACACACACACACACAGAAACAGCCACTCTTTTGTTAAATTTATCT
The DNA here is from genome assembly GCF_963259705.1 of Myotis daubentonii. Classification (NCBI taxonomy): domain Eukaryota; kingdom Metazoa; phylum Chordata; class Mammalia; order Chiroptera; family Vespertilionidae; genus Myotis; species Myotis daubentonii. Next base: position 12,598,427 of record NC_081850.1, read on the forward strand.
GGAGAAACTAAAAGTTAAAGCCTGAAAGTCAATATGTTAAGGTACTCCTTGTCTAATGGCTGTGAAGAAAACCCACAGAATACCAATGAAACAGCTTTACAACAATGTATGCAACCGAATTCCCAAGAATATTGAAGAAACATGACCCGTTCCTGTTGGAGATGAATACCAGATATGAGCCACGTTTTATGAAGGACCTCCCTTTTGTCTCTTTTTTGAAGTCTGTTATGTTTGCCACCAATGGTATGGGAATGGAAAATGTGACCAAGTGTGACTAAGCTCCCCCAATTTGACTTTTGGTTTCAATTTATGTATTGAATTTGGGTTTTATATCAACAATACTCAACAAATCTAAAATAAAAATTATAATATCATAGGTTTTGTGATATTTGTACCTTTTTTTATCTGCGATATCAAAGGACATTTAAAATTATGCTTCAAATCACCCAGTACTCCTGCTATACACATTTCACAGATAGTTAAGTCATATCACTGAGATTTTAAATGACTTTTGGAAGGTGCCTGTAATTGGCAAAAGTAGAATATAAAAATCCTGATGTGTGTTCATACTACCCCCTATGTTATAGGCAGAAATATAGGGTGTTCCAAAATTCACACAAGAAATAATTTTGATAAAAAACACAGGTTTATAATTAAAAATTGTAAATTTTTTATTCATTTATAAAGCATACAATATAGGGTTATGTATGGAATAGGACATTGGGTGAATAGCCTCCATGGCTTTGCTGGCACATACGCAAAGCCGTGGTCTTCATTGGTCTTCATTGTCCCTGCTCCTGGGCCATAATTGGTACTTGGCAATGCTTATCAAATTGAAGGGATTGAAATCAAAGGGCAACAGATATTAGAATCTGATTCAATAAACCAAGTAAAATTAGGCTTTTATTTTTTGTTGTTGTTGTTAATGCTCACGCAAAATTCAAATCTTGTGTGAATTTTGGGACACCCTATAGAATAGCAGGGGCTAGCTATAATGCTCTATTCTGATTAGAGAAAGCACATTCTAACCTGGCTGAGAGTTATATGCCCTGGGACATGGAAGCTGACATTGGAATGTCAGTTTTTTTCAAGAACTGCTTAGATTAACAACCTTGTTGTCTGTAATCCGGTCCTGGAGGCACCTGGACCACCCACTCTCTATTACCCCCCAGCCCACATTGCCTGTAATCTGTAACCATTATACCTTACCTACTTTCCCATGCCAGTAATTCTTACTTTCCACGTAATCTTTGTCCTTCTACCCAATATAAGCAGCTGGCTTATGGGGAGGGGCAGAGCAGATTTTTGTGGATAACCTGCTGCTCTCTCACACTGCCGGCATTATTGGAATACATGCTCATATATGATTCAACCCTGTCCCTGCTTAATTGGCTCAAGTAGTGACAGGCAGCCCGGCCCCTCAGTTGTCCGGTTACACCTATACATCTTATACTCTGAAAAGAGTTCATACAAACCAAAAAAGGAATTGCTGTTCTCTCACTTCTTTATGGAATAATTTAAAGTCATTTTTATGCTATGCCTGGGAGAGTCTTGAGATTATGATTATATCACATCTAATGACCATAAACTAAATGCAATAAAAAACTGCTAATAAATAAGTGTTAAAATAGTGTCTGAATATTTATGACTAAAAATATTACAGAAAAATGGCAATATTTTATCAACCTTCTTGATTATAGTAGGAAGAGACTTATATTAGCTTCCCATAGCATTTTCCAAACCTGTGAAATATGTAGTACAGTGTTTGGTTTGTTGAACACTAACCAAAGCTAAGTGCAAGAAGAGCTATCATATAATTTAATACTTTAAGGAAACATAATTATTCTATACATGTAATATACTTTTTCTATTTCAGATGATGTCAATGTCTCTGAAATCTGAAAACAAAATATTATTGTAAATTGATTAGGTCAAAAGTTGTTTAGATAAAACGTTTTAGTTAGACTAACAGAAATGGGTAAATGATATAATGGGAAATTCACCAAAGAAAACTACAAATAATCAATAAGTATGTGAAAAAAAGATAATTCAAATTAAAACAATAGTGAGACTTATTGACTTATTCAGTTAATGAAATGAATACATATATATTATACACACATAAAATAAAATGTTTATGTAAAATATACATTTTTACAACATCTATTGGTTTTTAATCTATATATATAAAAGCTTAAGTGACCATTATGGCCAAATGACTGGAATGACTGACTGGTCAACCAGTCATTATGACACATACTGACCACCAGGGGGCAGACACTCAATGCAGGAGCTGCCCCGTGGTGGTCAGTGCGTTCCCACAGCCAACCTCCCAGGGTCCCTCCCCTGAGCTGGCCAGCCCCCCAATAGGCCTTGATCACCAGCCAGGCCAAAGGATCCCACCTGTGCATGAATTCGTGCACTGGGCCTCTAGTACAGTGATGGCGAACCTTTTGAGCTCGGCATGTCAGCATTTTGAAAAACCCTAACTTAACTCTGGTGCTGTGTCACATATAGAAATTTTTTGTTGTTTGCAACCATAGTAAAACAAAGACTTATATTTTTGATATTTATTTTATATATTTAAGTGACATTTAACAAAGAAAAGCGAACCAAAAAAATGAGTTCGCATGTCACCTCTGACACACATGTCATAGGTTCGCCATCACTGCTCTAGTATATAAATAAGTAGGACAATATATATATTCCTGGTGGAGTATACCTTAGTACAATGAATATTGAAAGCAATTTTTCCTAATATTTCAAAAAACTTAAAAAATATGGCCAATTTTTGATCTAGAATTTCTACATCTAGAAATGAAGACTAGGTAAATAATATGGGTTTATATAAAGAATACTTATTGCAACTCTGCTATAATACAAAATAAGAGTTGGAGGGGATCAATGAGAGAAAAAGGGGACATATGTAATACATATTGCAAATAAATATATAGGAAGATCTCCTGAATCATTCTCCCAAGCTTTGCCAATTTTAATATCTCTCAGAATTATAGCACAGTATCAGAAGCAGAAAGTTGATATTGGCACAAGCCACAGGAGTTATTTAGATTTCACCAGCAATATATGCACTCATCCGTGTGTGTGTGTGTGTGTGTGTGTGTGTATAATTTCACCACATGTAACTTTGTGTTACTACAACCACAATCAAGATATATGACTGTACTGTCACTGTAATTCTTCTTCATGCTACTCCTTTAAAGGCATGCAATCTCTCTCTGACCATCACTTGGCTATTTTTCATCAGTATCCATACCTATACTGATACTTATGTTATTTCACGAATGTTATATAAATAGAATCACACAGTATATATCCTTTGGAGAGTGCCATTTTCACTTAACATGATTTACTTTATGTTCATTCATTAAGTTATTTAATATATCAATAGTTCATTCTGTTTTATTTATGAGTAATATTCCATCATATGGACATACTACAGTTTCTTTTAACTATTCACCAGTGTAGACCAGATAAGTAAGTGCCAGTTTAAGGCTATCACAAATAAGTCAGCTTTGAATATGTGTGTACACATTTCTGCATGACACTAAGTTCCTACTTCTCTGGGGTAACTAACAATTGCTATTACGCCAAAGTACTTGCCCTGGTGATTATATCATTTAACAACTCCACCAGCAAAGTACAATTGGTCAAATTTCTCCAACTTTTAAAAAGAGCAAGTTGAAGGACTTCACAATATCAGATTTCAAAACTTGCTATAAAGATGCAGTGATCAAGACAATATGGTAGGAGCATAAGGATAGGTACGTAAATATACTTGATCTCAGCCAAAAGTCTAAGAAGTGATAAATAGGTACATAAATGAAAAAGAATTCAGAGTTCAGAAGTTAACTCTTATATTTTTGGTCAATTGATTTTTAATAAAGATGCCAAGATATTCAATAGTCTTCACTGAATAGTTCTCAGGGGACTGAATAGCAAAGTTAAAACAAACAAAAAAACACCCTTTTCTCACATCATACACAAAATACTCAAAATAGATTATAGACATAAATATAAGAATTAAAACTATAAACTTCTGAGCAACAAAAATAGGTAAAAATCTTCAAGATGTTGAGTTAGGCAAAGAGTTCATTGAATTACTAGAGCACTAGAGGCCCAGTGCATGAATTCGTGCACCAGTGGGGTCACTCGGCCTGGCCTGCGGGATCAGGCCAAAACTGGCTCTCCGACATTCCCTGAGGGATCCCAGATTGTAAGAGGGCACAGGCCAGGCCGAGGGACCCCACTGGTGCACAACTGGAACCAGGAAGGGACGTGGGAGGTTGGCCAGCCAGGAAGGGATCACAGGAGGGCTCCATGCTGTGTCTGGCCCATCTCGTTCAGTCCCCATCTGCCAGACACCAGCTGCAAGCTAACCTACAGGTTGGAGTGTCCTCCCCCTGGTGGTCAGTGTACGTCATAGTGAGCAGTTGAGCAGCCTTAGCATGTCATTAGCATATTATGCTTTGATTGGTTGAATGGTCAACGGGTCGACCGGGCACTTAGCATATTAGGGTTTTATTACATAGGATTAGTAAATTTAAAAATGAAAGCTTGAAAAAAAAATGAAAGCTTGTACCTACCTAGAGTTATAAAGCTTTTATTTCAAGACATACCATTTAAAATAAAAACACATCCCACAGGCTAGGGAAACATATTTGCAAATAATAATCTCTTGTATACAAAATAGTTAAATACTTAAAGACAATTATAAGACAACTTAAATAACAAAATGAACAAAACATTTGAATAGACATTTTATCAAAGAAGACATACAAGTAGCTGATAAGCACATGAAAAGGTACTTTATATTATTTGTTAGTAGGGGACTGTGAATTAAACCACAATGAGATAATACCCAATAGAAAAGTTTATAATCAAAAGACAGTCAATACCAAGTACTGGCAAGAATGTGAAGAAATCAGAGCCTTCAGGCATCACTGGGGCAGGTGGGGGTAGGGGGCGTGTAAAATTGTATAATTATTTTGGAAAGCATTTTCCCAGTTTCTTAAAATTTTGAACAGAAAGCTCCAAATGACCCAACAATTCCAATCCTAAAATCCTATCCAAGAAAAGTAAAAACATCTGTCCAATATTTATGCACAAAGACCTGTACGTAAATATTCTTAGCAGCAGCATTTATGATAGACCAAATCTGGAAACAATCCAAATGTCTATCACCTGGCAAAGTCATTAAAAATGTTGTATAATGCTGTATTATATAAAATAAGCTACTCTAGCAATAAAATGGATGAAACACTAAGTGATGTATGATACAATATATACGAACATAAAAAAACTTTATTCTTGATGCAAAATATTAGATATTATATGATTCCAATTATATAAAATGTCCAAAAAGGAAGATTAATTATGCTATATTATTTATAAAGATTAGAAAGCAGGTCAGTATTGCCTGGAGCTGGGGTAGGAATAAGAAATAATTACAAATGTGCTCAAGAGAGTTTTTACAATGATGCAAATTTTGAAAAACTGGATTGTGGTGATGATAGCACAACTTAACTAAATTATTCAATTGGACAGTTACTGCCCTGGCTGGTGTGCCTCAGTTGGTTGGAGTATTGTTCCGTATATTGAAAGGTGGCAGGTTTGATTCCCAGTCAGGGCACATACCAGGTTGTGGGTTTGATCCCTGGTTGGGGCACATATGGGAGACAACAAATGGATGTTTCTCTCTCACAGTGATGTTTCTCTCTCTCCCTCTCTCTTCCTCTCTCTCTAAAAGTCAAAAGTGTGTCCTTAGGTGAGGATTAAAAACATCAACAAATTGGACAGTTACAATAGCTGAATTGTATGTTATTTGAACCTTATTAAAGATTTCTTTTTATTTTAAAAAAGTGTTATATACAATTTCATGACAAAAATTATCACTGGGAGGAAGTGGATATAAAGCTTGATGGTCAAGCTAGAGGCATTTTTAATGTCAAGATAATTTTGTCTTTTAAAAATGATGAATGCTATAGCACTTACTTAAACAGTAAAGGGTAGTGACTGACATGAACATGTTTGTGTTGTTGAAAGCTTCTTCAGTGATAATGAAAATAGACTAGGCTTGGTCTATGGAACCCAATGAGGACATTGCTACAGAACCAAAGTTAAACATGAGAGTCTGAGATAAGGGGGAAATGTGGATGGATTCAAAAGAAAGCAGCAGCAACGGTCCTGGGTGAAAAACTCAACACTGAAGAATGGAGAGCAGCATCTACGAAAATTTTCATTTGTTTAGGAAACTAGATGGCTGATGGTAGTACTAGGTACCAAGTATAGAGTTATTACTAAAATAGGGATATTTAAAGAAAACAGAGCTAACTGCATGATTTCTAAGTGAAGAAGTTTTCTAGGAAGTTAGATCTATGAATGAGTTGGGAGCTTGTCACATGATTGGGGGCAAGAGATAAGGATATTATCAGTTTATATGTAGGAGTTACGTTTCTCTATGGAGACCCAGAAAAAAATAAATAGAATGAGATGAACACTTGGCTAAGGAAAGAGCCTTAGGCTATACAAGACTGAAAAGAAATGGCTGGAGAAAAAAGTGATGTCTGAAAAGTAACAGCTTGAGTTCCACAAAGATTTTGCATCATGTATCAGGAAGGATCTCATGACTATGGGTACAAGTCAAGTAATCACTTCCAAAGAAGTCTGCTTTGAAGTAATTTCTGAGACATGGAGAGGTCTTTATTACTTATCTAGCATCTTATCTATATAATAAGATAAATCTGAGGTGTAGAAACCTTACAAGGACCCTGAAAAATAATTTTGAAGCTACTTGGTTGAGATCTCTCTCTGCTTCAAATTATTTCACACGTAAGTAAGTCCTCCCTCTGTTTTAAAATTAACATTTATATTTACTTAAACGAGTAATATAAATATACTCTGTAGGGGAAAAGAAAAGAAACCATAAACATTGCAAATGAAACAAAAGATTTCTTGGCACAATCTAATTCACCTGCCTGGGATAAATACTATTAGAACAGTATTATGTACTTTGTATATTTTTAAGCATATATATATTAACATGTGATATTTTTCTTTATAGGTAATATGTTAAGTTACATGTTACTCTAAAACTGGCTTTTTTTTTAAATTGAAGCATATGCATCCATGCCCATATGTTTAGAATTGTCTCTATTTCATTAGTGCTACATAGAACCCACAGCTAACATTTTTCAATGCTGTGATTAACTTAAATATCGCACACATTCCCTTTTATTTTATACTACTTGCTTCATTTGCTTTTACAAGTAAGACATTTACAATGAGACCACCTATATACCTCTCCTTAACATATTTTCCTCCACAGATGATAATTCTGAAAATTTTTAATTTAAATGTCAAAGCATGCTTTTGTTCTACTATAATATATCTGAATATTTAAATATATATCTACATATCTATATGCAGTACATATAATTCTCTCTATATATAATTATTCTTTCTGTTTTCATAGATTTTGATGTATAGATATGGCATCAGTTGTTTTTTCTATTGGTATATACTTAAATTTATTTCAATTTCCCATCATATTAAAAGTGCTATTATGAATCATCTTATAACATTTTCCTTAAGCATGTCTGTGATTTTTAAATGATGTAAAAGTGAACTTGCTCAATCAAAGAATGAACTGTTTGGAATTTATTATGTAACAAACCACAATAATTGGGTTGTTATCTTACTGTTGAATTTAAAGAGTTCATTTTATATTTTTGACATAAGTCCTGTGTCAGATACATGTCTTGTAAACATTTTCTCCAAGTCTATGGCTTGCCTTTTCATTATCTTACTAGTGTCTTTCGCAGAGCGGAAGTTTTTCATTTTAATGAAGTTCCACTTATTTTTTTTTCTTTCATGGATTGTGTTTTTGATGTTATATCTAAAAAGTCATTATTAAAACCAATGTTGCCAAGATTTTCTTATAAGTTGTCTTTTAGAAGTTTGATAGATTTCAAATTTTACATTTAGGTCTATGCTACATTTTGAGTTGATTTTTTGAAAGATGTAGGTTCTGTGTCTAAGTTCACTTATACACGTGAAGGTCCAAATTTTTCAGCACCATTCCTTAGAGACTATCCTTTTCCCTATCAGATTGGCTTTACTCTTTGTAAAAAATCAGTTGATTATTTGTGTTGGTCTGTTTTTATCCTGTTCCATTGATTAGTCTACTCTTTTTAATTTTTTAAAAAATGTTTTCTGTCTTTTTTCTATCTTTATTGTTGAGAGTATTAAAAATATCCCCCTTTTACTCCCATTTTCCCCCTCCACCTGGTTCCAACCCCATCCCAATTCTTCACCACCCTACTCTCTGTGTCCATGGGTTACACATATAAGTTCTTTGGTTGGTCTCTTCCCTCCCCCTTCCTTCTGAGATTCTACCCTTTTGCCACTACCACACTCTCTAGTTTTACACTATATCTTGAAGTCAGGCACTATCTGTGTTCCAACTCCTTTTACTTATTTAATATCATGTTAGCTATAGTGGCTCTTTTGCTCTTCTGGGTAAAGTTTAGAATTAACTTTTTAATATTCACAATAATTTTGACTCAGGGTGCATGGAATCTATAGATCAGGTTGGGAAGAATAAGCACCTTACCAATGCTGGGTCTTGCTATTCATGAGCATGGAATATTTCCTCAATATTCTTAGGTCACCCTTGTTTCATTTTTCTCACAGTTTTATAGTATTCTTCATATCAATCTTGAACATATTTTATTAGGTTTACACTGAAGTACATCTTTTTTTTTTCTGAGTGCTAATATAAATGATGTTGCGTTCTTAATTGTTCATTGCTGGTATAAAAGAAAACAATTGACCTTTTGATTCTTAACTTCTATCCTGCAACCTTCCTATAATCACTTATTAGTTCCAGAAGTTTTCTGTTGTTGCTGATGATTCTTTGGGATTTTCTACACAGACAATATGCCATCTGCTAACAAACACAGGTTTATTCCCCCCCCCCATTATATTCCTTTATTTTCTTTTATCATCTAATTATATTAACTGGGACTTACAGTATGCTTTTAAAAGGAGTAGTGAGAGGGGTCATCTTAGAAGGAAAATACTTAGTTTTCACCACGAAGAAGGATAATGACTACAAGTTTGTCATCGATATTCTTTACCACATTGAGAAAAGTGCTCTCTATTCTTAGTTTTCTGAGAGTTTTTACTATGAATGGATGTTGGATTTTGTCAAGTGCTCTTTATGCACCCATTGCTACTGTAGCATCTTCCTTCTTCGGGCTATTGATGTGACAGATTACATCAAGTGGTTTTTGAACACTGAACCAGCCTGAACTGTATGCTTTATGTCCCAGCATATGATTTACTTTGGGAAATGTTCTAGGTATACTGAAAATGCATCCATAGATTTATGTACAGTGTTGTATGTATTTCAAGAAGTCTAATTTAGGTAATCAGATTTCTTTTTATATTTTAAAAATGTTTTATGGAATAAAATAAAGCAAAACAAACACTGTGACTCTCCAACTGTATTTAAACTCTAGTTAGTTCCTCTCCTTGAAATATCTTCTTCTACACAAATGTATCCAAATGTTCCTCGTCTTTCCAGGCTCTACTTCATATGCTGTCATCTCTGGAAGTCTCCTTTGTTTCTCTGTTTAGAAGAAATCTTCATTTTCTAAAACTTGTGGTGCTTAATAATTATCTTTATCTAACATTGCAAACATGTACATGCATATTCTATTCAACTATCAGATTATAACCTTCTAAAGGTCTGGAATAGGAGGAATTCATGTTGAATTCCCAGGAGCCTTGCTTTGGGTTTGTCTCAAAAAGCTTTTTATAGTTGAGTGAATGAATACAATAACAAAAACTAAAGTTCCAAAATGGAGATCAAGAATTCTACTTATAAGTTTAAATCCATTCTCATCATCTACTCTTTTCCTTCTCTCTTATTATTTTGAATAATTATTATTTCATCATTTGGAAACTAGGCTTATTTTTTTTAAATTTATCTCTTGCATTAATAAAACCACAGTTGTATAACTCAATCCTTGAAATTACTAGTTTTTTTTCAAAGCCACAGTATTTGAGTTATATGACAAATAGCTGCCAGCAAAATGAACTAGAGAATATTGAAAAGGTCACACAGCTTTAATACATACACATCATGTGCAAAAGCTCTCAGTGCACCAGTATTTTGTTAATGACTTTAAAGACTTAATGATAAAAGAAAATGAAACAAATGAATGTACTGCCAGGATGAAGAGTTTGGATGCAAAAGAGATGCCAGAGCAGAGGAATAGAGCCTGATGTATAATTGCAAGAGTTCACACCTGAGTTTTTGATCTAAGAAATATTTTATATTAAAAAGCTACACTATTTGTAATTAGATAAAACCTATGTTTGAAAAATAGGATACATTAGTAAAATTGCTAACATTAAAATCTGCCCTTTTCAAGTTTTTGCATCATTAGGAAATACTAAATGGAAATTATTCTGTATGCAAGTAAAGTTCACATTAACTTACATAGAATTCATTTTATAATTAACTTATTGAAGTAGTTAGGAATATTTAAGTCCTCATTTTATTTCATTGTTCTTTCACATATCCTAGAATTTGAACAGGTGGGGTAAAATTTTGCATTCCACACAAATTTTTGACCAGAAGTATTATAAAAGGTGTTTAGTATCACAATTATACTAAGGAACTTATATAGTACTGCCTATTGCATATTATGTCATTAATTCTGTGGCATAAAAGTACAAATTAATGTGCTTTTTATCTGTAAAAAGGGTACAATAGTAAAGCTGTAGCCAACCCAAGTTTATAACCTCACCTCACCACAGGTGAACTCCCTTGAAGTTGAACTAAGAAACACTTCACTCAAGGTGAACATGTTAAAATTTCAATGTCCCAAGTCTGATAATCCAAATGAGAAAACATCCAAAGTGAAGTCAATCAAACAAAACATAATGACAAATGAATAGCATAAGAAAGAGTAGCAGTATATAAGGAGAGACTGCTCCTCTGGGAAAAACTTAAATTGAGTGCATATAATAAGTACTGTTGCTGCAAAGAGACCTGAATTAACAAGTGGAGAAGAGGAAAATGGTATATATTTTAATCAACTGCCCCAATTGTTAAAAAGAGTAAAATGAAGATTAATGAGTATGCATGTGGCCATTTGTATAAGACTACACACTATCACATGGAATTCAAACTTGATTTGTTTTCTTATCCAGCTTGTGATTTTTATATTAGACTAGAGGCCTGGTGCACAAACATTTGTGCACTCGGTAGGGAGGTGAGGTCCCTCAGCACGGCCTGTGCCCTCTTGCAGTCTGTGACCCCTCAGGAGATAACGACCTGCTGGCTTAGGCCTGCTCCCAGGTGGCAGAGGGCAGGCCCAATCCCTAGGTGCAGCCCCTGGTCAGGCTCAGAGCAGAGCCGAATGGGGAGTTGGGGTGCCGCCCCCTGTCAGGCACAGAGCAGGGCAGATTGGGAGGTTGTGATGCCAACCTCAGTCACGCTCAGGGTAGGGCAGATTGGGGGGTTGGGGCACCGCCCCCTGTCACACTCAAGGCAGGGTCGATGGGGAGGTTGCGGCGCCACCCCCTGTCACGCACAGAGCAGGGCCAATCAGGGGGTTGGGGCGCTGCCCCCTGTCACTCACAGAGTAGGGCCCATCAGGGGGGTTGGGGCTCCGTACCCTGTCACGCACAGAGCAGGGTTGATCAGGGGGTTGGGTAGCTCCCCCCTGTCACGCACAAGGCAGGGCCCATCAGGGGGTTGGGGAGCTCCCCCCTGTCACACACAAGGCAGGGCTGATCAGGGGGTTGGGGCACCTTCCCCTGTCACAAACAGAGCAGGGCAGATAGGGAGGTTGTGGCCCTGCCCCCTGTCACACGCAGAGCCACAGGGCGATCAGGGGGTTTGGGCGCTGCCCCTGTCACGCTGGTCCTGGGGCCGGGAGGCCTCGCGGCTCTGCTGATCCTGGTTCTGGGAGGCATATTACCCTTTTACTATATAGGATAGAAGCCTGGTGCACAGGTGAGGGCCGGCTGGTTTGCCTTGAGGGTCGCCTGAATCAGGGTGGGGGTCCCCACTGGGGAGCCTGGCCAGCCTAGATGAGGGGATTATGGCTGTTTGCAGCTGGTCACACACCCTTCAGGGTGAGGGTCCCCACTGGGGTGCCTGGCCAGTCTGGGTGAGGGGCTGAGGGCTATTTTCATGCTGGTGGGTGACTGAAGCTCCCAACTGCTCATTTCTTTTTTTTTTTTTTTTTTATTCTAGGCCAGCTTTAGCTCTGAGGCTTGGCTCCAGCTCTGAGGCCTCAGCTGCTGAAAGCAGGTATCTGGTTTGTTTGGGTTCTATAATCGAAACACTGTTTCAACTCCAGCTCTGAGATCCTGGCTGGCTGAAAGCAGGTTTCTGGGGTTTTGTTAGCTTCTATATTTGTAACAATGTTTCAAACTGCAAGCTCAGAGGCCGGCAGCGGCAGGCGGGGACGTTGGAGTCCTCCATCACTGAAGCAAGCAAGCCTCCTGTTCGCTTCAAGCTGCCTGGCCGCCATCTTGGCTGGCAGTTAATTTGCATATTGCCCTGATTAGCCAATGGGAAGGGTAGCGGATGTACGGCTAATTACCATGTTTCTCTTTTATTAGATAGGATACTATGTGTACTGACCAGTGGTGAAGAAAATGTTTCATTAATTTTTCAGTCAGAAAATGCTAAAATTTAACATTTACTATACAGGTTGTGGCAAAGGTACCTTTACAATTGTTCATGTGGAAAATAATATAATACATAATAAATAATAATAATACAGGAATAAACTCTGTGTTTTGGGTACTCACAGCTATAGACTTACTTTTGCCCCATCTTGTATATCAATACTGCCCTTGATACTATAATTATATATAAAGAAGTTTAAAATATAGTTTGTTTTTCAGTAATTCAAAATAGAGCAGTTTAACACAGTACTATAAACTCTACTGTGCATACTTTCATATCTATCAGCATCCCTGCATCTTATGTCTTTCTCATCCTCTAAGGTTGTTAGTATACAAAAAGAGCATGAAGACCATACATGGAAGGCCTGAAGCACATCACTTCAGTTCATTTTTCATTGAGTAAAACATGGTCACATGATCCTGTCTACTTACAAGAAAATGTGAAATACTGGAAAATGTAATTTAGCCCAGGAAGTAGACAATGGTTTAGAAAAAAAATCTGACAGATTCTGCTAAGTTTTGAATACCTAATAAATATGTATTAGCATTTGCTAATGATGAGAATGTCAAGATGAATAAAAGTGCCCTATGTTAAAGTTTGTTAGAAGAAAATGACATTAAGATAATACCCAGACAATTAGTGAAGTAACTATTGGTGTGTAAATTTTGTTATATAGCTTGCAGGAAAGAATCACTAAGCTCAAATAAGAATTGTTTCACTATAATTAAGGCAATTATTATAAACTAGAGGCCTGGTGCACAAATTCATGCACCAGAGGGGTCCCTCAGCCTGGCCTGTGGGATCGGGCCAAAACTGGCTTTCTGACATCCTCTAAGGAGTCCTGGATTGTGAGAGGGTGCAGGCCAGGCCAAGGGAACCCACTGGTGCACAATCGGGGCCAGGGAGAGATGCAGCAGGTTGGCCAGCCAGAGAGGGGCTGCAGGAGGTCTCCAGGGCTTGTCTGGCCTGTCTCACTCAGTCCAAATCAGCTGGACCCCAGAAGCAAGCTAACCTACCAGTTGGAGCATCTATCCCCTGGTGGTCAGTGCACGTCATAGCTAGTGGTTCAGCGGCCTTAGCATATCATTAGCATATTACACTTTGATTGGTTGAACAGCCAACAGCACCACCTAGCACTTAGCATATTAGGCTTTTATTATATAGGATGATAAAGTAGAATGTATTTCAGGAATACAAGGTTGGTTTAACAGCCAAAAATTAATAAATGTAATGCAGTCTAACAACAGATTAAAGGACAAAAACCACACAATCATCTCCATTGATGAAGAAAAGGCATTTGAGAGAATATGACATCCTATATGAATTTTTCAAAATGCCAACAAACTGAGGATAGAAGAGATCTTCCTCAGCCTTAAAAAGGGCATTTATGAGAACCCACCTCTAACATTATACTTAGTGATAAAAACCTGAGTACATTTTTCTTTAAATTGAGAGCAAGTCAAGAATGTTAGCTATTTCCATTCATTTTACTGGTAGTTCTAGTCAAAGCAACTGTCAAGAAAATCAAAAGGCACCCTGGCCTGCTAGTTCAGTTGGTTAGAGCGTCATCCTGATATGCTAAGCTGCAGATTCCATCCCTGGTCAGGACATATACAAGAAACAACCAATGAATGAGTAAATAAGTAGAACAACAAATTCCTCTTATCAATAAACAAAAATTTTAAAAATTAAAGGCATCTAGATTGGAAGTAAAGGACTAAAATCTATTGGTAAATTACATGATCTTGCATGTAGAAAATTTTATGTAGTGTGCAGACAGAAAATTAGAACTAATAAACAAGCTCAGCAAGGTTGCAGCACACAAAGTCAATCGACTAGATATCCTTGTATCTAGAATATACTAGTGTAAAGGGCTCATAAAACTCATTAGAAGGAAAACAAATAAACAAAAACAATCCAATTAGAAAATTGGCAAAGACATAAAGACTGAAATGTATAACTAGATGGCAAAAAGGCATGTGAAAAGATATTCTACATCATTTATCCAGCAAGGAAATGTGAATCAAAAACAAGCCGAGATATCATTCTATATTACTTGGATGGTTATAGTCACAAAAGCAGAAAATGGCAAGATTGGAACTCATACAATGCTGGTGGGAGTCTAAAAGGATAGAGGTGCTTTGGAAAATAGTCTAGAAGTTCCCTAAAATGTTAAGCCTAAGAGACTATATGATACTATATGATCCAGCGATTCCACTTCTACTTATAAAAGTAAAATAAATAAAAACATATCTTCACATAGAAATATGCACATGAATGTTCATAGCAGCATAACAGCAAAAGTGGAAGCAACTCATTGTTCATCTACACTAATAAAAGAGAAAAATGGTAATTGGCGTACGACGATACCCTTTTCATTGGCTAATCAGGGCTATATGCAGATTAACTGCCAACTAAGATTGGCAGTTAACTGCCAACAAGATGGCGGTTAATTTGCATATGTAGGCACAATGCAGGGAGGTGAAAGGGAAAGCAGGAAGAAGCCCCCTGCCACTGACAGTGATCGGAAACCCAGGGGGGAGCTAAGAACTGGGGGGCAGGGCAAAGGCGGCCCTGGGGCCGCCTTTGCCCTGCCCCCCAGCCATGATCAGAGAATCAGGCACCTTTTCCACCCTGGCCAGTGATAGCAGGAAGTAGGGGTGGAGCCAGTGATGGGATCTGGGCACGATCGAAGCTGGCAGGCCCAGGAGCTAGGGGCCCCTTGCCTGGGCCTAAAGCGGAGCCCACGATCGCGGGGCCGCTGCAGCTGTGGGGCCCCAGCTGCCCGGGCCAAACACCTCAGCCAGAGGCATCAGGCCTGGGCTGGGGGCAGAACCAGTGATGGGGGGAAATGAGGGTCCCCTGCCCAGGCCTGACGCCTCTCTCAGAGGCGTCAGGCCTGCGCAAGGGGCCAATCCTGCGATTGGAGGGTGATGGGGGTCAACGCCTGAGGGTTCCCAGTATGTGAGAGGGGGCAGGCTGGGCTGAGGGACACTCCCCCCCGCCCCACACCCAGTGCACGAATTTCGTGCACCGGGCCCCTAGTCAAATTATAAAAGGATGAACAGAAGGTGGTATATCCATACAATAGAATATTTGGACAGCCAAACATAAAAGTAATAAAGCACTGACATATGCAACAACATGAGTAAACCTTGAAAATATTATGCTAAGTGGAAAACGCCAGGCAGAAAAGATCACATATCATATGATTCCTTTTATATGAAATATCCAGAATAGGACAATCTATACAGTCAGAAAGTTTGTGGTTGCCTAGGCTTGGGGCACTGAAGGTTGTGAAGAAATGGAGAAAGCCACCTACTCCTAAGTATGGAGTTTCTTCAAGGGATAATATAAATGCTCTCCAATTAGAAAGTAGTGATGGTTGAGAAACTATGAATATATTAAAAACTATTGAACTTTACACTGTGAATGGGTGAATTGTATGGTCTGAAGGTTATATCACAATATAAAGGCTACTAAAAAAAACAATTCCAGTAGATTAAAACAGGCTGTGATATGTAGGCCAAGAGCAGATCTGAAGGAAGGTTCTACCTGAAGGCACTGACTTCTGTCATAGCCACAGTTCTTTTCTCCAAATTCCACATGTCCACATCCAGTAATGGGGGCAGTGTGTATGAGTAATTTGCTAGAGTAAACAGTCCATATCATGGTCCTGATAGATTTGTTACATTGGCTATTCTAAAACTCTGACCAATTCTGACATATAAGTACTTGCATACTTTAATTTTAAAATGTCTTTAGCCAACAGTATGGTGATCGCCAGAGGGCAGGGGGGCTAAGAGGACATAAAAGAGGGAAATAGTGATGGAAGGAGACTTGACTTGGGGTCGTGAACACACAATACAATGTATAGATGTTACATTTAAATAAATAAAATAACAAATAAAATAATGTCTAGCAATGACTCGCCTTTTCCCAGGTTTAATGTCTTTTAACCTTAATGAGATTACAGGTCTACAGTGCAGCTATTCTAATTTGAAACTCTTGCTGACACAGTCTCCTTGTTTTTCGATCATCCATTTACCAGCTGCTCCGAATGCAGCAGCACATTCAGTCTACTCAGGTTTTAGATGCTGAGCAATTCACTTGTTTTATCTTCATTTGAGACATTTCTAGTAAGTTTTGTATTGAACAAGTATATCTGAACCAAATCATCTTTTTCAACTTGTTTCCATCTTTGGGACTGTACTCCCACAGGAACACTTTTGCAGCTGGTATTCATAAACTCCAGCTAGTACTGAAACCAGTATTCTCTACAGGATGCTGTGCCTGTGCCCATGGGCCAGAGCATGGTGGAGAGGGGGCTGGAGCGCTGCTGGACTTCTCAGGATACTGAAATGCACTAACAATCTTAAAAAGAAAGAGAAGCTACTAGCATGTGGCACAAGGTTAAAGCACATAGAACTGTGAGTCTGAAAGACCTGTGTTCAAATTCTAACTCCAATTACAAATAGACTACCACGTGATGCAGCAACTCCATTTCTTGGTATATATTTGAAGGAAATAAAACCACCATGTTGAAGAGACATCTGCACCTTCATGTTCACAAAAGCTAAGACAGGGAAACAACCTAAGTGCCTACTGACAAGAATGGACACACACACACACACACACACACACACACACACACACACACACACACATTGTAGAATACTATTCAGTCACACAAAAAATAAAGAAATCCTGCTATTTGTGACAACATAGATGGACCTTGTGAGCATTATGCTAAGCGAAGTGTCAGACACAGAAAGACAAATACTGTATGATCTCACTTATATATGGAATCTAAACATAAACCAAACTCACCAAAAAAAAGCTCAGATTTGTGGTTACTAGAGGCGGGGGGTGGGTGTAGAGGAAGTGGAAGAAGGTAAAAGATACATGTCCAGTTATAAGGTAAGTAAGTTCTGGGATATGATGTACAACTGCAAGGCTATAGCTAACACTGCTGTGTGTTATGTATGAAAGTTGCCAAGAGAGGAAATCCTAAGAGTTCTCATCACAAGGGAACACACTTTTCTTTTTACCAACATATAAATAAATAAATGCATCTTCTGGTATAGGAGCCTGTCATTCCCTCTGCATCAACAGAGTCAAGCATAAATGGCTGCGGTAGCAGCACAGATTAAATAAGAGCAAGGATCTGCTCGGCCAGTCCTGGGTTCCAGTCCCAGCCTCACCACTGATTATATGGGTAAGATAATTACACCAAGCTTCCAATTTTTCATCTAAAATAATGGAAATAATAATTGTCCCTTATTCATGGAGTTATTGAAAGCACTAAATGAGGTAGATTATGTAAAGTGCTTAAAAAAATGCCTTGACAAGCAGTATTCAATGATCTCAGTTACTTTTATCACAGATACAGCTATGGCAAATTCATATAGTATGTCCTTATAAACTCATGTCTAGGGTACGGCAACGAAAACATTTCTGTTTCATATTGGACAATACTGAGTATTTGGTTCTACATAGGAGGACATATATCTAACACAGTAATAGCAATGCAGGTTTATTTTATTTATTATTTTTAGAAAATATAATGATTTTTTAAAATATATTCTTATTAATTTTAGAGAAGAAGGGAGAGGGAGAGAGAGAAGCATCAATGATGAGAGAGAATCACTGATCTGCTGCCTCCTGCTGCCCCGTCCTGGGGATAGAGACCACAACTGGGGCATGTGCCCTAACCAGGAATCAAACAGTATCCTCTTGGTTCATAGGTCAATACTCAACCACTGAGCCACACCGGCTGATATGCAATGCATGCTTAAAAAAAAGTGCAAAACACAACTTTTTGTTATCTGATGACTCCCTTTTCTGGACCTGCCTCACACAGTTTTCCGCATGCAGATGAAGGGACTCACTCTTTCCCTAGTATGTGGCAGTAGCTTTTCCCCTCTCCAACTGTTATCTGGCCAAAGCTACTGCAGAAGCCTCTGTTCTCCTGGAGTCCAGGGCCATCACTCCTGTCACGTGAAAAAGGTGCATTCACTGCTCACACAGTGGAAGCGGTGAGAGCAAGGACTGAGAGCTTTCCTACGAAGACCATTTTTCTAGGCAAACTGCCTTCAGACAGCACACTCTTTGTTGGAATACATATGGTTTTCACATGCTTTTTTCTACCCACTACTGAAAGCTTTTACAGCTCTTCTACCAAGCATAAGCCTGTCAGGATGCCTAACAAATGAATTTACCCCATATAGACCTCTCTATAAACTAGATATGTCAACCGGATTGTATCAGACCAAGTTACAATAAAAATTTTTAACTGTTTTGCCTCATCCTACTATACGCTAAGGTTCCTAATGATCGCTGCGAGGCCCAGTCCTGCTCAGCTATGGAGTGGATGGTATGCTGCAGCTCACCTTGCTAAGGAGATTCTGGTAATTTTCTAATCTTTAACTGCCCGCCACAAGTTTAAAATACCTATTCTAGATAAGCCTTGGCATTGTAATTTTTATCAGACCCCACCATCAATATTTCATATAAGGCCACAGCCAGCCCGTCATTGTATTGAGATTTCTAGATTTGCCAATAGTTCCTTAATACCCACCCACCACCACCTGTCCACTAAAAAGGAGGAAGTTGTAACCCTAACTCTAACCTGAATTTTTCTGCCCTTTATCATAAAAATATTTTCAGATTTAAGATATATGTTTTGGGATACCACTTTTATTTCTGTTTGGTTATAATATGGATTTATTCATATCATTGATACCAATTTACCCTTTGCTCTCCCAGAAAGCTTTATCTGTTAGTAAGTGGAATTCAACTCCTTTAAGTCTTAAAATTTTGTCAATTTTAGGTACAGAATTTTTCCTTTTCTTTTATTACTCACTTTCTTTTCTTCTTGATGTGCCAGATCTATTCTGAATGCTGTTCAATGTCTGGAAAAAATACTTCTTCCATAAGAAATTACAACTATGGGAGTTATTAATATTCAGAGACATGTTTTTTCTTTTTCTTTGGTTTCTGGGCTATTTTAAAAAGTGTTAATTTTCCATAAGGGAACTATTATGTTTTTCACATTGTGAAATTGCTTAGATTCTGAGCATCTTAAATCTTGGAATAAATAGGCAATTAAAGAGAAGAATGCTATTACACTGTCATTTGGCCACTGGGCACTTGTTAAATATTAGTTAATGTTCAAAAAATTAAGTGCAATGTAGTTAGTTTCTTCATATGGAGGCTGCAAAGTAGAATTCTGTCTGAACTAAAAGAGGAGATTTCCAAAACAAGAAATGGGGCCTTCCTCATAAAATTTAAATTGTTACCATCTCCCATAAAACACCATAGAGTATCACTATGATTGTGATGCAATAGAAATCAAAATATTTTATACAGACACTGAATATTTTGAAAAATATAGAGTTATTCAAAACTAGAAAATGTTTTAAAGAACATTCTGACCACTTTAATTTCATAATAATTATTTGGGGTAGGAATAAGATTATCAATAATGACTGATCTATAATGACTCTAATAAAATTATATGTTAATAATTTTTATTCAGTTGAACCTTACCTACAGAAAGAAAGTGAAGGTAACTTTATGCTCTCATGATTAATTTATCCCAAAGATAGGTCATTGAAACTAACCATTGAACCAGTAGTCATGCCTTCGTTTTCTCTCAGAAACATGGTAACTAGCACAACACACAAGGATTACATATAAAATATATTTTATCCACCTATACACTATTGATATTTACATAACTTTCAGTCTAATATAATGTATCCACATGGACTACGAGGAATTTTTGACATCAGTTCTAGTGGCATGCACTAGAAAGGAAGGCCTGTAGAAAACTAATGTTGTTCCTAAGCTTGTCTTCAGAGGAAGCAGGCTGCAGCCCTGAAAATGCTGCATGTCTGTGTGATGAATGGGTATTTTCTCACTGTTGGGCACCAGGTTCTCTGTACTCCTTACATCACTCTTGTTAGATGTGTTGTTCAAATCTTCTACATCTTTCATATTTTATTTTAATTTATTTTTAATTTCTAATTATTTTGGGGGTGACATTGGTTAATTAGATGATATAGATTTCAGATGTACAGTTCTATGATACATCATTTGTATGTTGCATTGTGTGGCTACCACCCGAAGTCAAATCTTCTTCTGTCACCATATGTTTGACTCCCTTTATATTTTATTACCCCCTACTCCCTTCCCTCTGGTAACCAACATACTGTTGTCTGTGTCTGTATGTTTTGTTTGTTCATTTGTTACTTTCAGTTTTATGTCCCACATATGAGTGAAATCATACGGTTCTCATTTATATTGTAACATGTGTTCAGAGGGGAGGTGGTGTTGGTGGTACGCAGGACATTCATCGTCCACCTTGGATCTACTACTATTGGTTTCTAACCCTTTACAAGCCTCATTGTCCAGATATCATCCCAGTTTTCTTTGTTTCCCGCAACTGAGATGATTTATCATGATTTCAAATGAGAACCTATCTGATTCAGACTTTGGAACTAAAAATACATTATAGATAAGAGAACTGAACTAAAATGGAAGGAATGTGAGCTTAATTATCTGCTTTCACTGCTAAAGGCAATGAAAATTCCATTATTATTAATAGATGGACAGCTGGTTGCCCATGATACTCAGTTATGTAAGAGAAAATTGAATTATTCCCTGTGATCACCATGATTAAAGAGCTGATTGAAAGCAAGTTTGGGAGTTCCTTGCTGTTCCTATGATAGAATAGTATGATGGGCAAAGGTAATTCAAGAAATGATGCATAGGGTGGTTTTAAAGGCAAGGAATTATAAGTACAAATCCCTAAAAGATGAAATATATAATTTTTAAAATCTTATTTCCAGCAGCACCAGCAATAAGGTAGCTAGTAATTAATTCAAGATAAATCTTATAGGTTGCCAAATTGCAATGACAATAGAAGTCATTGATTTTCCAAATCCCCTGTGTGAAATTCAGTACACAAATTGTAAATGTGTGGGCTCTAGACTGTGAAGTACAAGTACATGGGAAATTTCAAAACTCATCGTTCCCCCCACCTCAGCTCTCCCCAAGCTCCTCTTCCAGCATACGCAGCCTCCTCACTGGCATGATAAACCTTGTTCTCCCTCTCTTAATGCTTGCAGCATCCTCAAATGAGGTACATACCTTTCAAGATAAATGCAACTCTTATACACCCACTCCTCACTAATAGACTTACAATTAGAGAAATATTCCTCCTTATACAGACAAATTATATAATACAAATTAGAAAGTAAAGCTTGAGGAAAAAGGCTTAAATACAAAAAAGTGCAACATTGAAAATCATATCCGTATAATAGCATAAACATATGGAAGATGTAAGGAAATAGGCCCTGAGGTGATTTTCTGAAGAAGGAAAATATAATTTTAGGTCAGACTGAATATTATCAGTGGTCAACATGCTAATACATATCCACATATTCTGGATTCAACATGCCATCTTGAGCAGCTAAGTTCAGTCCTAATGTTTTACTTGTATAGTTGATTTTTAAAAATCTAGAATTGCTGGTGGGTCATCTCTTTGAAATTGAATTGTCAAAATTTTTATGCAAATACTTTTCATATTGCAAGAGATGGAAATTCAGGTACTGCTCTAAGGACTACAAGATAGCATGGGATGGAGGGGATGGGGGAGAAATACCAGCATCTCTGAGAACTCCTACCGAGGCTGTTCACTTTAGGGTGTTCAGATTGATGACAGATACTGCAGATGACATCAGAATAAGTGTGCATTAGGTAGCATTGAACAAATAATGTCTCTTAAGTCACAGAAGTAAGAACAAGGCAGGATTAGTTAACACAACAGGATGCCCAGGCAGTACATGAACCAAAATGATTTGATCCATGAAAAACAACTCTTTAATTTGCCAAAACTGGTTTGGCTCAGTGGATAGAGCGTCGGCCTGCGGACTGAAAGGTCCCAGGTTCGATTCCGGTTAAGGGCATGTACCTGGGTTGCGGGCACATCCCCCGTGGAGGGTGTGCAGGAGGCAGCTGATCGATGTTTCTAACTCTCTATCTCTCTCCCTTCCTCTCTGTAAAAAATCAATAAAATATATTTAAAAAAATAACTCTTTAATTGGTCAGGAATACCCAGAACTAAATATATATGGATCCCATTGATGCTTCATCTCCTTTTCCCCAGGCCTACATCAATTCTTAGACCCATAGCCTCTTCTTGAAAAAAAGCAGAAGTTGGGTATATTTTAGGAAAAACAGTATAGCAACCATATATTCTGCATCTTTATAAATCCTCACCTGAGGATGTGCTTTTTATTGATTTAAAAAGGGGGGCAGGGGAAAGGCATCCATGTAAGAGAAAAACATCAAAACTCTCTCTTCAAATGTGCCCAGCAGGGATCGAACCAGGTATGTGTCCTGATCAGAATTGAACCTGCAATCCTTTAGGTGCACATGATGATGCTCCAACCAGAGCTGCATATTTTTTATCTTAGTCTTTACCAAAAGTACCTGCAGTCATTTCTTGTTATGTATGTACTTAGATTATTAAATGCTCGCTGATGTTAACACTATAATCTGGAGACCTACACTCTATTGTTTACCAGAGTGTTGGGACTTGATGGATGTCAGTTATTCAACAAAGCCTTGACATGGATGAATCTCAGTATACCGTCAGTGGAACATCCAAAATTTCCATTGTTTATTGAGGTTTTTTTTAAAATATATACTATAACAGCCATCACTGGCACCTGGGCGCATTATTATATAGGTTCTCTGAAAATTGGAATAGTGGTTTCTATCGTATGAAGGGCCACGTGAAAATCTTTGATACTTCTCTAAATCTTCCCTAGTATATCCAAATATAAAACAGGACTAGGAGAGAATTGGGAAAATAATGCCACCACCAAAGACTTGAAATGTGCATGGGAAAGTAACGTTACCTATTATTTCCCAGTTTAATCACCAATTTAGCTGATATAAAACACATATGGCATGTAGCTATTGACCTGGGGAATGTACTCTTTTTTTCCTTATCCAAATAAACAGGCAACACCAGGGTGTGTTTTGTTTACTTTAGCAGGAATTACAAGATATTTACCATCTTGCTTCTAGGGTGAGTCAACTCTGTAGCTTTGTACCATATTGTAGACTGCAGGAACCTTGACTATCTTACCATCTAGGGACTGATGACTTTATGCTAAAAGAAACTAAAAGTGAAATGCCGCAGATGCCTTAGTTAGACATATCTGAACTGAAGAGGGGGAGAAAAACCCTAAGGAAATGAATGAGACATTTGAGCAACAAAATAAATAATGAGAAGAATACAGCATAGGTCAGAGGTCAGAATAATAATCTGTGAGTCCAAATAGACATAAATGGAGCAAAAACACCTCTTCCTTACAGGGGATTCCAAAAAAATAAAAATAGAAGAAATGATGGAATTAAAAATTACCATTTGGCACTAATCTCATGAATTGTTTCAGACAATAATAACCTAAATGTGGTGGGAAAACTTATAATAACAAACAAAATATTTGTAAGAAATACCCATATCATACTTATTAATTATCATGGGAAATATAGAAGCCTATCCAATAACACCTTAATCAAATGACCATATCTTTCATTCATCACAATTAATGGGAAAAGTTGACATATGATGACATAATCATCAAGAGCTTCATATTATGATTTCTACAAAAACAAAACAAAACAAAACAAAAAAACCTCACCTAAATCCTGTCATGATGAAAATCAGGCAAACACAAATTAAGAAATAGTTTAGAAAATGGATAGCCAGAACTCTTCAAAAATGTTAAAGTCATGAAAAACAAAGAGATTGAAGTACTAAATTCAGTATGTGAGCCAGGTTTGGATTTATATTTTTGGAAAAAATATTTTTTTAATAAAAATGACATTAATGGGAAAATTGAATAAATTTTCACAAAGTCTAGTTTTGATAATATTTTCAACATTAATTAATTGATTTTGATGATCTTACTTTGATAAGTAAGGAAATATCCTGACTTTAGACAATATATTCTGAAGTATTTAGAAAAGGAGCATCTTGCTTGCAAATTTTCTTCAATTTTTTGAAAAACATATATATATACTTGTGTGGTCTCATAATACATGTGTATGTTTGTGTGTATGTGTTTAGAGAAGTGAAAAAAAAGGAGGAAGAGTAAAAAATGTATATATAAAATATTAACATTTAGGGAATTTGGGTAAAAGTTTAAGGAAATTTATTGTACTATATTTGCAACTTTTAATAATTCTCAAATCGTTTCAAAATGCAAAGTTTAAAAAAAAGCAAGTTGGGCTGCCATCTTATGGAAAATTGAGGAATCCAATGGTTCATTCGGAAGAGTTCACTCTTAAGTGAAAGACAATGTGTTGAACATTATCACTAGCAAAGAAGTAAATTTGTTTCTGATTGCTTGAAATTAAGAACATGAACAGATAAAGAAATGTGAAGAGAACAGCTAAAGACCAGATGAGACTAGAGAGAAGCAATGAAGAAATACTCTCTTCAATATCAAAATAGTAGTCTCCTGTGTATGTCCTTTTTTATCAGTTTAGAAAATGTACATAAATGGCCATCAGTTATATAACAGTATGATCTCAAATTATTTATTTTTCACATAACTTTAATATTGTTCATTCATTGGTATTTATTATACATCCAATATGTGCCAAGCAATGCATTCAGTTTTATACTCATAAACAAAGTATGTGTACTTCTCACTATAAATATAAGGTCTCATCATAGGGAAACAACCATAAACAAATCCAATATAATAAAGAGGTAATATGCAAATTGACCCTCACGCTGTAACACCATCACAAGATGGTAGCTTGCACAGCGGGGGTGGGGCAGGGGGGCGGGGCTGGCAGCCACTCCACGGGCTTCCACCGGGGTTCCTGTGGCACCGGCACCGCAGGGGTGCAGTGGTCCTGGCGGTTGCTTCGTGTGACTTCTGTCAGCGTTTCCGCAGCCCCACATGTGGGCCGTGTGGACTGGGCTTGGCAGCCACTCCGCACAGTCCAGAGGTGGGGCATCAGGGCAGCACTCCAGGTCTCTTGGCCATCCTGTGGCACACCGGCCATGCGGGGCAGGACTCGGGGTTGTACCATGGTATGGGGGGTGGGGGGGGTCCCGGGTCTCGCGCGATTTCGCACGACAGGTCACTAGTAATTATATAAATAATCATTGAATATTGCTGTGGTAAGTACTATAAAGTAGATGAAAAAGCAGAGGACAGTAAGAAAGTTTAGCAGAGGAACCTGTTATAGTTGCAAGAGACAGGAGATTTTAGTGAGAAAGTGACTTTAACTTGAGATTTGATAAGTAAGTAGTCTAGTTATTGACTCTCTACATCAGGTCTATCATTCTGTTTGATTATCCTTTTTCCAATACCACACTCACTTGATTACCAGAGCTTTAAAATAAGGCTGGAAATTAGGTGGTATAAATCATTCAAGTTCTTCCAGAACGCTTTAGTGATTTTCAGATTTCGCATTTGAACATAAATTTTAGAATCAGACTTTCAATTCATACCACACAAAAAAGCATTTGGTGGTTGGGGTTTGGATTGAGTTTATATCACTTGGAGAAGTTAAAAAAAATTAAAATATTGAGCTTTCCAAAAATAAAGATAGTGCATATCGCCATTTATTTATGTATTCTTTAATTTCTCTCAGCAATGTTTTATCACTTTCAGTGTAAAGCTCTTACACATTTTTTTTAAATATATCCCTCTATAGAACATGTTTTGAAACTCTGTTAATGATGGTACTTTTAATATTTACCTTCCAATAGTTGGCTACTATTATCTAGAAACAGATTTTCACTTATTTAAGAAATAGAAAATTTCAGAAACATATCAAATTACTATAATGATGAGGACACCCCATATAATCTATAAGACAATAAATTTTTAGGTTATGAGAGAGTTGAGGTTGCAAGGTAACCTTGCAAGCTGAGACTCAAAGGGTTCAAAATTGCTCCTAAGAAAGAAATACAAATTATTTCACTTGTTTCAAAATAGAAGAAAGAGGTCTTCACTCTAAAAGCACATAAGAAGATAACATGTGAAACTGAAATACATTTTATAGGCCAAATATGGGCTGCTATGACAGTTTAGAATCCCAGGGATTTCTCAGATACAGTGAGAATCTACACGACTCTTCAATCCCCCCCCCCCCCAAGCCTCCAGTAATTCCTGATAAGAAAGAATTAAGGATTAAAGCACACATTAGAGACAGCCCCACCTTGGTCCAGGCAGGTAATGGGGGTGCAGCCTCTCCACTCTGCAGACCATGAAGAGAATAAGTTATAGGCTGGCTCCTGCTGTACAATGGCCAGAAACACTGGCTGTGTTCTGAACAATTCTCAGGTACAAGGAAGACGATGTCTATTGATGGGCATAATGAGGTTGCATCTGATTGGTTAATTTTTTAATGTACTTTTACTGATTTCAGAGAGGAAGCGAGAGGGAAAAAGAGATAGAAACATCAATGATGAGAGATAATCACTGATTGGCTGCCTCCTGCACACCCTCTACTGGAGATCGATCCACAACCCCAGGCATGTGCCCTTTACCAGAATCAAACCTGAGACCCTTCAGTCCACAGGCCCACGCTCTATCCACTGAGCCAAACCAGCTAGGGCTGATTGGTTAATTCTTGATACCAGAAATTCTTATATACAATTATAGGCACCTGATTTTTTTAAAGGTTACTTTGGGGTAAAAAGGGTAGATAATTATTTTTTAAGTCAATCAAATTATATCCTTTTAGTAATTAGTTTACATGTTCCATGAGATGAAAAAGGTTGAATGAAACTTGCTGATCTACACTAAAAGAAAAGATAAAACAAGTTCTGTAGGTTAAAGAGATACACAGCTATTATTTAAAAATATATACTGACCAGGAATCACATGGCTTAGCTAAATTGACTTATTAATTCCAAAATTATATTTTTGTAGATTGCTTAGGATTTCTTGTATGAACTATAATATCATAAGTAAATATAAAGAGAGTCTTTCAATTTTCTTAGAGATATTAAATTTATACTTAGAATAAGTGCTAGCATCCACTAAGCTTTAGAATAAAGAATCACTTTGAAGAATTAAAAGAAATGAAAATTATTATTCCAAAGTGAAGACATTGTAACACTTCTCACAGTGTAAAAATACCTTGTAATTCAAATTAGCATTCTGGTTTATGCTGGTAGAAAAACACCTTTAAAATGCTAATTAACAACCAACGAAAGAAATACTTCTTTTCTATATTCTCTTCCAACTTTTGCTGGATCATTTAAAATATGTATCTGGTTAAAGGTATACTTTCAGATTATTTTGGCTGCTAGATGAAATTATTTGTACAATCAAATAATAAATCTCCTTCTTTGACATTTTCAGTATTCCCCAACGTCACCTAACTTGGAAATGCTTCAACAGAAATGGTATTATTGGGATTAATCAGTTTTCTTCTGAGGCATGAAGAAGACCCATAAGGAAATTCTATTTTAAAATATACAATAAAAAATAATTTGGAAACTCTATCTACCCTTTAAAGGTTATTTAAAGTTCCCAATCATATTATACACACTGGGAAGTAGAGAGAGGCCTACTACTTATATTCAAGGTATCTCTAGACTGGAAGGTTGTTTTAATCTACTTCTCAATGAGAGGCTGGCATTATAAAATATAATCGCAGTCCTGTCTGCTGATAATTCACCAATCCTAAAGTGTTCCCATTATTGAGATTTTTAGGCATTCCACCTCCAATTTTTAAGACAATTGAGAGTCTAAAATGCATTCTCCTATTAGTCATTGTTTTATCTCAGAACATGACTCTTTCTGAGTCCTTTCATAAAATATTCTCATTGCCATATATACAAATAGTAGCTTTCATTTAAATATTAATGAGAAAATTATGTATTTTTGAACTGTGAAATATATGAAAAAGAAGTTGAACATTAAAATAACCTGTTATTCTATCAATTAGTGATAATGAATTAAAATATGTCTTTTCAATTTTTGCCTGTAGACATATTTTATAGAATTTGAATTAGATCACATATCCTTATTTGTATCTTAAAAATATAAAAAAAAATTTCATGTCATTTAATATTATTTTAATGGCTGCAGGCAGAGATATATGTGTGTATGACATATTTTCTTTTAACATTCTCATGTTCAATATTTAATTGGTTTACACTTTTAGGATTATAAATAATCTCAGTATCTATTATGGTTATTTTTTTTTTTGCCCAGTCAATTTGCTTCTCTCTAAATTTCTCTCATGTTTGCTCTCACTTTCACACTCTGTCTTTCATTTCAGTACCTAGAAAATTGCTTGTTATGTAGAAAGAAAATAAATTAATGTATGACATGTGATTACAGATTTAGCCCAAGCCTTTATTCACTCAACTTAGCTTTCTCATAGATTCTGCATTTCAAATAGATTTCAGGTATCTTCACCCTGAGTTAGTCAAGCCATCAATCTAGTTTATGCTGTATGTCCAACAGTCCTACCTTTTCCATCAGTACACGGTAACAGTGCTCTCCTTCAGCACTATAGATGCAGGCCAGTCATAAGAGACCAGCAGTGATAAGACTCCGTGCTTACCCAGCCCACAGGACAAAAGTGTGCCTCTCTGTGAGGGACATCAAAGGACAGAGGATTGGCTATTCTAAACACACTACTGCCCACTCCAGAGCGATGAAGTGGCCTTTCTGAGAAAAGCTCTTTGTGACATGTTTCACCACAAAAGTAAAATGTATGGAGGGAAATCTAACAAAGTCTCTTAAAAATAATAGAAGGTAAACATAGAAAAGGGGGAAAATAATCCAGAAAACACAACCAGAGATGGTCTGCAAAACTAGAGGAGGAGAATGGCAAGTCTTGACAAAGCAGCAAAATCACAGGCTTCTGCCATTTTTTTTCTATATTCCCTAGTACAATGACTTTACAGTGCTATCAATCTTATTCTAAGGACATTCACTTATCAGCCACTGTCCTCCCTGTGTCTTTATTACTAAAGGCTCCTTCCTTCTTAATCTTCTCGTACAAAAAACATTCAGGAAAAATGACTACATTTAATTATCTACTCTCCAGATGTTTCTGACTGGCCATACTGGTCCTGAATATTTTCTCCAAAACCTCTTTTATCTGGTAAACTGTGTAACCCATCTTTTCTTTAACAGCCTCCTACATCTACATCCACAGATAGAGCCTCGGAACCCTGTAATAAATTGGCCAAAAATCTCCGATTTTGCACTATCTAAAAAATAAAACAGTCCCCTGTGCTCAAGTCTAAGCATCCCTAACTATTTAAACACAATCATGATATTTCAATTACTCTTCCTCTAAAAATGTTATTACTCCTCACTCTATTTTTTAAAAATGTAATAATCTTCCCATTCACACAGTTTGCAAAAATCTAGAGAGCTAGAAAAGCATATGAGAGGATATGATACAAAAGCTGGGGTTTAAATGAATATAAGGAATCAAACAATCAAGACCATGGAGAGAGAGGCATTCCTGACAGAGAAACCGCACGCACAAGTCAGCAGGAATGGCCAGTTGAGGTTGAATATGCCACATCACTTCTAAACTTTGTCAGACTAAACGGCGCACAATTATTTCTGCAGTAGATTATATCTTCCAAAGATGGATGCAATAATTTATTACATGGTTTCAATGTGACCTTAAAATTATTCAAGGCAGCATGAGGACCCAGGTCCCCGCCCCCACCTACCCCTCCACCCCCGCTTTCCCTTGAACTAGTGGGGGGACTTTTGTCTCTGTCCTAATAGAGTATAGAGAAGAGGCATTTCATCTCTTCTGTGAATAAAACATGAAAATTCATACTTCTACCTTGCTCTCTTGAACCCCTGCTGCCATATTGTCAGGAAACCCAGACAAGGAAGGCCACACACAGGTGTTCTGACCAACATTCCCTCTGAAGTCCCAGCTGACAATGAGCACCAAGGCCAGACCTGGGAGGCACATATTCCTGGGCAAAGAAGAGGAGAAACTAACAGGTAAGCTAACAGCAAAATAAGTTTCATGTTTATAGCTAGTTTTCCTTGAAGTGCCCAGGCCAGTTCATGAACGAAAACTTTCTCTATTTTGCTCCTTCCAACTCTGGAATAATTTGGAACTTTTACCCTATTTCAGTTATAATCCTAAAATCCCCAGCCTCCCTGGAGTCTATGAGGCTTCCCCTAATTACTCCTTTCTTAGAGATCTTAGGAGCTTGAGGATGTCCACCTCAACATTTCTCCCACTTTTGTCCTTAGAATTCCTGAAATTAGTTTTCTCAGCTCCATACATTTTCAAGCTCAAGGTATCATGGGAACAGAACCCAAGTGTTAAATTAAATAACTATTTGGAAGCCTCTGGGGTTAATCCATTGAGGAGTTGAGATAAGCCTCTGATCTCCCAAGCTACTAGGGATCACACTACACTTTTCAAGTTAGGCTCATCCTCTTCCCTCATACCTCCTCCCTATAGTTACCTCCAGCAAGTGCCACAGTCAACACGATTTCCTGGTTTACCTTGCATATTAGTAGGTTCAGCCTGTCACTTATTAAACATATTAGCAGAAGCATGAAATGAACAAAGACAGGCTATCACACAATAAGTCTAGTGACTTAATTTTTATTCTACCAAAGCCACAAGTATATCCTCTTTGGTCTTAGATTTGTGCGGATAAAGGATTCTGAATGTCAACTCAAGCCCTTCTCCAACACCCTGTCTCTGACAGAAAGCCCCTGGTTGATATTTACATATTTACTTAGTAAGTCTTGGATTTAAGGACAGATGGATTCACCGTTTTCATCCTTAATATCTTCATTTGAAATCTAGTTATCTACCTGAAATGTGTTACTTCAACTTTATACCTGCTGTTGCTCATACAATAAGAAATGGTGCATTCAGTAAGTAATGCGCCCAAATTATCTGAATGGAAAATAGCGCTATTGAAGGCAGGCTTGGAATGGGACACCTAGGGGCTTTCCACCAACACACCTAGATGTCTGTAACCAAGGCAATCAAGTTTCCAAAGTTCAACCCCAAATAACCTATTTGTCTTGCCCTCATTGTATTCATGGACCAGGTTTCATGACTGAGCACATACTACAGGTCACCTTGAACATGGAACTTTTTAAATGAAACTTCCACACTAACTAACATCAGTCTAAACCGGCCGTGGGCAAACTACGGCCCTCGGGCTGGATCCGGCCCGTTTGAAATGAATAAAACTAAAAAAAAAAAAAAAAAAAAAAAGACCGTACCCTTTTATGTAATGATGTTTACTTTGAATTTATATTAGTTCACACAAACACTCCATCCATGCTTTTCTTCCGGCCCTCTGGTCCAGTTTAAGAACCCATTGTGACCCTCGAGTCAAAAAGTTTGCCCACCCCTGGTCTAAACAATAAACAGAAAAAAGATAAGAGGGGAGGCAAGATGGTCAAGCAGAATTCTCTGGAGTCGACGGGATGAATTCCTACTAGGATGCCTTTAAAACAGCCCACTAGAATCCCCGGTTCCTGTCTGTTCTGCTTTTTGCTACAGTGCTTTCAGATAAACTCTCTAAGCTCTGTAGCCATTATTCTTGCTTTAAATTTCCATTACGGTTTTTATACGGCTAACAATTTTTAAATAGTCTCAATGTCTCAATGGTGTCCTTCTATTACTTGATTACTTACATTCTCCCCCAGAGAACATGCAAAAGTCCCACAGGGTAAGGTTTTTAATATTTCATAAGCCCACATGAAACTTTAGGCTTAAATTTCCTTAGAGGCATTCATTATACTGTGACAATCTGTAGCCAGAAAAGAGATAAGTTCATCTTAAGGAAATTCTATAGAATTTTAATAAGGCTTCCTTTTCTTCCTTTTTTTTTTCTTTTTGTACTGAAACCTAACAATATAAATAATAGCTAACTTTTATGCAAAAGTTTCCTCTCCACACAGAGTGCACATAAAGCAACAGACTGATTTGCTTCCTCAGCCCTATTCTCACACACTGGACTGGTGGGAATTCCAAGTCCCCAAGTGAACTAGATATCTTCATAAGAAGTGAAATATAGTATATTGACAGTCATAGCAAACTTTCCATCTCTTTCTCTTCATCCCAAAATAGAAGGTCTGGAAAGTAGACCTAGACAACTGTCCATTCCAGATCTCCTCTGTAGCGCCGGCTTTCCTCTAGAGCAGGAGTGGCAAGCTATGGTCAACAGCCAACAACCAGCCATCCCCATTTTACAAATACAAACTGAACACTGACGCACCCATTCACATATATTCTGTTGGTACTGTTGTAATTAGCTACTTGTTAATAATTAGGAGCCCAGCACATGAAATTGCATGGCACTGCCCACCCACCTGCTGTCCTGCCTTGACACTGGAACCTGTCCACTCAGAGCTCCAGAGTACCTGGCCCAGCCCCCGACCCCTCTGGCTTTCTCTGGCCGATTCAAGCCCCGCCCTTGGTCCCTCAAGTAGCCTTGGGCTGGTACTGCCTTCTCTGGGCGCCTCCCAACGTCCGCCCTGTCTCCAGAGCAAGGCGGCGGCTCCACCCCCATCATGGTGCCAGAGGAGAAGATGGAAGCCTCCCGCCTGCTGCTCTGTGCTCCTTCCCCTGGCAGGTGGGCAGCGGGGCGCTCTGAGTGCAAGGGGTGGGTGGCGAAGGACTGGTGAGAGGGGCGCTCTGGGCTCTCACCCCTGCCCTCCTCGGCACAGAATGGTGCTTCCACCCCGTTTCCAGAGCAACACTCCGGGGTGTGCACAGGCAGCCTCCTGCTGATAGGAGCTAATGTGCTAATGGCCTGGTTGTTACCCGTTACAGCATCCTGATCATTAGCATATTAGCTCTTTATTAGTATAGATAGGAAAGGAACAAAGTGGGGAGCCAGACATTATAGACATGCCATTTGAGCATTCACTGGGAAGCTGCAATTTCACACTCCCTAGGAAACCACCAGCCAATTCCCCACAAATAACTGGGGGAAGAGGTCCGACAAAGGGGAGCTAGACCCATGTGCAGTGAATTTGAGGTGACTAGGGGAGGTGTCTGTCAGGCACACCTGGGAAGAGAGATCATTGGCCAGAGTGGGCATGAGCACCACAAGCCCAGGAAAATTTGGAAATATGTGATCCTCTAAAGGAGTTTGATCTCTTAGCTCCTGGCTCCCTTGCACTCCACCAGATGGCCCACAGCCATGTGATCCCCGCATGGACTGCAGCTGGGAACACAAGCTAAGCTGGCCCAATGCTATATCTAATTGTTCCAACATAGAAAGGAAACTGTGGACACTGGCTCTGATTTTAGCCCTATTGCAGCCACGGCTACACTTCTTCAATGACAGGGCAAAGGGAAATGAGACGTTGGGAGCTCAGGGGTTTGATTCCACACCAATAAAAATCACTTGCTCTCCTGGGTAAGGTCTGCAAACCTAAAGTATTGACTATCAGTGGTATTTTATTGCTGCTGTACAGACATTCTGAACAGGTTAAAATCCTTTTCCTCATCACTTTGACTCCATACCAACTTGGTTCTTTCTGCTGGGCTAACAAAGCCTTCTTTTCTCAGTAGATTCCTCTAGAGTGCCAGCTAATGGGTGCTTTTTGACCTCTGACATACAACCAGTTGCCATTAACAGGGACATCTCACGTTCTTATAAAACACGTACAATATTGTGATCTATAAGAAATAATATATTTGGTCATTCAGAGGACCAAAACATATTTCTCATATATAATTGGTCTTCATCTACACTATTAGGCGGATAGCTCCCAAAAGCCTTGGAATGTTCTGAGCAACAAAAGTAATGGGATATTTGGTGTCTTGTCTTCAGTTACTGAAAACACTTCAAGCCATAAAGGTGAAATGGGTGTCTTGTTATTTATAACAAGCCTCTTTCCACCACAACTAGGTTTATGTTAATGAGGTGACTTTTGGAAGGCACCTAAGAATAGGGGTTGGTTGCCAAGGGAACCAACCAAAAATATAGGGTTAAAACTTTCAGTAACACCCCCTGATTTCCTAGGATGAGAAACTGTCTAGAGTTTAAATCAATCACCAATGGCCAATTAGTTAATCAATTATGCCTATTTAATAAAGCCACCATAAAAACACAAAAGGGGGGATTTGGAGAGTTTCCAGATTGGGGAACCAGAACATTTCCATGTGCTTCCAGGCCAGACCCCAAGCTCCACCAAAATAGAAGCCCCTTTGTTCAGGACCTCACCCACATATCTCTTCATCTGACTATTTATTCATGTCCATTAATAGCTTTTGTAATAAATCAGTAGCCTAGAGTAAATGTGTTTCCTGAGCTGTTCTAATATTGGTAGGCTCCAAGGAGGGTGTTACAAAACCTCTCATTTATAGTGAGTCAGTCAGAAGTGTAAGTAACACCCTGGACTTTCAATTGGCATCTTGAATTTCAAGGAGACATTGGAACCTCCAATGGTCAATCAGAAGCACAGGTAAAAATGTGGCTTGTGGTTATATCTGAAGTGTAGATGGGGTGGGGTGAAGTCTTATGGTAAAGCCTTTTCTCTGTGGAATCTGATGCTATTTCTGCATGGGTTGAATTTTCATACACCCTACTGATGTCAGAAGACTGCTTGTTGGTGTGAGGAAGCTTATACACACACACACACACACACACACACACACACACACACACACAAACACGTACGTTAGAACTGGGTCAAGAAACACAAAAGAACATCCTTCTTAAACAAATCCCAAGTAATAACATCAATCAGTCTAAGACATATTCCTCAAATCTCTTAGACCTCTAGTTCCATCATATTCTATACATGCTTATAAAGAAATACTAGGATCTGATGTCTTAATTCAAAATTCAAAAATTTTCTAACATACTTTGAATACCATGCTTTTCAAAACAAGTTTGATATATAACTCACATGCCAAAAAAATTCAGCCATTTAAAGCAGACAATTCAATGGTGTTGGGCATATTTTCAGTTTTCATGACTATTATTGCAATCTAACTTTAGAACCTTTCCATCACCCCCCAAAACAGCTCTATACCCATTAGCAGTGGCTCCCACACACTTTACACTGGTATCCCTAAGCTCTGTGAAAACATTAATCAACTTTTATTTTCTATAGATGGTCTACTATGGAGATTTTACATAAATGCAAACACACAGTACATGCTTTTTGGTGACTAGCTCATTCACTTAGCATAATATTTTCAAGTTTATGTTTTTGCATGTACCAGTACTTCATTCTTTTTAGGTATGGCTTAGTGACATTTCATTGTAGAGACATACCACATTTTTAATTCATTCATTATTTGATGGACATTAATTTGTTTCCCCTTATATATAACTAGAGGCCCAGCGCACGATATCACATGGGACCCAGACTGACTCCCGCCAGGCCAGGCAGGACACAGGACCCAGAGTCAAGTCCCCACCCACCCACGCACACCTCACCACTGGCGCATGCAGCCTCCTGGTGACCAATCTTTGGTCATTCCGCCATTACGGCGTACGACCACAGGCCTTTTATGATATAGATGGGATGATGAACACTGTAATACAAGCTTTTATGTGGACATATTTTTTTCTTGTGTATATACCAGAAGGACAATTGCCAGGTCATATAGTAACCCTATATATTGAACATTTTGAGAAACTGTCAAACTGTTTTCCAATGTTGCTGCTGAACCATTTTACCTTCCCATAAACTATATAGGAAGCTTCCAATTCCTTCACATTCTCACCAACACTTATTGTCTTTTCCATTATCACCATTATAATGCATGTAAAGAGGTATCTTATTGTGGTTTTAAATGGCATTTCCTTAATAACTAATGGTGCTAGGCATTTTTTTCCTGTGCTTATTGAATTTTTTAAATTCCCTTTTTAAAGAAATATCTACTGAAATGATTTTCCCAATTTTTAAATTTTTTATGAAGTTGTAAGAGTTCTTTGTATGTTATAGATTTAAATTCATTATCAGATATATGATATGCAAAATATTTTCTCTCATTTAGCGTCTTTATTTTTTAATGGTATCCTATAAAGTACAAAGGTCATAAATTTTGATGTCAATTTATCTATTTTTCTTTGGTTGCTTGTACTTAGGAATCATATCTAAGGAATCACTGTCTAATCTAAGTGGTAAAGAAACGTGTTGATATTTCCTTATAACAGTTAGTAGTTTTAACTCTTATACTTAGGTTTTCAATCCATTTTGAGGTAACAATTCCGCATGGTGTGAGTTAAGATTCCAACTTTATGTGTGGCATGTGAATGTTTATTTGTGCCAGTACCATTTCTTGAAAAGACTATTCATTCCCAATTGAATGATCTTGGCATTCTTGTTCAAAACAAATCGACCTGAAGTATGAAAGTTTATTTCTGGACACTCAATTCTATTCCACTCATCCACAGTATATCTGAAGTATAAGGCTTCCAGATTTATTCTTTTAAATATTGATTTGGCTATTTTTCATTCCTTGTATTACCATATAAATGTTTGCATCACCTTGTCAAATTCTGTAAAAGAGCCGATTTGGATTTGATAGGTATTTTTGAACATTATGTATTATGTGATATCTTGTAAAACTTAAGATATCCTGCTGACACAAATATGTTAGGCTGGGTAAGTGATGGGTGTTGGCTATATTAGGTAGAAAATAATAATTTTGGAAAGAAGTTCTGAGAAGGAAAATGTAGAGACCTCTGAGAACCACAAAAAGATTATTGCAACCTTGAGTGCTAGAGGATAAAGCTCTGGCATCATTCCATTTTTCTAGGAAAATGTTGTAAATGTTTCCCTCCACCTCCAGCATGGCTCAGGATTCAGGATCTGGAAGAGGAGCCACACACAAACGAAAGAGAAGAGACAAGAGATAATTTGGGAATATTGGGGGGGCCAGGCGGGTACAGTCCAAATACAGAGGAAGGAATTCCACCGGTGCTCAGGCCGCATCAACCTTTTATAGTCAGAGGTAAACAAGGCAGTGGTCACCATAGTTACACAGTTCTTGTGAGTTTCACCTGTTTTGACCATAGTTACATTTCCTGCACTTCCCTCAGCCCATTAGCCTCCCAGATAAGATCCAGGGAGTGTTATAAGGTTAAGCCTAATTATGCTAAGAGGACTGTTCCCTCTAAACTGGGATTTGTTTGTGACTTTGCCAGCAGGTCAGTCCGAGGCTCAACCCTATATCGGTTTCCCACATCTCTCCCTTTTTTATTATTAAGCTACTACAATGAAAACTTAAACATCAAGAACAAAAAGCTACCATAATAAAAGTAAAACTTAAGCATCAAGAACAAAAATGTTTAAGTCCCAATTTTGATGTCCTGCAGTTCTGAGTCCAAGTTTCAATGTCTGACAGGTCCTTATGCGTACATGTCAGCAATGATATTTCAGTTCTGGATGGTGGACAAATGGTGGCAATGCAGGTCCGACCCTCTCTGGTTTGATCCTGGGCAACCTGCACCGACGCACAACTGCTTGACTGCTAGCATGGCAAAGTGTCATCAGCATCTTCCATCTCTGGATTGTTTTTCCTCTTGTCCTCATGGTTAGAGCATTCCTGATAATTCCTCTCTGTTGCAGGAATCCACATGGTCTTGGAGTCGTTTTCTGATAATATGCAAACATATTCTCTACTAAAAGTTAATAAAGGAAATTTTACTTGGGATCCTTTTTATATTTGCCCAAATGATTTTCCTTTGGCTTATTTTGACACCATGTATGTTTTTCATGGGTGTCTTGCTGTTAGCATTACAAATGAAAAAAATTTTCTAGATGTAAATTTGTTACAGAAATTTTTCCTTACATGCTATTTTTCCACTATCCCCCTTTTTTTATTTAATTATTAGGAGCCTTTTGGAAAATTTTTATAATGCAGTCTAGATAACTTTAAATTTTAATTTTTTGCACAAAAATATGACTGCTTTAGGTTCATTGCATGTTAAGCAATTTTACCATGAAATGAAAATTTTGGTTAATACTACTTATTTCAATTAAACTCATTCCTGTCAAATTTAATACTCTAACAACAACCTTAGTTTACACTGTAAATATTAATGGAAAGGATTATTTTGCATCCTTGAGAAGGCCTTGAGCATTCCTGGTGTTAAGCTGGATTTAGATATAGGGTAGCTTCTGTCAGCCAAGTCTCTGTTTTATGGGTACCAATCTTAGCTGGGCCAAGTCTCTTTCTGTTATCTGGGCCCGATCTGAGCTGGGCATGGGAAGTGGGAAGCAGCCATGGGGGCAGGAGACCTCTCTCAGAAGGGGCGAGTGTTCAAGCCCCTGCATAGTTGGGGGGTGAGGATCTATGCCCCACCTCTGTTGACCCCCCAAGTTCTCTCCTGATGGCCCCTCTGCGACTGTGCCTGTCTTAGGTTGTTCCTTCCTTGAGGAATCTTACCCATCTCTGGCTAACCAGCCATCCTCCGGGGCCAAGCAGGGTGATGTGAGGTTCAGGTCTGTCTCCTTGGTAGCCTATGCCCCTGTGGCCTCCACACCCAGCAACTGCCTTGGGATGCCCTCGCCTGCTGGCGGGGCCCCGGCATTGATTACATATCTTGTGGAACCCAGGTTTCTTCTCCAGGGAGGGCCCAGCTCATGCCATTGGGCGAGAGACAGATTCATGGTACCAGCCACCATGAGGCTTCAACCTCAGCATGAACAGAGAGCTCAGGCAACAGCTGTGGGCAATTGGATTGTAAAAAGAGGGACCCTTTTGGCAAAAAGAGCAAGAGGTCAATACAGAATGCTCAAGTGCCTTCCCAGGGGGCCTTTCACACAGTGGAAGGGATTAAATCCTTTCCTGTCCTTATTAAATTGCTGTCAAACATTCAAAGAATTAGTTTGTAAGTTTGTTTGGGATAAATGTACAATATGCTGTTGTGAAATATCAAAAAATTATTAATGACATTGTAGAATAATATCATGTAAGGATATTCTTTGCTCTAGGCCATGGCAATTCAATTTTTAAACTGGAAATGACATTAATTAAATTTCTTTAGTCTTTCAGTAACTTTACACTAGCTACATTAAGGAAGGCAAAAACCCAAATTATTTACCTTTCTATATTAAACCTAGTACATTTAATTACAGTCTTCCAGATGTTTGAAGGAAAAACTTCTTTCTATTATTTTCTCGCAGAGTAATTTCTAATCAGTATCCTCATCCTTTCACAGCTGGGTTACATGTGGAGAATTTCAATTTAAAAGAAAAATTGTTTTCTTTTATACCAAGTAACCTACAGGGTTACTTCTTGGATGTTGACTGGTAGTGCCACAAGGTCATGTATTTCAAGTCAAAGTCACTAAATTTGGTTGAATTAAAAAAAAATCCTTTAAAAAGAGAGAATAAACTTTTGAAAACATTTCAGGGCCCGTGAAATGTCCCAAAGTCATTCCTTGGTTATAGTTTTGAAATCCAACTTGAAAGACCATCAAATATATATATATGTATATATGATTTAAAGATTGTATACTTTTTATAATTATTAAGAGATATCAATTAAATTTAAACTGATCTTAGTATTTAAAAATTTCGGTTGGGATCACAGAATTTTCCTCTTTTTCAATTAGACCAATAAGCAACATATTTTGAATTCCTAATTATTTCAGAGAAAATTAAAAAAAAAGCACTAGGGGCTACAGCTGGGATGGACCCTGCAGGGCTGGGTGGTGGTGGTGGCGGCAGCCATGGTGGGGAGGACAGAACCCACTCCCGGTGGCCATTCAGCACCATGCTCTTTGCACAGCCAGCCTACCACATCCAGCCGCCTCTGCCACCGGCGCTCAACAGTGACGAGCCCCTGGCCCCGCTGGCCCCAGCTGCTGCCTGGGCGCCAGTGTGGCAGGACCGCACCATCGCCTCCTCCCGCCTGCGGCTCCTCGAGTACTCCACCTTCATGGAGGTGCAGCGCGACCCCGACTCATACAGCAAACACTTGTTTGTGCACATCGGCCAGACAAACCCCGCCTACTCGGACCCGCCCCTGGAGGCCGTAGACGTGCCTCAGATCTACGACAATTTCCCCCGAGAAGGGCGGACTGACGGGGCTGTACGAGAAAGGCCCCCAAATGCCTTCTTCCTGGTCAAGTTCTGGGCCGACCTCAACTCCACAATCCAGGAGGGCCCAGGGGCCTTCTATGGGGTCAGCTCCCAGTACAGCACAGCCGACAGCATGACCATCAGCGTCTCCACCAAGGTGTGCACCTTCGGCAAGCAGGAGGTGGAGAAGGTGGAGACCCAGTCCGCACAGCTGGAGAACGGGCGCTTCGTGTACCGCATCCCCCGCTCGCCCATGTGTGAGTGCATGATCCAAGTCATCCACAGGCTGAAGCAGCTGCCTAGAGGGACATGATGAACAGCGTCCTGGAGAACTTAACCATCCTGCAGGTGGTCACCAGCTACGACTCCCAGGAGACCGTCCTCGTCATTGCTTTTGCCTTCGAAGTCTCCAGCAGCGAGCACGGGGCCCAGCACCGCGTCTACAAGCTCGTCAAAGACTAGGGTGCCCTCTGCCCCACCACCAGGATCCACGATGAGCCTCTTCTCACACACCTGCCTGGCACCTGAGGGTCCAGGATTGAGGACTCCTCTGCCTGCCAGGCCTCAGGCCTAGGGCCAGAAGGCCTCCCCACTGAGTTAATGGCTCCACAGAGAAAGCTGTTAAATTGTGAATAAAACTTACAAGTAGGCAAAGGCAAAAAAAATAAAAAGATGAATTTCATTCCAACCTAATCAATCCCTGACGAGGAGTTCCTCTTTTCTCCCCCTGGTGTCTCACATTGCTACTTCCCACACTGCAGTACAAATAGTATCCTAGCTCCCATATGCAGTGCCAGTCACTGCTCAAAACACATTGTTTGTGCAATATATTTAATTACAACCAAGGTAATAGGTAAGTAGTCCGATTTTTATTATACAGTTGAAGAAATAGAGAGCCAGTGGATAACACTTTGTCGATTTAGGGAGACAGTGTTAGAGATGGAATTTGGACTCAAATTCATGAAACTCAAACTTTAGCTCTTTAATTAGCATTTAAAATCTCTCCCATAAAATACCCAATTAATAAATGTCTTTGGAATAAATTAATCAATCAATTAATTAATCAAAACTACCTCAGGTTGCCTCAGTGCCAACGATTTGTCCTGCCAAGTTCTCTGAGTGGCCATCAAACAGGAATGTAAATGCACGGTGTATGTGCTTTTTTTGTAGTTAGGGACTTAAAGGAGCCTACAGATCATTTCAGAAAGCACCTCGCAGGCTTCACCTTAGTGAAGTCATATGATACCTTAGATGGACTTCAAAATAATCCCAAGGGAGTGACATTGGGTGACGGTAATGGTAAAACAAGACAGAACAGAAACTGTTGAAGATAGTGATTGACATATTGGGTTAATTATACTGTTTGATCTGCCTTCGAAAACCATCGTAAAGTCCACAATTAAAGGTTCTTTTTTTAAAGCAGCAATTTCGAAAGCTTTTTATCCCAAATGCATTTGGTGGAATGATGTCTCTTTTACAGGACTAATAATTCTGAGGAAGAATAAGATAAAATAAAATAATGCATGAGACAAGATAAATATGTTAATGACAACATTCGTTCTCTGAGAAATATTTGAAATTGATGGCCCCAGCATCCCAGGTCATGTGAAAGGTTTTTGATTTCCCTCTTCTCCCTGTCTGGGTCATGGTGGCCACTGACTACCTGGCCAGCACAAACCTGCCTACAAACCTGCTTCGGCCAGGCCCTACACCCTCAATCATTTGCCTCTGCTGTTCTTACAAGCTGTGCATCAACCTCTGTCTGATGTAATCACTTTATTGGTCAGTCTGAACCCCTTTAACGCTTACTCTTTCAAACTCCCCTTTACCTACTAACATGGCCACACGAATACTTCTTGTGGATCCTAAGCTACAGAGCACATGACATACTGAGACCCCCAGGCGCTGTGCTCTGCAACCTGTTCTCTTCATTCTGAGGCCACACTTCCCACAGTTCTGCTGCCAGCAGGTGGCTGAGTGCAGGAGGGATAGCAAAGCAAGTCCGTTTCTGGGAGACACGGACTCCTCTGATAGACAACTTTGGTTGACGACACCCAAGCACCCGCTTAAACTCCCCTAGACTGTGTAGCAGATCACATTTCCACCCAACCTTCCCCCTCTCTCTCTCTCCTTTACCGGGAGTCAGTGCTGTACTGTAATCTGATGTCTAATTCTCCCAGACATCCCATTTTCTCTCACAGGTGCTTTCATAATAAAAATCCTTGCTTGTTTCATCACCTTGGCACCTCCTTCTTGGAGGACTGCTAATAATATAACTACGTATGAACAGATTCCCTAACTCCCAGTCACTTGTAATGATAACTCCTTTAGGCTTGTTTAACTCTTCAGTCTTCTATGGATTTAGTGTTTGACGCTTCCCTTCCTCCTGACTTCTGCTAGAGAAGCTTGGGTAGTAAGGGGTAGTATCTCTTTGTTCTCAAGGCTGCTCCCAGAGCCCTCTTTTAGTTGTTGCCCTTTCGTTAAATCTGACTGCAGCTCAATGCTCTCTTTGTTGCAAAGGGGAATCAGATACAGGTGAGTTCCTTGAGGGGCTTTGCCGGAGCTTCCTCCTGTCCCCCTTCCTGTCCCCCCGGCTGCACAGCTTTCTGATAAGGAAATTCCGATTCTAGCCGATGTTCCTAATACACTCACCCCAACCCAGCCCCACTCGCATGGAAAGCGGCCTTCTCGGGTCCTTCTGGGGTGGAGTCCTTCCAGGGCAGCTCAAGCTCACCTCCTCCTAAGTGTCCAATAAACACAAAACCTCACACATCCTTGCAGCACCCAGAGCTGGAGGCTGAGGACTAAGCAGCTGCCCTCCCCCCTCCCCACCCCTTTCCCCACCAGGGCCTCCTCACTGCTCTGTTCAACAAGGCCCAGGTGTGGGCGCAGCCATCCCTTTGGTACGCACTTGACCGAACACTTCTCAAGGGAAATGCAATGCCAGAACCCTCTTCTCTCTCAGACACCCCTCATCTCTACCAATGATTCACTCAGAACCATATTCACAGAGCTCGTGGGTGGGGAGCAGGCACCTCCTCTTCACAAGCCATGCCTCTCCTTTCAGG
Organism: Myotis daubentonii; assembly: GCF_963259705.1. NCBI lineage: Eukaryota > Metazoa > Chordata > Mammalia > Chiroptera > Vespertilionidae > Myotis > Myotis daubentonii. The sequence goes on from NC_081850.1 coordinate 12,642,316, forward strand.
CTCTGACATAGGACCTAAAGGAGTTTTTTGAAAGAGCTACCCTCCCTGGAGCAGTTTTCTGTAAACGGAACAGAGGAAAGGGGATGGACAGTCTGAGTAGCAGAGCATATATGACCATGGCACCAGGTCCTCGGAAGATGTCAGCTACCAATTATTCAGGGCTTCCTTTAGAATGTGGAAAGTGTTTGAAACCTCTTTGTCATCAGTTTGATGTCCCAAAGATCAACTCCAGAGAACAAGAAAGCTTCATGAAATATTCGCTCTCCTACAAAGCACTGATTCAACCCTCTTTGATATTGTATCCCCTTTTGATACTGTATTGCTGGCACTTAATATCAGTAATTCTGGCTTTTAAAATTTTTTATTTATTGATTTGGGAGAGGGGGGTGGGAGAGAGGGGGAGGAAGAGGGAGAAAGGAAGGGGAGAGGGAGGGTGGGAGGGAGGGAGGGAGGGAGAGAGAGAAACACTAATTTGTTGTTCCACTTATTTATGTATTCATTGGTTGACCCCTGTATGGGCCCTGACCAAGGATCAAACCCACAACCTTGGTACATTGGCACAACGCTCAAACCAACTGAACTACCTGGCCAGGGCTATCGCTGACTTTGATTCTACCTTGATGCCTTTCATTGGAGTCCTCTTTAATAATGTGTTTTCTGGATCTGCTATCCCTTCAATGTAACTCAGGAAATAGATGGAAAGATTTTAGATATTCGCCTTCATGGACACACTCCTTTTATTGACTTTTGGAATGAGATCTGAGTAATTTTTAATCCATAATCTTTTATCCACCTTATTTGCCTTGTAATTTATTAACATGTGACAGCAGAATGATTTCCAAACTCAGACATCTTTGCCTCATGACACTCGTAAGATACTTTAAAATAGCAGGTCCAGTCCCTTAACTAATGGTTTTTCTGTTCTGGAATATTCCGGGTGCCACACCTACTGCTTTGAGATTATTTTCCTTGTGAAGGAGTCTGTCAAGTTTCATGATTATAACACTAAAGGGGGCGTCCCTCCCATTTCTTAAGTACTAGTGCTCAAGCATCAACATATTCTGAAAGATTTCCATGTCAGTTATGTTCTGGATGGTTGTTTCAAGGATTCAGCTCTCACATAACTGATACAGCAGCAGGCTTAGCTGCACCTCACTGCTGACCAATACCTACTACATACACTTCCAGTGCCTGGCCAGATGGCTTTTTGGTTGAGCATCGACCTATGAACCAGGAGGTCAGGGTTTGATTCCGGTCAAGAGCATATGCCAGGATTGTGGGCTCAATCCCCAGTGTGGGGCATGCAGAAGGCAGCCAATCAATGATTCTCTCTCATCATTGATGTTTCTATCTCTCTCTCTCTCTCCCTTCCTCTTTGAAGTCAATAAAAATATATTAAAATAAATAAATATGCTTCCAGTGTTTACTTCCCTTGTATTTCAGCTGGTCTCAAATATATCCCCCATATTCCTGGTCTACCTCCAATCAATAATTATTTTCATTTGTATGATTATTTAGAAATACTAGAATTCAAGGTCCTATAAATTCACTTTAACTCTGTTAGACCTGAATTTTCACCTGTATATAAAATAATGGAATAATTGGTAGGGAAAAAGAGGAAATGAGGACATGGGCTATCCGAGCCTGTTAAGGGGCACCAATCTTGCCATTTATCCGTCGTTGAATTTCTGTAATTCTTCCTACTTCATGAAATTTTCTTCCAATTAAACCTACAAGGAAGCACCCCACATAACCTCAACTCATGCATGAAGCTATGAGGAATGACATTTTCACAGGTAAAAAGACAGCAATAGTCACGATTCGAAATGAGAAAGGCAGAAATTTTATAGCTAGATTCAGTACTGATGCTCCTGGTTTTATGAGCATTTTAAAATAGAAATATTTGCCACTTTGCCCAAAATTATGTCTCAATAGAAATGTTAGGGTAATTTTTAGTTGCCAGTTTTATCCGGTTAGTGTTCATTCTTTTTAATTCAGTCTTGACAGATATTATTTGGAGTTTTATTCCTAGTCAGTTCTAAAATTTCCACAAAGACACAGCCTGATAGAAATTTCCAGCTGGGAACATCTTTTTACCACACGTTGTGTTCTTTTTACCATCCTCTGCCCTGTCCTGAGGAGCATGTTGGCTGTCTCACCTATTTGCTCCTGCGACACGGCTCATTGTAGATTAACCTTGTTCCTTTTGGGCACATTCCATGTCAAAACCCAGGAGTTTACTTTCTTTAGAGTTGTATTGTTCTTTAGTCACCAACATGTCTATTTCTCTCCCCAATAAACCTAGAGATTTTATTAAATTCTCTTTAATGTATTGCTTCCCGAAACTTAAAGTTATCATAAAAAAATCCCAGATTGAGTTAAACTGAAACCATAAGATGATCTTAAAAAACAAATAAACAAAAAAATAATTATCAAAGACAAAAAAGAGGGAGAGAGAGAAAGAGCTAAGAGGAAGATAAAGGACACAAAGACACTAATGCAGTCACGTTGATGAAGACAACTGCAGGGCCGGAGTGGTGAATGGCCAGCTGATACAAGAAGAAAAACACCCTCCTTGATGCTCCAATGGATAATACGTCAGGGCATCCAGCCCAGTAGTTTCATGTTGGTGACTTCACACATGCATCGTGACTACTTGAGTTTCATCACACTCTCTTCCTGTCACTAACCGTGTTTATATGTGTGCAGCGGGTCAAGAGGAAGCATATCAGCCCAATATTCCCAGTGTAATCTGCATTCCCCTTACTGTAAAGCAGCTATACCCTTTTCCACAGGCTTCCAACATGCAAACTACAATTTCTCCTCGCCTAATTGGCTCAACTTTAGCACAGTAATTATTGTAGTTTTCCAACATTATTTTAGGAATTATGTGGACTAAATATGGCACAGTGCAATTTTCTTAATATTTTATTTCTGGAAAGATAGCTTCATTTCCAATGGAGAGCATCTTATTCTTGGGAATAGTTTATGAGTTTCATATTTCAGTCACTCATGGGAAACTCCTCCATCATCTTCCTAGGGTCTCTGTGCTATTTATTAAATATAATAAAAAAATGACTATAGCTACATTTACTGAGCCCATGCTGAATTCCTGGCCCTCTAAACAGTTTTCAAGTATAGTCTCACTCAATTTGCAAAGCAATTTTGAGAAGGAAATAATATTCACTCCATTTTAGAGACTATAAAACTAAGGCTCTGAAATTTTAAAAAAAGAATTGTTACAAAGCTATAACTATTTAGAGTTTGGAATTTTTTTGCATGTTTTGTTCCCTAATTTCTCATTTCTTTTTTTAGTACATAGACTTATTAAAACACACACACACACACACACACACACACACACACACACACACACATTTCTCCAAGCTCATCTTTACATTTTTTAGGAAACTTCAAAAGTTCACCTTACCTTAAACATATTTACCAAATCTCTAGTCTACCTCATAGCTATTAAGCTACTTTTGGTCATATGTTAGCTAAGAAAATTTAAAGTTTAGCGGAATGCACATGGACATTTATCATGCCCAGATCTTGAGAATTTCACTTAAAAATTTGTTCCCTAAATGAATGTCCTCATAGCCATACCTTGAACCACTAACAGCTGCAATACACAGCACTGAATATTAGTATAGACAATGGGCAGGGACCCATGTCTGATGTGGGAATAGATTAGGTTAAAGGACACAGAACAGCCTTCCCAGTGCAAGAAGTTTCGGGTCACCCAGACCACAGCAGGCCTAGACTCTTCCTAGTCCCCATACTCTTTCTGTCCTCACCCTTTTACCATGATTATACAGTCAGTTGGAGTTACCATACAGCAGGTCCTGGAACAACATCGTTTCATTCAACGTTCTCTTGTTATAATATTTATGAGATGCTGTAGGAATTTAGCTATTATGTATATAAATTAGCCTATAGTAAAATCGGTTTTATTATATGTCATTGTGCTGTAGTTCTAAGAACCTATCGACTACATTAAGTGAGGACTTACCGTATAACCATCATTAATTGAATCAGAAAGTCATCACAAATCTAGAAAAATGTAAGATCAAGAGAGAGAAACAGATCCATGAAAGATATATAGATATTGAGCCTACATCTTGTTCCAAAAGGAAGAAAAAAATCACACACCAAAAATATTATTTCCTCTACCACTTGCAGGAGGAGACATGTAGGGGTGGGGGACACGGCTCAGTTGCCCCAGAGAATGGACTCTCTGTTCACTATCAGAAATACATCCATGTTGACACTTCTCCTCCCCTTACTAAAGTTAGCATGTGCCTCATATTTTCATAAAATATCTTGCTATTTCTTATTAGGTACATCTTCTCTTAGAGGATGTCTATTAAAAAATTCATTACTATACATTTGTTAATATTTTATAACAAAATGGAAAAGTTTACATTCATCCTTCAAAATAATGTGACACTCTGGTGTGGGCTGAAGAAAGTAGATTCTCTCTCTGTGCTTCCTTTTCTACTTGCATTGCAAGTGAGCTTTATCTGCCAAGTCCAAGACACACTGCTCTAGCGGGGGCTCTGCCTGGATTCCTGTCTTGTTCACAAATGGGTCTATGTATCTGTATGCCAAACTGTGGGTGGGGTTCCTGGTTCCTACACTTAAACTGTCTGTCCACTTGCCACAATGTTCCTCAAATCTATAGGATTCAGAATGGTTATTGATCTTTGCTTAGAAGGTCTGAAGTTTGACAGCTCAAAAAGTTATTTTTCTTCCCAACAAAACTTGATCAAATTTATGTTCTCTGCTCAATAAAATACCTCTTAATGGTAAAACATCATGTTCACAATGCAGAGTTTAAGACCAAAAGGTGGCTGTACAAAACTGTGTTGAAAAAAGCATTTAAAGAGTGCCTCGGGGAGGCTGCCTATACATCACGGAAAAATTCCTGCATACCAGTCTCTAAGAAAAACCTCCCCTAACTCCTCCAGGCAACAGCTCCCTACCCTCACTCCTAATCCACGGATCTTTCTTTTTGAATGTTTACTGGTGACTGTCAGACAATGGAAAACCTGAGTAGAAAGCCAGGATATTGAAACATGTTATTTCAAAATTAATATAATTAGAAAATACTACAGAGGGGGCTAACAGAAAATAGTAGATAAGTTAGCATTACTGTTCTGAGACACTTTCTCTGGTTGCCTCTCCTTGGGATCTCTGAGTAATAGGCTCCAGAGCTTATTGCTGCTGGCACATAACCCATTCATACATATTCCATGAGGGGTTGGCATCATTTTGAAAAACCATTTCCTCTTCAGGGGCATTTCCTGCCAGGTCACCATATCTACTATTGCTGGGACTCCTATCGCAGAGTCATTTCAACTGATTGACATACATGAATAAGCCAGGTTTTCTGTATGCCATGATGTTATAGCACTCACAGACTGACCTGGGGTTGAAGAACTCCTAGCTACCTCACCATCTTACCCATTAGGGCTCTCCAGAGAGAAACTCTGTGTTGAGGGTGAGGGTGGGAGAGGGCATGAGAAAGAGACATAGAGAGAAATATTAAGTTGGGTGAGAGTCAACTCCAGCTTTCCTACCCAGCTTGTGCACACTCAAATACTAAATATGCAGGCCCCTCCCTCAACTCTTGGCCAGTATCACAACCACTCTCCACATCCTTTAATTTGCTCTTGATTTTTCTAGATTCTTTGGATGAAAACAGATCAGTGATTTTTAAATCTGTTGCTTTTCTAATAAACATGTTAAACTATGCATGACTTTCTAAGAAATTCCTTTACAGCATCCTACAAATGTCATACTTTTTCAAATGTATCATTTAATTTGAAATACTTTCTAAACCCCTTTGTAATGTCTTTGGCATAGTGTTTACTTAAAAATATGTTGTCTCCTTTCCCAATACTTGAGGATTTCTTAAGATAACTTTTTTTTTTTACTATCTTTTAAATTATGTGCTTTTTTTCAGAGTATCTTAATGTTACTGATTTTTCAATTAATTTCATTTTGGTCTGAAAACATACTTTATAATTTCAGTTTTGCCACTTTGAGATATTTATGGTTGAGCACATTATATATCTTGAGAAGCATTCTATTTGTACTTAAAAATATGTATTCTGATTTTGTTGGGTTTAGACTCCCAAAATGTTTCATGGATTATATTGGTTGTCAGTGTTCTTTTGCTACAGTAATTTCCATTACCCTAAATCTTTTCCTCTTGAGATACATTAGGGATATTAACAAACATTGAGGTTTATGATCCTGTGATTTATCTATTCTGAGTTACCCTAGATGCTACATGACTTGGTACATATCTCCAGTATTAAGAATATTTTATATCATTACTATTGACCTCTGCCTTGTTCTTTGGTGTTTTCTACAAAGTTTTTTTTTTTTTTTAAAGCATGCATCAATGATAGCCCGTAGTAATAGGTAAGCTAACCCCCCTCCCTCTCAGTTCAATTATCAGTGAGTCTCCATAACTGAAGACTGGAAAGCTAACCATATTCAAATCGAAGTATGATGGCCAGCCTCTCCTCTAATGCTTCCCTAAGGAGACTAAGTATAGCTTTTTTAGAAATCAGAATGCCAATGAAAAACTTTATCTGTTTTAAATAATTTCCTTAGAGACATCCCTTGGCAAGATTTCAGGACTCTGTGACTTTAGCATGTTTTTTGTTTTGTTTTTATTCTTGTTTTTGGTGTGAAGGGGATCAATCTAACCTCTATCACTTCTAATTCCATATACAGATGATCATTTTTTTGAACTATGTATCTTTGACTTATTAAATATTTCAAAAGTTCATTTATTTGCTGAATAGGCCATCAAATCAGGAGAGAGAGAGAGAGAATATGAGAGAATGAGAATGAGGATGAGAATAAATATACAGCCTTAGAATAGGAATGGCAAGCTGGAATTTCTTTTAGAATTTTATAGAGTGCAAGTCTGCTAGATACATATTTCCTTAGGTTTTACTTATCTAAAATAACTTTATTTGCATCCATTTGTGAAATATATTTTCACTGGACAAAGAAAATTAAGATGGCACATTTCCTACAGTGCCGACCAGCTAACGTGGTTTGTGCATGGATGAGCTCTTCCTCACCCCTACAGGTAGCCATCAAGAAAAGGATCTCACATCACATATACATATATATGTATATATATATATACACAAATATATAGTTATATATGTTTATTTATATATTTATATCTATCTATCTATATATGTATATATATATAGATATATATTTACATATTGTTTTCACATATTCATCTCATTATATTCTCTCTCCCTGCCCACACCGGGACATTCTGAAGAAACTGTGAGGCTCATGGAAAAAATCCTCTCACCTCCCATTTGTAACAAAAAACCATTTTAAAATTTAAAAAAAACAAAAATTTCTCCCAGGTAGTCTTGTTTTTCACTGTTGAAAGCATTAGAGTCCAGTAACCACTGAAATAAGTCATTGGAAAACTGAGGGTGTGGGGTGTCCTTTGTAACTCTGGAGAACTTAATATCTGGAAGCAGGCCCCAGAAGTTGCTGAAAACTAGCCATGCAGGGCCTCTGTGACGCTTGCCCCATCACAGTCCAGCTCCAGAGGTAGGAGACAACAGTCAGGCCAATTATGAGGACTTTGATGTAAATCCTCAAAACTGTCTTCCTCAAGCAGTTAGAATAGAATGCTTTGTGTGTAAAAATCAACACGCCAAAGAAAGAGACCCACATGCTAAGAAGAAAACACTTCCCCTTTCCCCACCCCCAAATATGCTGACTTTCAGGAAAGGTAGGGACTATCTGATTTAGATACAAGCAAGATTATAAATAGTTCCTGTATTAAATAAGAGGAGCCCAAAGTAATAAGAGGGTAATAACACTAAGTCACAGTAACAGAAAGACTCTGGGATGAAAGCATATATAACCTGAGATGCATGAAGACGTGAAGGGGATAAAATGAAAGAGCACATTTAGTGGCAGATGATATTAATACAGATTGATAAAGGAAAAGACAATCTACAAGGAATAGGCATTCTGCTTAGAATGGGAGCAATAATGAAAATCGAATAAAGAAAACTCTCAATTTGAGGAAAACACTTCAAATTCAAAACTGAGAGGGATCACACTAGCTAAGAAAGATAAGTGAATAGAGATGAATTCCAACATGATGTAATGAAATTTTACATTTTGAAGATTAAGAATACATACCCAGCCCTGGCTGAGTAACTTAGTATGTTAGAGCGTCGTTGTCCCAATACACCAAGGTTGTGGGTTCAATCCCTGGTCAGGGCACATACAAGAATCAACCAATGAATGCATAAATATATGGAACAACAAACCGATGTTTCTCCTTCTCTAAATAAATGAATAAAAAGAGTTTTCAAGAATACATACTGAAGTCACACAATTTGAAAATCAGATACATACAGAGGGACATTCAAAATGATACAAGACAGATTTTCACTAACAAATGAAAAACTATATTCAAGCAAACATAGATACATTGTTATCAAAGTAAAATTAGAGCAAAAATGTCTAAACCAAGGTCAAAGTGTTGTTTTATATTGATAAACTCAGAATTAATAGTATAGTGATACTGAAAATTTAAGCAAGGGGAAATAAATAGAAATACAAAGAAAGTAAAATTTTAAAATAACATCAGCTCATGGTAAGTCATATAGGTAAATAAATATATATAGAATATCAGGATACTTAAATAATGTAGTATATCAAATTGTTTCCTTGGAGAGAACATTTACGGACATATTCATGCATCATGCACAAAATGATTATTTAAGATTCCATAAAGTATATTTAAAAACTTATCCTCAAATAGTTTATCCATATTCTCATATCACAAGCAATGAAGATCTAGGTTAGGGTTGTTTTGGTTGTTGTTGTTGTTGTTAATCCTCACCCAAGGATACTTTTTCTTTTGATTTTTAGAGAGCGCGGATGGGAGGGAGGAAAGGAGGGAGGGAAGTCCAGAATGTAAACTGAGGCGAGAAAGAAAGCTGCAGAGCAGGTCGAGGACGACAACCTGTGCTGTCACTCAGGGGACACTCAGGAGCACTCAGTGCTGGGTTTAATGCTCCATTGTCACCATTTTGTGATTCTTCATAATTTTACCTTAAAACTCATCTTTGTAAGTAAAGTTTATGGAGACAATGGAGCATGCGCATGAGGGGATGTGCGCAATCTGAGTACCTGCTTTTCCCTTCACAAACAGCATTGGGGAAGCCCCATGGCACAGAATTTCCATGGACCCATGATTGTGGGAGTTCAGTGAGACTCAACATGAGTACAAGTAAGCTTGCTCTGTCTCCCACTAAGTAAGGGAGTGCTGACAGCTCTGACAGGCTACATCCTTATCATTTGAACCAGTTGCCTTTTGGGGACCCTGAAAACAGCTGTCCGCATGCGGCTCCGCACAGGCATAGTAATAGGGCTGGGAGTGAGAGAGCGCTGAGGATTGTCCCTAGGATACTGAAAACTTAGGAGAGTCCTAAACGAATGACTTAAAGCCAATGATCCTACTCAAATAGCAGCAGGTTATTCTAGTCAAGATTCTGGAAAACACTCCTCCTTGTAGACAATATAACCAAGTGCAGTCTGATATGTGGACCCGGACTTCTGTGTGGTAATGTACCCCAACTAGGAACTTGTCGTGGGGTTGTATGGGGATCACACTCTGACACACACCAACTCGGCCACCTCCATGTCTGCTTGAAATGTCCTGCGGAGAGCTTTATTACAGAACTTAGGGGTTGGATATATATAACCTATGTGAAATGTATTCCTGGGGGGTGGGGGAGGGATGATATTGTAGACTTTATTATTCAATTATAACTTACTAAAACAAAATTTCTATTTAACATTCACAAAACTATGGAAGTCTAAAAGACCTTCAAGTCCTTTACCCACATTATGTAAGTTGGATTTGAGGACATATATGATCCTCAGTGTAAACGTCTGGGCACAAGCAAAATTTCCAGGGAGTATTTCAGACTTGTAAGGTAGTGGACCTGGTGAGACCAAAGTCAAAGTGTCCAACATGAAAGGAGACCCAGCTAATATCTGGGTTACAGATGAAACACGCAGAGCATTCATTACGGTAAATAAATGTATGCTATGTTAAAAGGCACATTGGAAAACAGGCTAGGAGAGTAGGGCAGAAGGACCTAGAGGCCCAGAAGAGATGGAGGGAATCTGCTGGGCTGGTTGGGGGGCGGGGCTGTGGACAGACCCTCTTGAAGGTGGACCCACCCCCACTCTCAGAAACCCTCTGTGACTCCACAGTGCTCTGTGATGCAGGCCTGGCTATAAAGCCAAGAGTCGGAGCTCTCAGAGCTCAGTTGCTTTAAGCAGCGTTGTTGTTCGGAAAATGGGACTCAGTCTATTTCTGAATAGCCTTCTAGAGTTTTATCTGAGCTTCTTCGGCTCAGAACGTTTCTATGGGAACCTCAACATCATTTCCATCTCGGTGTTGAGCTTGTTCCTCTTCTTCTTCATTTTTTTCCTGGGAATTCCATCCATCCCAGCTTTCTGGAAAAATGAACATACCCCAAAGGTAAGGAACCCTGAGTGAGTGAGCCCCCAGAGAGTTCTTCATTGTTGTTGCCATTTCGAGTCCCACATTTCTCAATCAGTTTGGATGAGTCAGAGAGACACTGAAGATGGCACATCTGAGGAGAGAACAGAACATCGCTTCTCTAGGGGAAGAGACCAGGCAGGGCTAAGGGTTCAGGGAGGACTCAGGCTTCCATCTGAATCTCACAGACCATCGGGGTGTGGTGACGGGTTTCTGGCTCCAAACACAGGGACTCCCTAGTCCTGGATCCAGTTATTCAGAGATGTGGGAGTCTCTGTAGGACATCAGACTTAACCAGCACTTCATCCTGAGTCATACTGCCCTGGCAGGCAGCACTTAACTAGCCTTTGTGTTGGGCTGCTAAGCAGGGAGTGCTGAGCCTCTGAGAACCTCTGAGTGAGCAGAGGCTGCAGCCTGAGCACCATCAGGTTACTGGGTCCTATCTGATGGGACAGAGATGGACTGTAGGCCTCAGATTATATGCCGACCTTGAGCAGAGGACCTCTGAGTATACCAAGGGTGGACCCTATAAACAAAGTCCTTCTTTTGAGTTTTTACAAAAGGAAAAATTAAAAACATTTTAAAGCTTTAAAAATGGTAAAAGGAACACAAAGTTCTATTAGTTAAAATGTATTTGGTTGGCTCAAGGAGACATTATTCTTAGATAGTAAATGTCTGAGTTTCCTAGGCGGAGGAGGAGAGAAATGAGGCCTAATCACCCATTCATTCCTTTTTGTTCTCAGCATCGGGTCAGAGCCAAAAGGAGAAGGAAAGGTGGGACATGGAAAGGTAAGGTTCTGCCTATTCCACCTGAGCTCCCCAAGGGTGACCCTTCTCTCTCCTTCCCATGAGGTACCAGGTCCACGGTCTCTGTCACGTGGTAGATAAAACCCCTCTCATGAAACAGAGCCCTCAGAGGAGAGGCTCATGGAAAGACTGGACCTGAGATACTGCTCAGATTCCCTGCTCTGCTGCCCCTGGGTAAGAAGCAGTGAGGGACCTGGGCCATGGGTGTTGCCCAGTAGATGTCGAGAGTCAGAAGTTCTGTCCCCTGACTTTGAGAAAGTACTCTGGCTTCAGGATGATCAGAATCTTCTTTGTTGTGACCTTGGCCCCTCTGCTTCAGAGTGGTTTTGAGCACCAAACGCAATCCTATCTAATAATAGAGAAACATGGTAATTAACCAACACTTTGCTACCCTTCCCATTGGGCTAATCAGCGAGATATGCAAATTAACTGCCAATCAAGATGGCGGCCAGCAGCCAGGCAGCTGAAGGGAACAGGAAGGAGGCTTGCTTGCTCCAGTGATGGAGGAAGCCAAGGTTCCCCGCCTGCTGCTGCCGGCCTCTGAACTGCTCTCTGAGAAACAATGTTACAATTATAGAAGCTAAACAAACTCCAGACACCGGCTTTCAGCCAGCCAGGCCTCGGAGCTGGGGCTGAAACAGTGTTTTAATTATAGAACCCAAAAAAACCCAGAGACCTGCTTTCAGCAGCCGAGGTCTCAGAGCTGGAGCCGAGCCTCAGAGCTACAGCCGGCTCTCAGCTCCAGTGACAGCCATAGAAGGTAAATAAATGCCAGAATAAAAAAAAAGAAAGAAAGAAAAAGAGGACAGGTTGGGAGCTTCAGTCGCCCGCCAGCCTCAAAACGGCCCTCAGCCCCCCACACAGACTGGCCAGGCACTCCAGTGGGGACCCCCACCCTGAAGGGGGTGTGACCAGCTGCAAACAGCCATCATCGCCTCATCCAGGCTGGCCAGGCACCCAAGGGGGACCCCCACCCTCATCCAGGACACCCTTCAGGGCAAATCAGCCGGCCCACACCTGTACACCAGGCCTCTATCCTATATAGTAAAAGGGTAATATGTCTCCTAGCACCAGGATCAGCGGTGCAGCGAGGCCTCCAGAACCCGGGATCAGCAGAGCCGCGAGGCCTCTTGCCCCCTGGAGCAGCGTGACAGGGGGCAGCGCCCAAACCCCCTGATCTGCCCTGCTCTGTGTGTGACAGTGGGCGGTGCCCCAACATCCCTATGGGCCCTACTGTGTGCATGATAGGGGGGAGCTCCCCAACCCCCTGATTGGCCCTGCTCTGTGCGTGACAGGGCGGCGCCCTAACCCCCCAATAGACCCTACCCAGGGCGTGACTGGGGGTGGCATCGCAACCTCCCGATCCGCCCTGCTCTGTGCATGACAGCGGTTGTGCCCCAACTCCCCAATCGGCCCTGCTCTTAGCCCGAACAGGGGCTGCACCTAGGGATTTGGCCTGCCCTTTGCCACCAGGGAGCGGGCCTAAGCCATCAGGTCATTATCTCTTGAGGGGTCCCAAAATGTGACAGGGCACAAGTCGGGCTGAGGAACACCCCCCACACACACACCAGTGCACAAATTTTTGTGTACCGGGCCTCTAGTAATACATATAAAAGTACTTTATCAATTAAGCAACATACACATGGGGGGGGGCACCTTATTAATATTATCATTGACCATTTGATTTCATTTACTAATTCTTGAGGGTTTCACAGTCTATTATCCCAGTGGTCTCCCATAAAAGGACCCCGTGCCTATGTGTGTACCTTCATTACATGTAACTCCCTCCCCTGCTTCCCAGGTTCGAGATATCACAGAGAGGACGACGACAGGGAGCTGATTTCTTTCCTGAAAAGGTGACTAGTCTTTCCCCATGTTCCCTGGTCTCTCTATAACATGTTCTGTGCAATTCCAGGGATTCAGTGGAGCCTTCCCTAGTCATGGGAAAGGTTGCCATAGGAGGGGAAATGTGAGTGAATGCTTGGGATGAGTGCAACTGAGTGCATTATGAAGTCATAGATGTGGAGTAAGAAGGGGCAGCAGGCTTCAGGCGGCCCCACCCTCACCAGGACCTCCTTTCCTTGTTCTGGTCCTGGCTGCATCTTTTTACCTCCTGTCTCCTGCAGCACCCTGGGACAGAATTATGACATCACCCGCTGTCGTCAACTTTTATGTCCAGACTCCTCCTGTGAGGTGTGTAACAATGCAGCCAGTTCAATCAATGGGCTTTGCTTAAAGGCTTTGGCAGCTTCTACTCCATCTGGGTCTCCTGTGGCTTCCACAGCTCCTGTGACAGCTCTTGTGACTGAGCCATCTTTCAATCAGTCCTCTGCTTTCTCAGGAGTCCCTCCAAGAGACCTCATACCAACTCCACTGCCTGAACCTTCCCCACCATCTCCCTCCATTCTCCCCTCTAACTCAACGACAACCTTGGGTAATTTTCTGTCACCCTCACCACCGGGTCATACTGTGCCTCCACAGCCAGTGCACCATTCCTCACCTCAACCCAAAGACTTGTGCTCTTCGACCTTGACCCAATATGATTTACATCAAGGGTTTCTTGCCCCCCGTTCTACAAAGATCTCTTTAGGGGCAGACCCTGAAGCCAAACTTATAGATCCTAGTCATCTCTTATTTCTCAGCCCTGATGAGCATGACTCAGCACAGGAGTACATATATCCTATGACCTGGGAAGACAACATAAAGAAAAATCTTGCCCAGCTATTCTGGGGTCTCCCAACTCTGCATAGCGAGTCCTTGTCCTCTGCTATCCATGCCTCAGGTCAATATTCCATCTTCTTCAACAGCATCTCAAATTCCTTCACAGACCAAGAATCCCCAGGACTTTCTGATTTACAATCTCCATCCTTGGCAGAGGTCCAACCTCAACCCTTGCCTCAAACCCTGCCTCAGTCCCAGCACTTACATCTCACTCAGATCCAAACCCAGGCCCACCTTCAATCCCCACTCCCAATCCTACCATCCAGTCCCATTACCCAGAATAAGGTCAGTGAAATGAATGTCCACATACCCAATAATGAATCAGAATGTAACACCTCATCTGAAACGGAACACCTGGCATGCAATGTGTTGCTGAAAGAACAGGAAAGTTTGTGGGGTTTAACCTCTGTGGCTCAAAGTTCTAAGGCCCATGTTGCAATCTCCATCGATCCGGTAGAGTTTCCTCTTAGCAGTGAATTTCGAGATAAATTTGAGCATCACCTTAGAAAGAGGCTCATCCAACACCACCAGGGCCAGCCCTGCATGATCAATGGGTCTCTGTCACTAATGAGGCCTCTGAGCAATTGCTCAGGCATACTTGAGTCAAAGAGCAGTTCTGGCCTCTCACAGATCTCTGTGGAGAAGGAACAGAGTAGTGAAAATCCAAATGGTGGATTGAGCCAACCAGGAAGCTTCTATGAGAGGAGCTCAGAAATGTTTCAAATAGAGGAGAATGAGGGGAAGGAGGAGGGACACAGCCAAGAGAATGATCGCAAACTTCATCTGCTGAGTGATTCAAAGCCCTCCTCACATAAACCCGTTGATATCCAACGCACACTCGTAGAGGAAATCCAAAAAATTTTGAAAGCCAAACTGCCTCTTACAAACGCCATTAGTGGCAAAAACGTATCACAGATACGTTCTGTGATAGCCAACACTCAACCCCCGAAGCTGCCTGCAAGGCGAGCAGGGACCCCACAGGAGACAAATAATAACGGTGTCAATGCTAAAGACAGAGCAGAAATAGGACAGGGCGCAAATAGGGAGAAATCAGAACCTGCTTCCAGGCCCAGCATGTCTAGGGAGATAGTCAGGGCTGAGAGGCTCAAAGCTCTTCAACCCCAAACTAGTGGCGTCTTGACAACCAGCAAGCCAGGAATCTCCCAAAAGACAGAGAGAGACACCACTGTGACCACTGAAAAACCACCATCTAAAATATCAGATCTAGCTCCTACCTTATCAGAACTTAGAAAGCAACTAATTGCTGAGATGAACTTGAAGTTGGAGAGCAGGAAGCAGAGCCAGGCCCAAGGCCAACCCCTGGACATGTCCAGTGACTCGGGCATCTTGACTTACAAAGCCCCCCTGACTCCTGATAAGTGTGTGTCCAGTGTGGACACGGAGGTTCACCAGGTGCTGCATGTCCAATCGGAGGACAGCGGAGTCAGTCTGGAGAAGCAGCAGGAACCATGGCTTCCTAAGCAGGCATTAAGGTCCTGCCAGGATCAGAATTCCCCACCAGCTGTAAAGAAAGATATCGTGTGCCCTCCCCCAGAGCCTACAGGCCCCAAAAGTGAGGAGCTTGGTGCAGGAGATGCACGACTGAGAATTTCCCGACCTGGAGGGAAGAGATTTCCTTCTCGGGACCCGGCTTTAGAGGCCATGCTTGGGGGCAAGACTTTCCACAGCCTAACACAGATGGCTACTTCTGATAGCCTTGTGCTACATCCAATGAAGAGACTTTTTCAAAGGCTTTGTCCTTCAATCAAATGTAAAATGGAAGAAACCACCCAGGAAATGGGAAGGCACATATCATCTGCACAGAGTAGAGGCCCACTTCAAAGAGGAGCTCCCTTTACTGGAACCACCCAAGTTGATAGACGCCGGCCTGCAGTAGTTACCACCTGCCCCCAAGAGCCCCTTCCCTCCGCAGCGCAGTCGGGGAAGCCCATGCAGAAGGGAGCAGTGCAGGCCCAGGCAGAGCCAGCGCAGAGGCGTCATTTCCAGCGCAGGGCTCCCTCCTATGACCTGACAAATGCCGTGCCCGGCCGCCACACAGCTATCTTGGCTGGCCAGGGCTCTACCAATACTAGACATACCAGAAATGAGGACAGACCCCTCCAAAATGCTGTGGCATCAAACGGTCAGCAAATATGCCAGAAGCACCCTCAATCTGTGCCCCTCAGGGCGACTCTGCCCCATCCAAGCCCCAACTGCAGGCCTCACCCTGCCAATGGGCCTCCTGCTGTTCTCACCACTGCTGGAGGCACTGCCTTCAGAGATCAGCCTCCACGATTTAGACACACAATGCTTCTCTATAATTTCCAGGGGCAAACATTCCCCACCCCCAAGTAATTCCCACCTTGTGGGGAATATTGACTTGCCTAATAAATGTGTCTGTAATAACAGTGATGTCTTCTCCGTGTCCTGAGTTGGGGGCAAGGGTTTCTCAGGGCTTGTGCTTAAGGAAAGAAAGGAGTAAGTTCAGCTTCTACTGGTTGCTTCCTTTGGCTTCCAAAAGTGACCGTTTCCTGGAGCTCTTGTTGAGAACTAGATACCATGTGCCCTCCCCCTAAGCCCACTTCCTCCCTGATGTGGTTTGAGGAGATGGGCTCTGTCTCCTTCCTCATAGCTTAGCCTGAAGGAACATGGAGAGCAGCCTTTCAGGGAATGCTGTATGTCCTTGAAGGCAGCCGGGAAGACAGGCCTTCCACATCCGAAGAAGATCAAGGACGGGTATATTTTTCAGAAAGTGTTAGTGAAGAAGAGACAGTGGCTTAATCATTATTTAGAAGTCAGTGATCAGAGGAGCCCACAGGTGGGTGAACCCTGAATAGGAGTGTTTGGGCGGTATTGTTTTTCCCTGACAAATGTGCACACACACCCACCCTTTCTACAGTGGTCTAGAGGGGAGGCAAAGCCACTTGTACAGACTGAAACACAAAAATGGAATGAGCGTCCGCATGAACACTTCAGGTAGCTTTCCCAGTAAACCTTGTGAATCCTGAGTGTAAATAGAAAAAACCAAACCAAACAAAAACCAAACAGAGCCCCCTTTCACTACCACACTAGCATCTTCTTGTCTAGAGTTATGCCATTGGCCATGCAATGCCTGAAGCTAGAGATCAGAGAAAAAATGCAGAACAAAAAGGATCTAAAGGTGGAATGGGGCCCAAGGCAGGGGCCATGAAGAGGTGAGCAGGCAGCGGAGGGTTGTAACAGCCATGTGGACAAGCGGCCAATAACGCAGCCTACCAGTTCCTACACCATCTCTTCTTGGGGTCCTGTACTGCCGCTCCAGTGCAGTCACTGCCACACTGCAGACCTTATTACCAGGAATATCTCTGCCTCAGGAATCATATAGTCTGACCTTTGAGCCTTTGGCCTCATCCCCTATCCTTCCAGCATAGATGCCCATAGTTCACATTTTTCAATTCCAGGTCATTCATTTATCCACTCACTCCCTGTCAATCCACAAAGCTCTTGGCTTCCTCCCTTACTGAGGTAGACTTCATGGTCCATCTAGTGACTAACATTTAAAAAGCTCCATGACAATGGGCCCCCCTTCCAGTTCCCTTTAATCCTTCCTATAAATTTCAACTCTGTGTTCTTCTAGAAATGGCTTCCTATAAGTAACTGACCATTACTGGATAGATCTAACAATGGGTTCTACTGGTTCCATGGAACTATATGGAACTCATTCATTCTACAGATAATGCTCCGATGCTTACTAACATGTGAACATAACAAATGGAGCTCAGTTCCCTCTTTCCTTTGTCTATTCTCTCTACAAAGCTCCTCAAATCCATGGCAAATCTCACTTTCCTCAAACTGAGGGCATCACCACTTGCTCAACAGATGTGCTGGACCACTGTTCAGAGAGGAGCAAGAAGCCATGAGATGGGGACTTTTCAGCAAAATATTAAAAACAACAACACTGTTTTCAAATATTTAGAAGCATTTTTCCTGTTATGCATGCAAATGACTTATATGCAGATCAGATACACTTGTTTATCTCTTTCTTTCCAAAAATGCCATTAAAAGTAAAATATTAGATGAAAAGATGCACAATATCACTAGCCATCAAAAAAAATGAAAATCACAAGCACTGTGATATAACAACAGACACACACACACAAAAAGGCTAGAAGCAGTCTCGCAGAGAATGTCGAGAAGGCGGAACCCTCACACATAGCGGGCGGGAATGAAAAATGGTACAGCCACTTTGACAAAGAGTCTGGCCCGTCCTCAAAATGTCCAACAGAGTTTCCATATGACCCAGCAACTCCACCTCTAAGTACACACTCATGAGAAATGAAAACACATGTCCACACCGAACTTGTAAACAAATGCTCACAGCAGTAGCATCCAGTATTCATAATACTCAAAAGGTAGACATAACCCACATGTCCATCAGCTGAGGAATGGTAAATAAAATGTGGTATATCCATGCAATGTCATATCTTTTGGCAATAAAAACTATTAATACATGCTATAACATGGATGAACCCTGAAAGCATTTGCTAAGTGAATAAAGCCAGTCACAAAGGATCACATGTGATTCCATTCATATGAAATGTTCAAAACAGACAAAACTAGAGAAATATAAAATACATTAGTGGTTGCTTAGGGCTGGGGGTGGGGGAAGAAAAGGGAGGAGAGATGACAACTAAAGATTGTAAGTTTTCTTTTTGAAGTCATGAAAATGTTTTAAAATTGACTGTGGGGATGTACATATCTGAAAATACTAAAATCATAAAATTATACACTTTAAATGGGTGAATTGTATGGTATACGAACTATATGTAAACAGAGGATGGAAAGAGAGTAAGTACTTGAGAAGGACAAATAGGGGAAAGGATAAGACAAAAGATGTCAACACATTTCCTGACTCAGAGAGGGAATGCAGGCAAGAAATGTAAGGAAATGACACGGCTTCATTTCAGCAGTTTATAATCTGAAAACAGGAGCTGTAGTGATTGTAACTATTCCAGGATTAGCTGGCATGGGGAGAGGAAGTAAATACATATACAACATCAACAAAAACTACATTATATAAAAAACTATAGAGATGCCAATAGGAACTTCAGTAAAGGCTTGGTAGGTTTTGGAAAACAATCATTAATGATTAATAGAAGGACACATCAGTGTGAGTAAAACAAACAAACAAACAAAAAACCACACACACACACACACACACACACACAGCCCAAAATGTACTGCTAAATAAAATCACAATCGTGCTCAGAAGTTATGCTAAAGAGAAGCCCACTCCCTAATCAAAATGTGTTTGGTCCTGTGTTGTGGACTGTGTTGTGACAAGGCTATGTAAACTAAAGAATTAAAAATGTTGTGGAAGAGAAGGAAGTTGGCAGAAGAAAGAGGGATCAGCAGGGCTAGATCCTGTATTGGTGAAGGGAACTGGATGCGGTGGTTCTCAACCTGTGGGTCGCAACCATGGGAAAACACACACAGCATACCAGAAATTTACATTATGATTCATAACAGTAGCAAATGTACAGTTATGAAGTAGCAACGAAAATAATTTTATGGTTGGGGGGTCACCACAACATGAGGAACTGTATTAAAGGGTTGCGGCATTAGAAAAGTTGAGAACCACTGATAGAGGCTAGCTAGGCTATTAGGGGCCTATAGCCTTAAAGGGATCTTGCCAGTAAAAAGATTACTAAAGAATTTAGAGATGTTTGCCATTGGTGCATGGGTATGCCATGGCCTCATCGCCCTCTCTGTCTTGCTTTCTGTTCATTGGTACAGTCTGATCTGCTCCCCCATGCTTTTGTAAAATTTCACTTTTCAAACTGAGGCCATCTCCACTTGCAGATGAGAACTGCTGGGACTCTCATGACGAAAAAATTTGTGCTCAGATAAGACAACACTTCCCATCCTCCTGGTAACTTTGCAGGGCACTTTGTTCTTCTATTAGTTTTTTTTTTGTTGTTTTTCTTCTGAGGAAAAGTATCTGTGACCATGAATTAGAAGAATTACCATCAACATCATTAAAATGTCTATACTACCCAAAGAAGTCTATAGAATCAACACAATCCCTTTTAAAATACCAATGGCATATTTCATAAATCTAGAAAAAATATTCCAAAAATTATATGGCACCAGAAAAGACCCCAAATAGCCTCAGCAATCTTTAAAAAGAAGAAAAACAACGTTGGAGGGAGCACCATACTGGATATCAAACTATACCACAAAGCCATTATAGTCAAAACAGCCTGGTACTGGCATAGGAACAGACATATAGATCAATGGAACAGAACAGAGGGCCCAAAACTTCTCAAAACCACCATCACTGCAACTGTGTTTCGTGATGGATTATTGCAGATCAATTAATTTTGTACACTGTTGGACAGAATAGTTGAGAAAATAAAGACATGAGAAAAATATTTCCTTTAAAGACCTTTGCATGGTTAAAATTTATGCCATCTATAAATAAAGATCTCCAGAAAACACATTTTGGTAGAGTATTACCACATCCCACTCTGCATATATCATGTGCTTTTTCCCCTTCTTCTACCCCAGCAGATATGTTAGCTGAACACATGATCTCTTAGCTAAAGACCCCAGTCTAAGGTTCCCAACCTCCTTTCCATTTAAATATTACACATGGTGTAAGGTTTTGAAAACAAGATGAGCGAGCGATGTAAGTTAATAGAATGATCCTTAAAAGAAATGGACATAGGAATACATCCTCTTTTCCGTGTTCCACTGGCCAGAATAAAGATGTGTGGTAAGCCATCTGATTCTCCACTTTTGGCTGAAGATAACACCTTGGGAGAGAACAACTGTAAGAGAGAAGGACGGTGCCTCACCAACTCCATTGTCACCAAATATGCTGTTCTGAAGGAGAGAAAAATGAAGTAAATAAAACTCTCTCTTATTTAAGCCAATTTTTTAAAGCAGTCTAGACTGAATTCTAAATAATATATTAAAACTAATCCTTACAACTCTAAAAGAAATAAAAGTCCCAATATTGAAGTTTGGGACAGTTTCTCAGTGGTTAGAGCGTCGGTCAGTGCACTGAAGGGCATGTCCCTGGGTTGCAGGTTCCACCCCAGGACCCTGTCAAGGAGTGTGCGGGAGGCAACCAATGAATGTGTCTCTTTCACCTCTCTTCTCTCTCTCTCTCTCTCTCTCTCTCTCTCTCTCTCTCTCTCTCTCTCTCTCTCTATATATATATATATATATATATATATATATATATATATATAAATATACAAATATATAGTTATATATGTTTATTTATATATTTATATCTATCTATCTATCTATCTATCTATATATATGTATGTATATTTACATATTGTTTTCACATATTCATCTCATTATATACTCTCTCCCTGCACACACCGGGACATTCTGCAGAAACTGCGAGGCTCATGGAAAAAATCCTCTCACCTCCCATTTGTAACAAAAAACCATTTTAAAATTAAAAAAAAACAAAAATTTCTCCCAGGTAGTCTTGTTTTTCACTGTTGAGAGCATTAGAGTCCAGTAACCACTGAAATAAGTAAGTCATTGGAAAACTGAGGGCGTGGGGTGTCCTTTGTAACTCTGGAGAACTTAATATCTGGAAGCAGGCCCCAGAAGTTGCTGAAAACTTGCCATGCAGGGCCTCTGTGACGCTTGCCCCATCACAGTCCAGCTCCAGAGGTAGGAGACAACAGTCAAGCCAATTATGAGGACTTTGATGTAAATCCTCAAAACTGTCTTCCTCAAGCAGTTAGAATAGAATGCTTTGTGTGTAAAAATCAACACGCCAAAGAAAGAGACCCACATGCTAAGAAGAAAACACTTCCCCCTTCCCCCACCCCCAAATATGCTGACTTTCAGGAAAGGTAGGGACTATCTGATTTAGATACAAGCAAGATTATAAGTAGTTCCTGTATTAAATAAGAGGAGCCCAAAGTAATAAGAGGGTAATAACACTAAGTCACAGTAACAGAAAGACTCTGGGATGAAAGCATATATAACCTGAGATGCATGAAGACGTGAAGGGGATAAAATGAAAGAGCACATTTAGTGGCAGATGATATTAATGCAGACTGATAAAGGGAAAGACAATCTACAAGGAATAGGCATTCTTCTTAGAAAGGGAGCAATAATGAAAATCAAATAAAGAAAACTCTCAATTAGAGGAAAACACTTCAAATTCAAAACTGAGAGGGATCACACTAGCTAAGAAAGATAAGTGAATAGAGATGAATTCCAACATGATGTAATGAAATTTTACATTTTGAAGATTAAGAATACATACCCAGCCCTGGCTGAGTAACTTAGTATGTTAGAGCGTCGTTGTCCCAATACACCAAGGTTGTGGGTTCAATCCCTGGTCAGGGCACATACAAGAATCAACCAATGAATGCATAAATATATGGAACAACAAACCGATGTTTCTCCCTCCCTAATAAATGAATAAAAAGAGTTTTCAAGAATACATACTGAAGTCACACAATTTGAAAATCGGATACATACAGAGGGACATTCAAAATGATACAAGACAGTTTTTCACTAACAGATGAAAAACTATATTCAAGCAAACATAGATATATTGTTATCAAAGTAAAATTAGAGCAAAAATGTCTAAACCAAGGTCAAAGTGTTGTTTTATATTTATAAACTCAGAATTAATAGCATAGTGATACTGAAAATTTAAGCAAGGGGAAATAAATAGAAATACAAAGAAAGTAAAATTTTAAAATAACATCAGCTCATGGTAAGTCATATAGGTAAATAAATATATATAGAATATCAGGATACTTAAATAATGTAGTATATCAAATTGTTTCCTTGGAGAGAACATTTACGGACATATTCATGCATCATGCACAAAATGATTATTTAAGATTCCATAAAGTATATTTAAAAACTTATCCTCAAATAGTTTATCCATATTCTCATATCACAAGCAATGAAGATCTAGGTTAGGGTTTTTTTGGTTGTTGTTGTTGTTGTTAATCCTCACCCAAGGATACTTTTTCTTTTGATTTTTAGAGAGCGCGGATGGGAGGGAGGAGAGGAGGGAGGGAAGTCCAGAATGTAAACTGAGGCGAGAAAGAAAGCTGCAGAGCAGGTCGAGGATGACGACAACCTGTGCTGTCACTCAGGGGACACTCAGGAGCACTCAGTGCTGGGTTTAATGCTCCATTGTCACCATTTTGTGATTCTTCATAATTTTACCTTAAAACTCAGCTTTGTAAGTAAAGTTTATGGAGACAATGGAGCATGCGCATGAGGGGATGTGCGCAATCTGAGTACCTGCTTTTCCCTTCACAAACAGCATTGGGGAAGCCCCATGGCACAGAATTTCCATGGACCCAGGATGGTGGGAGTTCAGTGAGACTCAACATGAGTACAAGTAAGCTTGCTCTGTCCCCCACTAAGTAAGGGGGTGCTGACAGCCCTGAGAGGCTACATCCTTTTCATTTGAACCAGTTGCCTTTTGGGGACCCTGAAAACAGCTGTCCGCATGCGGCTCCGCACAGGCATAGTAATAGGGATGGGAGTGAGAGAGCACTGAGGACTGTCCCTAGGAAACTGAAAACTTAGGAGAGTCCTAAACGAATGACTTATAGCCAATGATCCTCCTCAAATAGCAGCACGTTATTCAGGTCAAGATTCTGGAAAACACTCCTCCTTGTAGACAATATAACCAAGTGCAGTCTGATATGTGGACCCGGACTTCTGTGTGGGAATGTACCCCAACTAGGAACTTGTCGTGGGGTTGTATGGGGATCACACTCTGACACACACCAACTCGGCCACCTCCATGTCTGCTTGAAATGTCCTGCGGAGAGCTTTATTACAGAACTTAGGGGTTGGATATATGTAACCTATGTGAAATGTATTCCTTGGGGGTGGGGGAGGGATGATATTTTAGACTTTATTATTCAATTATAACTTACTAAAACAAAATTTCTATTTAACATTCACAAAACTATGGAAGTCTAAAAGACCTTCAAGTCCTTTACCCACATTATGTAAGTTGGATTTGAGGACATATATGATCCTCAGTGTAAACGTCTGGGCACAAGCAAAATTTCCAGGGAGTATTTCAGACTTGTAAGGTAGTGGACCTGGTGAGACCAAAGTCAAAGTGTCCAACATGAAAGGAGACCCAGCTAATATCTGGGTTACAGATGAAACACGCAGAGCATTCATTACGGTAAATAAATGTATGATATGTTAAAAGGCACATTGGAAAACAGGCTAGGAGAGTAGGGCAGAAGGACCTAGAGGCCCAGAAGAGATGGAGGGAATCTGCTGGGCTGGTTGGGGGGCGGGGCTGTGGACAGACCCTCTTGAAGGTGGACCCACCCCCACTCTCAGAAACCCTCTGTGACTCCACAGTGCTCTGTGATGCAGGCCTGGCTATAAAGCCAAGAGTCGGAGCTCTCAGAGCTCAGTTGCTTTAAGCAGCGTTGTTGTTCGGAAAATGGGACTCAGTCTATTTCTGAATAGCCTTCTAGAGTTTTATCTGAGCTTCTTCGGCTCAGAACGTTTCTATGGGACCCTCAACATCATTTCCATCTCGGTGTTGAGCTTGTTCCTCTTCTTCTTCATTTTTTTCCTGGGAATTCCATCCATCCCAGCTTTCTGGAAAAATGAACATACCCCAAAGGTAAGGAACCCTGAGTGAGTGAGCCCCCAGAGAGTTCTTCATTGTTGTTGCCATTTCAATTCCCACATTTCTCAATCAGTTTGGATGAGTCAGAGAGACACTGAAGATGGCACATCAGAGGAGAGAACAGAACATCGCTTCTCTAGGGGAAGAGACCAGGCAGGGCTAGGGGTTCAGGGAGGACTCAGGCTTCCATCTGAATCTCACAGACCATCGGGGTGTGGTGACGGGTTTCTGGCTCCAAACACAGGGATTCCCTAGTCCTGGATCCAGTTATTCAGAGACGTGGGAGTCTCTGTAGGACATCAGACTTAACCAGCACTTCATCCTGAGTCATGCTGCCCTGGCAGGCAGCACTTAGCCTTTGTGTTGGGCTGCTAAGCAGGGAGGGCTGAGCCTCTGAGAGCCTCTTGAGTGAGCAGAGGCTGCAGCCTGAGCACCATCAGGTTACTGGGTCCTATCTGATGGGACAGAGATGGACTGTAGGCCTCAGATTATATGCCGACCTTGAGCAGAGGACCTCTGAGTATACCAAGTGTGGACCCTATAAACAAAGTCCTTCTTTTGAGTTTTTACAAAAGGAAAAATTAAAAACATTTTAAAGCTTTAAAAATGGTAAAAGGAACACAAAGTTGTATTAGTTAAAATGTATTTGGTTGGCTCAGGGAGACATTATTCTTAGATAGTAAATGTCTGAGTGTCCTAGGGGGAGGAGGAGAGAAATGAGGCCTAATCACCCAGTCATTCCTTTCTGTTCTCAGCATCGGGTCAGAGCCAAGAGGAGGAGGAAAGGTGGGACATGGAAAGGTAAGGTTCTGCCTATTCCACCTGAGCTCCCCAAGGGTGACCCTTCTCTCTCCTTCCCATGAGGTACCAGGTCCACGGTCTCTGTCACTTGGTACATACAGCCCCTCTCATGAAACAGCCCTCAGAGGAGAGGCTCATGGAAAGACTGGACCTGAGATACTGCTCAGATTCCCTGCTCTGCTGTCCCTGGGTAAGAAGCAGTGAGGGACCTGGGCCATGGGTGTTGCCCAGTAGATGTCTAGAGTCAGAAGTTCTGTCCCCTGACTTTGAGAAAGTACTCTGGCTTCAGGATGATCAGAATCTTCTTTGTTGTGACCTTGGCCCCTCTGCTTCAGAGTGGTTTTGAGCACCAAACGCAATCCTATCTAATAATAGAGAAACATGGTAATTAACCAACACTTTGCTACCCTTCCCATTGGGCTAATCAGCGAGATATGCAAATTAACTGCCAATCAAGATGGCGGCCAGCAGCCAGGCAGCTGAAGGGAACAGGAAGGAGGCTTGCTTGCTCCAGTGATGGAGGAAGCCAAGGTTCCCCGCCTGCTGCTGCCGGCCTCTGAACTGCTCTCTGAGAAACAACGTTACAATTATAGAAGCTAAACAAACTCCAGAAACCGGCTTTCAGCCAGCCGGGCCTCTGAGCTGGAGCTGAAACAGTGTTTTAATTATAGAACCCAAAAAAAACCCAGAGACCTGCTTTCAGCAGCTGAGGTCTCAGAGCTGGAGCCGAGCCTCAGAGCTACAGCCGGCTCTCAGCTCCAGTGACAGCCATAGAAGGTAAATAAATGCCAGAATAAAAAAAAAGAAAGAAAGAAAAAGAGGAGAGGTTGGGAGCTTCAGTCGCCCGCCAGCCTCAAAACGGCCCTCAGCCCCCCACACAGACTGGCCAGGCACTCCAGTGGGGACCCCCACCCTGAAGGGGGTGTGACCAGCTGCAAACAGCCATCATCGCCTCATCCAGGCTGGCCAGGCACCCAAGGGGGACCCCCACCCTCATCCAGGACACCCTTCAGGGCAAATCAGCCGGCCCACACCCGTGCACCAGGCCTCTATCCTATATAGTAAAAGGGTAATTTGCCTCCCAGCACCAGGATCAGCGGTGCAGCGAGGCCTCCAGAACCCGGGATCAGCAGAGCCGCGAGGCCTCTTGGCCCCTGGAGCAGCGTGACAGGGGGCAGCGCCCAAACACCCAGATCAGCCCTGCTCTGTGTGTGACAGTGGGCGGTGCCCCAACATCCCTATGGGTCCTACTGTGTGCATGATAGGGGGGAGCTCCCCAACCCCCTGATTGGCCCTGCTCTGTGCGTGACGGGGCGGCGCCCCAACCCCCCAATAGACCCTACCCAGGGCGTGACTGGGGGTGGCATCGCAACCTCCCGATCCGCCCTGCTCTGTGCATGACAGCGGTTGTGCCCCAACTCCCCAATCGGCCCTGCTCTTAGCCCGAACAGGGGCTGCACCTAGGGATTGGGCCTGCCATTTGCCACCAGGGAGCGGGCCTAAGCCATCAGGTCATTATCTCCTGAGGGGTCCCAAAATGTGACAGGGCACAAGTCGGGCTGAGGAACACCCCCCACACACACACCAGTGCACAAATTTTTGTGTACCGGGCCTCTAGTAATACATATAAAAGTACTTTATCAATTAAGCAACATACACATGGGGGGGCACCTTATTAATATTATCATTGACCATTTGATTTCATTTACTAATTCTTGAGGGTTTCACAGTCTATTATCCCAGTGGTCTCCCATAAAAGGACCCCGTGCCTATGTGTGTACCTTCATTACATGTAACTCCCTCCCCTGCTTCCCAGGTTCGAGATATCACAGAGAGGACGACGACAGGGAGCTGATTTCTTTCCTGAAAAGGTGACTAGTCTTTCCCCATGTTCCCTGGTCTCTCTATAACATGTTCTGTGCAATTCCAGGGATTCAGTGGAGCCTTCCCTAGTCATGGGAAAGGTTGCCATAGGAGGGGGGGGGGGGATGTGAGTGAATGCTTGGGATGAGTGCAACTGAGTGCATGATGAAGTCATAGATGTGGAGTAAGAAGGGGCAGCAGGCTTCAGGCAGCCCCACCCTCACCAGGACCTCCTTTCCTTGTTCTGGTCCTGGCTGCATCTTTTTACCTCCTGTCTCCTGCAGCACCCTGGGACAGAATTATGACATCACCCGCTGTCGTCAACTTTTATGTCCAGACTCCTCCTGTGAGGTGTGTAACAATGCAGCCAGTTCAATCAATGGGCTTTGCTTAAAGGCTTTGGCAGCTTCTACTCCATCTGGGTCTCCTGTGGCTTCCACAGCTCCTGTGACAGCTCTTGTGACTGAGCCATCTTTCAATCAGTCCTCTGCTTTCTCAGGAGTCCCTCCAAGAGACCTCATACCAACTCCACTGCCTGAACCTTCCCCACCATCTCCCTCCATTCTCCCCTCTAACTCAACGACAACCTTGGGTAATTTTCTGTCACCCTCACCACCGGGTCATACTGTGCCTCCACAGCCAGTGCACCATTCCTCACCTCAACCCAAAGACTTGTGCTCTTCGACCTTGACCCAATATGATTTACATCAAGGGTTTCTTGCCCCCCGTTCTACAAAGATCTCTTTAGGGGCAGACCCTGAAGCCAAACTTATAGATCCTAGTCATCTCTTATTTCTCAGCCCTGATGAGCATGACTCAGCACAGGAGTACATATATCCTATGACCTGGGAAGACAACATAAAGAAAAATCTTGCCCAGCTATTCTGGGGTCTCCCAACTCTGCATAGCGAGTCCTTGTCCTCTGCTATCCATGCCTCAGGTCAATATTCCATCTTCTTCAACAGCATCTCAAATTCCTTCACAGACCAAGAATCCCCAGGACTTTCTGATTTACAATCTCCATCCTTGGCAGAGGTCCAACCTCAACCCTTGCCTCAAACCCTGCCTCAGTCCCAGCACTTACATCTCACTCAGATCCAAACCCAGGCCCACCTTCAATCCCCACTCCCAATCCTACCATCCAGTCCCATTACCCAGAATAAGGTCAGTGAAATGAATGTCCACATACCCAATAATGAATCAGAATGTAACACCTCATCTGAAACGGAACACCTGGCATGCAATGTGTTGCTGAAAGAACAGGAAAGTTTGTGGGGTTTAACCTCTGTGGCTCAAAGTTCTAAGGCCCATGTTGCAATCTCCATCGATCCGGTAGAGTTTCCTCTTAGCAGTGAATTTCGAGATAAATTTGAGCATCACCTTAGAAAGAGGCTCATCCAACACCACCAGGGCCAGCCCTGCATGATCAATGGGTCTCTGTCACTAATGAGGCCTCTGAGCAATTGCTCAGGCATACTTGAGTCAAAGAGCAGTTCTGGCCTCTCACAGATCTCTGTGGAGAAGGACCAGAGTAGTGAAAATCCAAATGGTGGATTGAGCCAACCAGGAAGCTTCTATGAGAGGAGCTCAGAAATGTTTCAAATAGAGGAGAATGAGGGGAAGGAGGAGGGACACAGCCAAGAGAATGATACCAAAGTTCATCTGCTGAGTGATTCAAAGCCCTCCTCACATAAACCCGTTGATATCCAACGCACACTCGTAGAGGAAATCCAAAAAATTTTGAAAGCCAAACTGCCTCTTACAAACGCCATTAGTGGCAAAAACGTATCACAGATACGTTCTGTGATAGCCAACATTCAACCCCCGAAGCTGCCTGCAAGGCGAGCAGGGACCCCACAGGAGACAAATAATAACGGTGTCAATGCTAAAGACAGAGCAGAAATAGGACAGGGCGCAAATAGGGAGAAATCAGAACCTGCTTCCAGGCCCAGCATGTCTAGGGAGATAGTCAGGGCTGAGAGGCTCAAAGCTCTTCAACCCCAAACTAGTGGCGTCTTGACAACCAGCAAGCCAGGAATCTCCCAAAAGACAGAGAGAGACACCACTGTGACCACTGAAAAACCACCATCTAAAATATCAGATCTAGCTCCTACCTTATCAGAACTTAGAAAGCAACTAATTGCTGAGATGAACTTGAAGTTGGAGAGCAGGAAGCAGAGCCAGGCCCAAGGCCAACCCCTGGACATGTCCAGTGACTCGGACATCTTGACTTACAAAGCCCCCCTGACTCCTGATAAGTGTGTGTCCAGTGTGGACACGGAGGTTCACCAGGTGCTGCATGTCCAATCGGAGGACAGCGGAGTCAGTCTGGAGGAGCAGCAGGAACCATGGCTTCCTAAGCAGGCATTAAGGTCCTGCCAGGATCAGAATTCCCCACCAGCTGTAAAGAAAGATATCGTGTGCCCTCCCCCAGAGCCTACAGGCCCCAAAAGTGAGGAGCTTGGTGCAGGAGATGCACGACTGAGAATTTCCCGACCTGGAGGGAAGAGATTTCCTTCTCGGGACCCGGCTTTAGAGGCCATGCTTGGGGGCAAGACTTTCCACAGCCTAACACAGATGGCTACTTCTGATAGCCTTGTGCTACATCCAATGAAGAGACTTTTTCAAAGGCTTTGTCCTTCAATCAAATGTAAAATGGAAGAAACCACCCAGGAAATGGGAAGGCACATATCATCTGCACAGAGTAGAGGCCCACTTCAAAGAGGAGCTCCCTTTACTGGAACCACCCAAGTTGATAGACACCGGCCTGCAGTAGTTACCACCTGCCCCCAAGAGCCCCTTCCCTCCGCAGCGCAGTTGGGGAAGCCCATGCAGAAGGGAGCAGTGCAGGCCCAGGCAGAGCCAGCGCAGAGGCGTCATTTCCAGCGCAGGGCTCCCTCCTATGACCTGACAAATGCCGTGCCCGGCCGCCACACAGCTATCTTGGCTGGCCAGGGCTCTACCAATACTAGACATACCAGAAATGAAGACAGACCCCTCCAAAATGCTGTGGCATCAAACGGTCAGCAAATATGCCAGAAGCACCCTCAATCTGTGCCCCTCAGGGCGACTCTGCCCCATCCAAGCCCCAACTGCAGGCCTCAACCTGCCAATGGGCCTCCTGCTGTTCTCACCACTGCTGGAGGCACTGCCTTCAGAGATCAGCCTCCACGATTTAGACACACAATGCTTCTCTATAATTTCCAGGGGCAAACATTCCCCACCCCCAAGTAATTCCCACCTTGTGGGGAATATTGACTTGCCTAATAAATGTGTCTGTAATAACAGTGATGTCTTCTCCGTGTCCTGAGTTGGGGGCAAGGGTTTCTCAGGGCTTGTGCTTAAGGAAAGAAAGGAGTAAGTTCAGCTTCTACTGATTGCTTCCTTTGGCTTCCAAAAGTGACCGTTTCCTGGAGCTCTTGTTGAGAACTAGATACCATGTGCCCTCCCCCTAAGCCCACTTCCTCCCTGATGAGGTTTGAGGAGATGGGCTCTGTCTCCTTCCTCATAGCTTAGCCTGAAGGAACATGGAGAGCAGCCTTTCAGGGAATGCTGTATGTCCTTGAAGGCAGCCGGGAAGACAGGCCTTCCACATCCGAAGAAGATCAAGGACGGGTATATTTTTCAGAAAGTGTTAGTGAAGAAGAGACAGTGGCTTAATCATTATTTAGAAGTCAGTGATCAGAGGAGCCCACAGGTGGGTGAACCCTGAATAGGAGTGTTTGGGCGGTATTGTTTTTCCCCTGACAAATGTGCACACACACCCACCCTTTCTACAGTGGTCTAGAGGGAAGGCAAAGCCACTTGTACAGACTGAAACACAAAAATGGAATGAGCGTCCTCATGAGCACTTCAGGTAGCTTTCCCAGTAAACGTTGTGAATCCTGAGTGTAAATAGAAAAAACCAAACCAAACAAAAACCAAACAGAGCCCCCTTTCACTACCACACTAGCATCTTCTTGTCTAGAGTTATGCCATTAGCCATGCAATGCCTGAAGCTAGAGATCAGAGAAAAAATGCAGAACAAAAAGGATCTAAAGGTGGAATGGGGCCCAAGGCAGGGGCCGTGAAGAGGTGAGCAGGCAGCGGAGGGTTGTAACAGCCAGGTGGACAAGCGGCCAATAACGCAGCCTCCCAGTTCCTACACCATCTCTTCTTGGGGTCCTGTACTGCTGCTCCAGTGCAGTCACTGCCACACTGCAGACCTTATTACCAGGAACATCTCTGCCTCAGGAATCATATAGTCTGACCTTTGACCTTTGGCCTCATCCCCTATCCTTCCAGCATCGATGCCCATAGTTCACATTTTTCAATTCCAGGTCATTCATTTATCCACTCACTCCCTGTCAATCCACAAAGCTCTTGGCTTCCTCCCTTACTAAGGTAGACTTGATGGTCCATGTAGTGACTAACATTTAAAAAGCTCCATGACAATGGGCCCCCCTTCCAGTTCCCTTTAATCCTTCCTATAAATTTCAACTCTGTGTTCTTCTAGAAATGGCTTCCTATAAGTAACTGACCATTACTGGATAGATCTAACAATGGGTTCTACTGGTTCCATGGAACTATATGGAACTCATTCATTCTACAGATAATGCTCCGATGCTTACTAACATGTGAACAAAACAAATGGAGCTCAGTTCCCTCTTTCCTTTGTCTATTCTCTCTACAAAGATCCTCAAATCCATGGCAAATCTCACTTTCCTCAAACTGAGGGCATCACCACTTGTCCAACAGATGTGCTGGACCACTGTTCAGAGAGGAGCAAGAAGCCATGAGATGGGGACTTTTCAGCAAAATATTAAAAACAGCAACACTGTGTTTTCAAATATTTAGAAGAATTTTTCCTGTTATGCATGCAAATGACTTATATGCAGATCAGATACACTTGTTTATCTCTTTCTTTCCAAAAATGCCATTAAAAGTAAAATATTAGGTGAAAAGATGCTCAATATCACTAGCCATCAAAAAAAATGCAAATCACAAGCACTGTGAGATAACAACAGACACACACACAAAAAGGCTAGAAGCAGTCTCGCAGAGAATGTCGAGAAGGCGGAACCCTCACACATAGCGGGCGGGAATGAAAAATGGTACAGCCACTTTGACAAAGAGTCTGGCCCGTCCTCAAAATGTCCAACAGAGTTTCCATATGACCCAGCAACTCCACCTCTAAGTACACACTCATGAGAAATGAAAACACATGTCCACACCGAACTTGTAAACAAATGCTCACAGCAGTAGCATCCAGTATTCATAATACTCAAATGGTGGACACAACCCACATGTCCATCAGCTGAGGAATGGTAAGTAAAATGCGGTATATCCATGCAATGTCATATCTTTTGGCAATAAAAACTATTAATACATGCTATAACATGGATGAACCCTGAAAGCATTTGCTAAGTGAATAAAGCCAGTCACAAAGGATCACATGTGATTCCATTCATATGAAATGTTCAAAACAGACAAAACTAGAGAAATATAAAATACATTAGTGGTTGCTTAGGGCTGGGGGTGGGGGAAGAAAAGGGAGGAGAGATGACAACTAAAGATTGTAAGTTTTCTTTTTGAAGTCATGAAAATGTTTTAAAATTGACTGTGGGGATGTACATATCTGAAAATACTAAAATCATAAAATTATACACTTTAAATGGGTGAATTGTATGGTATGCGAACTATATGTAAACAGAGGATGGAAAGAGAGTAAGTACTTGAGAAGGACAAATAGGGGAAAGGATAAGACAAAAGATGTCAACACATTTCCTGACTCAGAGAGGGAATGCAGGCAAGAAATGTAAGGAAATGACACGGCTTCATTTCAGCAGTTTATAATCTGAAAACAGGAGCTGTAGTGATTGTAACTATTCCAGGATTAGCTGGCATGGGGAGAGGAAGTAAATACATATACAACATCAACAAAAACTACATTATATAAAAAACTATAGAGATGCCAATAGGAACTTCAGTAAAGACTTGGTAGGTTTTGGAAAACAATCATTAATGATTAATAGAAGGACACATCAGTGTGAGTAAAACAAACAAACAAACAAAAAAACACACACACACACACACACCCACACAGCCCAAAATGTACTGCTAAATAAAATCACAATCGTGCTCAGAAGTTATGCTAAAGAGAAGCCCACTCCCTAATCAAAATGTGTTTGGTCCTGTGTTGTGGACTGTGTTGTGACAAGGCTATGTAAACTAAAGAATTAAAAATGTTGTGGAAGAGAAGGAAGTTGGCAGAAGAAAGAGGGATCAGCAGGGCTAGATCCTGTATTGGTGAAGGGAACTGGATGCGGTGGTTCTCAACCTGTGGGTCGCAACCATGGGAAAACACACACAGCATACCAGAAATTTACATTATGATTCATAACAGTAGCAAAAGTACAGTTATGAAGTAGCAACGAAAATAATTTTATGGTTGGGGGGTCACCACAACATGAGGAACTGTATTAAAGGGTTGCGGCATTAGAAAAGTTGAGAACCACTGATAGAGGCTAGCTAGGCTATTAGGGGCCTATAGCCTTAAAGGGATCTTGCCGGTAAAAAGATTACTAAAGAATTTAGAGATGTTTGCCATTGGTGCATGGGTATGCCATGGCCTCATCGCCCTCTCTGTCTTGCTTTCTGTTCATTGGTACAGTCTGATCTGCTCCCCCATGCTTTTGTAAAATTTCACTTTTCAAACTGAGGCCATCTCCACTTGCAGATGAGAACTGCTGGGACTCTCATGACGAAAAAATTTGTGCTCAGATAAGACAACACTTCCCATCCTCCTGGTAACTTTGCAGGGCACTTTGTTCTTCTATTAGTTTTTTGTTGTTGTTTTTCTTCTGAGGAAAAGTATCTGTGACCATGAATTGGAAGAATTACCATCAACATCATTAAAATGTCTATACTACCCAAAGAAGTCTATAGAATCAACACAATCCCTTTTAAAATACCAATGGCATATTTCATAAATCTAGAAAAAATATTCCAAAAATTATATGGCACCAGAAAAGACCCCAAATAGCCTCAGCAACCTTTAAAAAGAAGAAAAACAACGTTGGAGGGAGCACCATACTGGATATCAAACTATACCACAAAGCCATTATAGTCAAAACAGCCTGGTACTGGCATAGGAACAGACATATAGATCAATGGAACAGAACAGAGGGCCCAAAACTTCTCAAAACCACCATCACTGCAACTGTGTTTCGTGATGGATTATTGCAGATCAATTAATTTTGTACACTGTTGGACAGAATAGTTGAGAAAATAAAGACATGAGAAAAATATTTCCTTTAAAGACCTTTGCATGGTTAAAATTTATGCCATCTATAAATAAAGATCTCCAGAAAACACATTTTGGTAGAGTATTACCACATCCCACTCTGCATATATCATGTGCTTTTTCCCCTTCTTCTACCCCAGCAGATATGTTAGCTGAACACATGATCTCTTAGCTAAAGACCCCAGTCTGAGGTTCCCAACCTCCTTTCCATTTAAATATTACACATGGTGTAAGGTTTTGAAAACAAGATGAGCGAGCGATGTAAGTTAATAGAATGATCCTTAAAAGAAATGGACATAGGCATACATTCTCTTTTCCGTGTTCCACTGGCCAGAATAAAGATGTGTGGTAAGCCATCTGATTCTCCACTTTTGGCTGAAGATAACACCTTGGGAGAGAACAACTGTAAGAGAGAAGGACGGTGCCTCACCAACTCCATTGTCACCAAATATGCTGTTCTGAAGGAGAGAAAAATGAAGTAAATAAAACTCTCTCTTATTTAAGCCAATTTTTTAAAGCAGTCTAGACTGAATTCTAAATAATATATTAAAACTAATCCTTACAACTCTAAAAGAAATAAAAGTCCCAATATTGAAGTTTGGGACAGTTTCTCAGTGGTTAGAGCATCGGTCAGTGCACTGAAGGGCATGTCCCTGGGTTGCAGGTTCCACCCCAGGACCCTGTCAAGGAGTGTGCAGGAGGCAACTAATGAATGTGTCTCTTTCACCTCTCTCTCTCTCTCTCTCTCTCTCTCTCTCTCTCTCTCTCTCTATATATATATATATATATATATATATATATATATATATATATACAAATATATAGTTATATATGTTTATTTATATATTTATATCTATCTATCTATCTATCTATCTATATATGTATGTATATTTACATATTGTTTTCACATATTCATCTCATTATATACTCTCTCCCTGCACACACCGGGACATTCTGCAGAAACTGCGAGGCTCATGGAAAAAATCCTCTCACCTCCCATTTGTAACAAAAAACCATTTTAAAATTAAAAAAAAAAAAAAAAAATTTCTCCCAGGTAGTCTTGTTTTTCACTGTTGAGAGCATTAGAGTCCAGTAACCACTGAAATAAGTAAGTCATTGGAAAACTGAGGGCGTGGGGTGTCCTTTGTAACTCTGGAGAACTTAATATCTGGAAGCAGGCCCCAGAAGTTGCTGAAAACTTGCCATGCAGGGCCTCTGTGACGCTTGCCCCATCACAGTCCAGCTCCAGAGGTAGGAGACAACAGTCAGGCCAATTATGAGGACTTTGATGTAAATCCTCAAAACTGTCTTCCTCAAGCAGTTAGAATAGAATGCTTTGTGTGTAAAAATCAACACGCCAAAGAAAGAGACCCACATGCTAAGAAGAAAACACTTCCCCCTTCCCCCACCCCCAAATATGCTGACTTTCAGGAAAGGTAGGGACTATCTGATTTAGATACAAGCAAGATTATAAGTAGTTCCTGTATTAAATAAGAGGAGCCCAAAGTAATAAGAGGGTAATAACACTAAGTCACAGTAACAGAAAGACTCTGGGATGAAAGCATATATAACCTGAGATGCATGAAGATGTGAAGGGGATAAAATGAAAGAGCACATTTAGTGGCAAATGATATTAATGCAGACTGATAAAGGGAAAGACAATCTACAAGGAATAGGCATTCTGCTTAGAAAGGGAGCAATAATGAAAATCAAATAAAGAAAACTCTCAATTTGAGGAAAACACTTCAAATTCAAAACTGAGAGGGATCACACTAGCTAAGAAAGATAAGTGAATAGAGATGAATTCCAACATGATGTAATGAAATTTTACATTTTGAAGATTAAGAATACATACCCAGCCCTGGCTGAGTAACTTAGTATGTTAGAGCGTCATTGTCCCAATACACCAAGGTTGTGGGTTCAATCCCTGGTCAGGGCACATACAAGAATCAACCAATGAATGCATAAATATATGGAACAACAAACCGATGTTTCTCCCTCTCTAAATAAATGAATAAAAAGAGTTTTCAAGAATACATACTGAAGTCACACAATTTGAAAATCGGATACATACAGAGGGACATTCAAAATGATACAAGACAGTTTTTCACTAACAGATGAAAAACTATATTCAAGCAAACATAGATATATTGTTATCAAAGTAAAATTAGAGCAAAAATGTCTAAACCAAGGTCAAAGTGTTGTTTTATATTGATAAACTCAGAATTAATAGTATAGTGATACTGAAAATTTAAGCAAGGGGAAATAAATAGAAATACAAGAGAAAGTAAAATTTTAAAATAACATCAGCTCATGGTAAGTCATATAGGTAAATAAATATATATAGAATATCAGGATACTTAAATAATGTAGTATATCAAATTGTTTCCTTGGAGAGAACATTTACGGACATATTCATGCATCATGCACAAAATGATTATTTAAGATTCCATAAAGTATATTTAAAAACTTATCCTCAAATAGTTTATCCATATTCTCATATCACAAGCAATGAAGATCTAGGTTAGGGTTTTTTTGGTTGTTGTTGTTGTTGTTAATCCTCACCCAAGGATACTTTTTCTTTTGATTTTTAGAGAGCGCGGATGGGAGGGAGGAGAGGAGGGAGGGAAGTCCAGAATGTAAACTGAGGCGAGAAAGAAAGCTGCAGAGCAGGTCGAGGATGACGACAACCTGTGCTGTCACTCAGGGGACACTCAGGAGCACTCAGTGCTGGGTTTAATGCTCCATTGTCACCATTTTGTGATTCTTCATAATTTTACCTTAAAACTCAGCTTTGTAAGTAAAGTTTATGGAGACAATGGAGCATGCGCATGAGGGGATGTGCGCAATCTGAGTACCTGCTTTTCCCTTCACAAACAGCATTGGGGAAGCCCCATGGCACAGAATTTCCATGGACCCAGGATGGTGGGAGTTCAGTGAGACTCAACATGAGTCCAAGTAAGCTTGCTCTGTCCCCCACTAAGTAAGGGGGTGCTGACAGCCCTGAGAGGCTACATCCTTTTCATTTGAACCAGTTGCCTTTTGGGGACCCTGAAAACAGCTGTCCGCATGCGGCTCCGCACAGGCATAGTAATAGGGATGGGAGTGAGAGAGCACTGAGGACTGTCCCTAGGAAACTGAAAACTTAGGAGAGTCCTAAACGAATGACTTATAGCCAATGATCCTCCTCAAATAGCAGCACGTTATTCAGGTCAAGATTCTGGAAAACACTCCTCCTTGTAGACAATATAACCAAGTGCAGTCTGATATGTGGACCCGGACTTCTGTGTGGGAATGTACCCCAACTAGGAACTTGTCATGGGGTTGTATGGGGATCACACTCTGACACACACCAACTCGGCCACCTCCATGTCTGCTTGAAATGTCCTGCGGAGAGCTTTATTACAGAACTTAGGGGTTGGATATATGTAACCTATGTGAAATGTATTCCTTGGGGGTGGGGGAGGGATGATATTTTAGACTTTATTATTCAATTATAACTTACTAAAACAAAATTTCTATTTAACATTCACAAAACTATGGAAGTCTAAAAGACCTTCAAGTCCTTTACCCACATTATGTAAGTTGGATTTGAGGACATATATGATCCTCAGTGTAAACGTCTGGGCACAAGCAAAATTTCCAGGGAGTATTTCAGACTTGTAAGGTAGTGGACCTGGTGAGACCAAAGTCAAAGTGTCCAACATGAAAGGAGACCCAGCTAATATCTGGGTTACAGATGAAACACGCAGAGCATTCATTACGGTAAATAAATGTATGCTATGTTAAAAGGCACATTGGAAAACAGGCTAGGAGAGTAGGGCAGAAGGACCTAGAGGCCCAGAAGAGATGGAGGGAATCTGCTGGGCTGGTTGGGGGGCGGGGCTGTGGACAGACCCTCTTGAAGGTGGACCCACCCCCACTCTCAGAAACCCTCTGTGACTCCACAGTGCTCTGTGATGCAGGCCTGGCTATAAAGCCAAGAGTCGGAGCTCTCAGAGCTCAGTTGCTTTAAGCAGCGTTGTTGTTCGGAAAATGGGACTCAGTCTATTTCTGAATAGCCTTCTAGAGTTTTATCTGAGCTTCTTCGGCTCAGAACGTTTCTATGGGACCCTCAACATCATTTCCATCTCGGTGTTGAGCTTGTTCCTCTTCTTCTTCATTTTTTTCCTGGGAATTCCATCCATCCCAGCTTTCTGGAAAAATGAACATACCCCAAAGGTAAGGAACCCTGAGTGAGTGAGCCCCCAGAGAGTTCTTCATTGTTGTTGCCATTTCAATTCCCACATTTCTCAATCAGTTTGGATGAGTCAGAGAGACACTGAAGATGGCACATCTGAGGAGAGAACAGAACATCGCTTCTCTAGGGGAAGAGACCAGGCAGGGCTAGGGGTTCAGGGAGGACTCAGGCTTCCATCTGAATCTCACAGACCATCGGGGTGTGGTGACGGGTTTCTGGCTCCAAACACAGGGATTCCCTAGTCCTGGATCCAGTTATTCAGAGACGTGGGAGTCTCTGTAGGACATCAGACTTAACCAGCACTTCATCCTGAGTCATGCTGCCCTGGCAGGCAGCACTTAGCCTTTGTGTTGGGCTGCTAAGCAGGGAGGGCTGAGCCTCTGAGAGCCTCTTGAGTGAGCAGAGGCTGCAGCCTGAGCACCATCAGGTTACTGGGTCCTATCTGATGGGACAGAGATGGACTGTAGGCCTCAGATTATATGCCGACCTTGAGCAGAGGACCTCTGAGTATACCAAGTGTGGACCCTATAAACAAAGTCCTTCTTTTGAGTTTTTACAAAAGGAAAAATTAAAAACATTTTAAAGCTTTAAAAATGGTAAAAGGAACACAAAGTTGTATTAGTTAAAATGTATTTGGTTGGCTCAGGGAGACATTATTCTTAGATAGTAAATGTCTGAGTGTCCTAGGGGGAGGAGGAGAGAAATGAGGCCTAATCACCCAGTCATTCCTTTCTGTTCTCAGCATCGGGTCAGAGCCAAGAGGAGGAGGAAAGGTGGGACATGGAAAGGTAAGGTTCTGCCTATTCCACCTGAGCTCCCCAAGGGTGACCCTTCTCTCTCCTTCCCATGAGGTACCAGGTCCATGGTCTCTGTCACTTGGTACATACAGCCCCTCTCATGAAACAGCCCTCAGAGGAGAGGCTCATGGAAAGACTGGACCTGAGATACTGCTCAGATTCCCTGCTCTGCTGTCCCTGGGTAAGAAGCAGTGAGGGACCTGGGCCATGGGTGTTGCCCAGTAGATGTCTAGAGTCAGAAGTTCTGTCCCCTGACTTTGAGAAAGTACTCTGGCTTCAGGATGATCAGAATCTTCTTTGTTGTGACCTTGGCCCCTCTGCTTCAGAGTGGTTTTGAGCACCAAACGCAATCCTATCTAATAATAGAGAAACATGGTAATTAACCAACACTTTGCTACCCTTCCCATTGGGCTAATCAGCGAGATATGCAAATTAACTGCCAATCAAGATGGCGGCCAGCAGCCAGGCAGCTGAAGGGAACAGGAAAGAGGCTTGCTTGCTCCAGTGATGGAGGAAGCCAAGGTTCCCCGCCTGCTGCTGCCGGCCTCTGAACTGCTCTCTGAGAAACAACGTTACAATTATAGAAGCTAAACAAACTCCAGAAACCGGCTTTCAGCCAGCCGGGCCTCTGAGCTGGAGCTGAAACAGTGTT
Source organism: Myotis daubentonii (assembly GCF_963259705.1). Lineage (NCBI taxonomy): Eukaryota > Metazoa > Chordata > Mammalia > Chiroptera > Vespertilionidae > Myotis > Myotis daubentonii. The sequence goes on from NC_081850.1 coordinate 12,682,727, forward strand.
TTAATTATAGAACCCCAAAAAACCCAGAGACCTGCTTTCAGCAGCCGAGGTCTCAGAGCTGGAGCCGAGCCTCAGAGCTACAGCCGGCTCTCAGCTCCAGTGACAGCCATAGAAGGTAAATAAATGCCAGAATAAAAAAAAAGAAAGAAAGAAAAAGAGGACAGGTTGGGAGCTTCAGTCGCCCGCCAGCCTCAAAACGGCCCTCAGCCCCCCACACAGACTGGCCAGGCACTCCAGTGGGGACCCCCACCCTGAAGGGGGTGTGACCAGCTGCAAACAGCCATCATCGCCTCATCCAGGCTGGCCAGGCACCCAAGGGGGACCCCCACCCTCATCCAGGACACCCTTCAGGGCAAATCAGCCGGCCCACACCCGTGCACCAGGCCTCTATCCTATATAGTAAAAGGGTAATTTGCCTCCCAGCACCAGGATCAGCGGTGCAGCGAGGCCTCCAGAACCCGGGATCAGCAGAGCCGCGAGGCCTCTTGGCCCCTGGAGCAGCGTGACAGGGGGCAGCGCCCAAACACCCAGATCAGCCCTGCTCTGTGTGTGACAGTGGGCGGTGCCCCAACATCCCTATGGGTCCTACTGTGTGCATGATAGGGGGGAGCTCCCCAACCCCCTGATTGGCCCTGCTCTGTGCGTGACGGGGCGGCGCCCCAACCCCCCAATAGACCCTACCCAGGGCGTGACTGGGGGTGGCATCGCAACCTCCCGATCCGCCCTGCTCTGTGCATGACAGCGGTTGTGCCCCAACTCCCCAATCGGCCCTGCTCTTAGCCCGAACAGGGGCTGCACCTAGGGATTGGGCCTGCCATTTGCCACCAGGGAGCGGGCCTAAGCCATCAGGTCATTATCTCCTGAGGGGTCCCAAAATGTGACAGGGCACAAGTCGGGCTGAGGAACACCCCCCACACACACACCAGTGCACAAATTTTTGTGTACCGGGCCTCTAGTAATACATATAAAAGTACTTTATCAATTAAGCAACATACACATGGGGGGGCACCTTATTAATATTATCATTGACCATTTGATTTCATTTACTAATTCTTGAGGGTTTCACAGTCTATTATCCCAGTGGTCTCCCATAAAAGGACCCCGTGCCTATGTGTGTACCTTCATTACATGTAACTCCCTCCCCTGCTTCCCAGGTTCGAGATATCACAGAGAGGACGACGACAGGGAGCTGATTTCTTTCCTGAAAAGGTGACTAGTCTTTCCCCATGTTCCCTGGTCTCTCTATAACATGTTCTGTGCAATTCCAGGGATTCAGTGGAGCCTTCCCTAGTCATGGGAAAGGTTGCCATAGGAGGGGGGGGGGGGATGTGAGTGAATGCTTGGGATGAGTGCAACTGAGTGCATGATGAAGTCATAGATGTGGAGTAAGAAGGGGCAGCAGGCTTCAGGCGGCCCCACCCTCACCAGGACCTCCTTTCCTTGTTCTGGTCCTGGCTGCATCTTTTTACCTCCTGTCTCCTGCAGCACCCTGGGACAGAATTATGACATCACCCGCTGTCGTCAACTTTTATGTCCAGACTCCTCCTGTGAGGTGTGTAACAATGCAGCCAGTTCAATCAATGGGCTTTGCTTAAAGGCTTTGGCAGCTTCTACTCCATCTGGGTCTCCTGTGGCTTCCACAGCTCCTGTGACAGCTCTTGTGACTGAGCCATCTTTCAATCAGTCCTCTGCTTTCTCAGGAGTCCCTCCAAGAGACCTCATACCAACTCCACTGCCTGAACCTTCCCCACCATCTCCCTCCATTCTCCCCTCTAACTCAACGACAACCTTGGGTAATTTTCTGTCACCCTCACCACCGGGTCATACTGTGCCTCCACAGCCAGTGCACCATTCCTCACCTCAACCCAAAGACTTGTGCTCTTCGACCTTGACCCAATATGATTTACATCAAGGGTTTCTTGCCCCCCGTTCTACAAAGATCTCTTTAGGGGCAGACCCTGAAGCCAAACTTATAGATCCTAGTCATCTCTTATTTCTCAGCCCTGATGAGCATGACTCAGCACAGGAGTACATATATCCTATGACCTGGGAAGACAACATAAAGAAAAATCTTGCCCAGCTATTCTGGGGTCTCCCAACTCTGCATAGCGAGTCCTTGTCCTCTGCTATCCATGCCTCAGGTCAATATTCCATCTTCTTCAACAGCATCTCAAATTCCTTCACAGACCAAGAATCCCCAGGACTTTCTGATTTACAATCTCCATCCTTGGCAGAGGTCCAACCTCAACCCTTGCCTCAAACCCTGCCTCAGTCCCAGCACTTACATCTCACTCAGATCCAAACCCAGGCCCACCTTCAATCCCCACTCCCAATCCTACCATCCAGTCCCATTACCCAGAATAAGGTCAGTGAAATGAATGTCCACATACCCAATAATGAATCAGAATGTAACACCTCATCTGAAACGGAACACCTGGCATGCAATGTGTTGCTGAAAGAACAGGAAAGTTTGTGGGGTTTAACCTCTGTGGCTCAAAGTTCTAAGGCCCATGTTGCAATCTCCATCGATCCGGTAGAGTTTCCTCTTAGCAGTGAATTTCGAGATAAATTTGAGCATCACCTTAGAAAGAGGCTCATCCAACACCACCAGGGCCAGCCCTGCATGATCAATGGGTCTCTGTCACTAATGAGGCCTCTGAGCAATTGCTCAGGCATACTTGAGTCAAAGAGCAGTTCTGGCCTCTCACAGATCTCTGTGGAGAAGGAACAGAGTAGTGAAAATCCAAATGGTGGATTGAGCCAACCAGGAAGCTTCTATGAGAGGAGCTCAGAAATGTTTCAAATAGAGGAGAATGAGGGGAAGGAGGAGGGACACAGCCAAGAGAATGATACCAAAGTTCATCTGCTGAGTGATTCAAAGCCCTCCTCACATAAACCCGTTGATATCCAACGCACACTCGTAGAGGAAATCCAAAAAATTTTGAAAGCCAAACTGCCTCTTACAAACGCCATTAGTGGCAAAAACGTATCACAGATACGTTCTGTGATAGCCAACACTCAACCCCCGAAGCTGCCTGCAAGGCGAGCAGGGACCCCACAGGAGACAAATAATAACGGTGTCAATGCTAAAGACAGAGCAGAAATAGGACAGGGCGCAAACAGGGAGAAATCAGAACCTGCTTCCAGGCCCAGCATGTCTAGGGAGATAGTCAGGGCTGAGAGGCTCAAAGCTCTTCAACCCCAAACTAGTGGTGTCTTGACAACCAGCAAGCCAGGAATCTCCCAAAAGACAGAGAGAGACACCACTGTGACCACGGAAAACCCACCATCTAAAATATCAGATCTAGCTCCTACCTTATCAGAACTTAGAAAGCAACTAATTGCTGAGATGAACTTGAAGTTGGAGAGCAGGAAGCAGAGCCAGGCCCAAGGCCAACCCCTGGACATGTCCAGTGACTCGGACATCTTGACTTACAAAGCCCCCCTGACTCCTGATAAGTGTGTGTCCAGTGTGGACACGGAGGTTCACCAGGTGCTGCATGTCCAATCGGAGGACAGCGGAGTCAGTCTGGAGAAGCAGCAGGAACCATGGCTTCCTAAGCAGGCATTAAGGTCCTGCCAGGATCAGAATTCCCCACCAGCTGTAAAGAAAGATATCGTGTGCCCTCCCCCAGAGCCTACAGGCCCCAAAAGTGAGGAGCTTGGTGCAGGAGATGCACGACTGAGAATTTCCCGACCTGGAGGGAAGAGATTTCCTTCTCGGGACCCGGCTTTAGAGGCCATGCTTGGGGGCAAGACTTTCCACGGCCTAACACAGATGGCTACTTCTGATAGCCTTGTGCTACATCCAATGAAGAGACCTTTTCAAAGGCTTTGTCCTTCAATCAAATGTAAAATGGAAGAAACCACCCAGGAAATGGGAAGGCACATATCATCTGCACAGAGTAGAGGCCCACTTCAAAGAGGAGCTCCCTTTACTGGAACCACCCAAGTTGATAGACGCCGGCCTGCAGTAGTTACCACCTGCCCCCAAGAGCCCCTTCCCTCCGCAGCGCAGTCGGGGAAGCCCATGCAGAAGGGAGCAGTGCAGGCCCAGGCAGAGCCAGCGCAGAGGCGTCATTTCCAGCGCAGGGCTCCCTCCTATGACCTGACAAATGCCGTGCCCGGCCGCCACACAGCTATCTTGGCTGGCCAGGGCTCTACCAATACTAGACATACCAGAAATGAGGACAGACCCCTCCAAAATGCTGTGGCATCAAACGGTCAGCAAATATGCCAGAAGCACCCTCAATCTGTGCCCCTCAGGGCGACTCTGCCCCATCCAAGCCCCAACTGCAGGCCTCACCCTGCCAATGGGCCTCCTGCTGTTCTCACCACTGCTGGAGGCACTGCCTTCAGAGATCAGCCTCCACGATTTAGACACACAATGCTTCTCTATAATTTCCAGGGGCAAACATTCCCCACCCCCAAGTAATTCCCACCTTGTGGGGAATATTGACTTGCCTAATAAATGTGTCTGTAATAACAGTGATGTCTTCTCCGTGTCCTGAGTTGGGGGCAAGGGTTTCTCAGGGCTTGTGCTTAAGGAAAGAAAGGAGTAAGTTCAGCTTCTACTGGTTGCTTCCTTTGGCTTCCAAAAGTGACCGTTTCCTGGAGCTCTTGTTGAGAACTAGATACCATGTGCCCTCCCCCTAAGCCCACTTCCTCCCTGATGTGGTTTGAGGAGATGGGCTCTGTCTCCTTCCTCATAGCTTAGCCTGAAGGAACATGGAGAGCAGCCTTTCAGGGAATGCTGTATGTCCTTGAAGGCAGCCGGGAAGACAGGCCTTCCACATCCGAAGAAGATCAAGGACGGGTATATTTTTCAGAAAGTGTTAGTGAAGAAGAGACAGTGGCTTAATCATTATTTAGAAGTCAGTGATCAGAGGAGCCCACAGGTGGGTGAACCCTGAATAGGAGTGTTTGGGCGGTATTGTTTTTCCCTGACAAATGTGCACACACACCCACCCTTTCTACAGTGGTCTAGAGGGGAGGCAAAGCCACTTGTACAGACTGAAACACAAAAATGGAATGAGCGTCCGCATGAACACTTCAGGTAGCTTTCCCAGTAAACCTTGTGAATCCTGAGTGTAAATAGAAAAAACCAAACCAAACAAAAACCAAACAGAGCCCCCTTTCACTACCACACTAGCATCTTCTTGTCTAGAGTTATGCCATTGGCCATGCAATGCCTGAAGCTAGAGATCAGAGAAAAAATGCAGAACAAAAAGGATCTAAAGGTGGAATGGGGCCCAAGGCAGGGGCCATGAAGAGGTGAGCAGGCAGCGGAGGGTTGTAACAGCCAGGTGGACAAGCGGCCAATAACGCAGCCTCCCAGTTCCTACACCATCTCTTCTTGGGGTCCTGTACTGCCGCTCCAGTGCAGTCACTGCCACACTGCAGACCTTATTACCAGGAACATCTCTGCCTCAGGAATCATATAGTCTGACCTTTGAGCCTTTGGCCTCATCCCCTATCCTTCCAGCATAGATGCCCATAGTTCACATTTTTCAATTCCAGGTCATTCATTTATCCACTCACTTCCTGTCAATCCACAAAGCTCTTGGCTTCCTCCCTTACTAAGGTAGACTTGATGGTCCATGTAGTGACTAACATTTAAAAAGCTCCACGACAATGGGCCCCCCTTCCAGTTCCCTTTAATCCTTCCTATAAATTTCAACTCTGTGTTCTTCTAGAAATGGCTTCCTATAAGTAACTGACCATTACTGGATAGATCTAACAATGGGTTCTACTGGTTCCATGGAACTATATGGAACTCATTCATTCTACAGATAATGCTCCGATGCTTACTAACATGTGAACAAAACAAATGGAGCTCAGTTCCCTCTTTCCTTTGTCTATTCTCTCTACAAAGCTCCTCAAATCCATGGCAAATCTCACTTTCCTCAAACTGAGGGCATCACCACTTGCTCAACAGATGTGCTGGACCACTGTTCAGAGAGGAGCAAGAAGCCATGAGATGGGGACTTTTCAGCAAAATATTAAAAACAACAACACTGTGTTTTCAAATATTTAGAAGAATTTTTCCTGTTATGCATGCAAATGACTTATATGCAGATCAGATACACTTGTTTATCTCTTTCTTTCCAAAAATGCCATTAAAAGTAAAATATTAGGTGAAAAGATGCTCAATATCACTAGCCATCAAAAAAAATGCAAATCACAAGCACTGTGAGATAACAACAGGCACACACACACAAAAAGGCTAGAAGCAGTCTCGCAGAGAATGTCGAGAAGGCGGAACCCTCACACATAGCGGGCGGGAATGAAAAATGGTACAGCCACTGTGACAAAGAGTCTGGCCCGTCCTCAAAATGTCCAACAGAGTTTCCATATGACCCAGCAACTCCACCTCTAAGTACACACTCATGAGAAATGAAAACACATGTCCACACTGAACTTGTAAACACATGCTCACAGCAGTAGCATCCAGTATTCATAATACTCAAAAGGTGGACACAACCCACATGTCCATCAGCTGAGGAATGGTAAGTAAAATGCGGTATATCCATGCAATGTCATATCTTTTGGCAATAAAAACTATTAATACATGCTATAACATGGATGAACCCTGAAAGCATTTGCTAAGTGAATAAAGCCAGTCACAAAGGATCACATGTGATTCCATTCATATGAAATGTTCAAAACAGACAAAACTAGAGAAATATAAAATACATTCGTGGTTGCTTAGGGCTGGGGGTGGGGGAAGAAAAGGGAGGAGAGATGACAACTAAAGATTGTAAGTTTTCTTTTTGAAGTCATGAAAATGTTTTAAAATTGACTGTGGGGATGTACATATCTGAAAATACTAAAATCATAAAATTATACACTTTAAATGGGTGAATTGTATGGTATGCGAACTATATGTAAACAGAGGATGGAAAGAGAGTAAGTACTTGAGAAGGACAAATAGGGGAAAGGATAAGACAAAAGATGTCAACACATTTCCTGACTCAGAGAGGGAATGCAGGCAAGAAATGTAAGGAAATGACACGGCTTCATTTCAGCAGTTTATAATCTGAAAACAGGAGCTGTAGTGATTGTAACTATTCCAGGATTAGCTGGCATGGGGAGAGGAAGTAAATACATATACAACATCAACAAAAACTACATTATATAAAAAACTATAGAGATGCCAATAGGAACTTCAGTAAAGACTTGGTAGGTTTTGGAAAACAATCATTAATGATTAATAGAAGGACACATCAGTGTGAGTAAAACAAACAAACAAACAAAAAACCACACACACACACACACACCCACACAGCCCAAAATGTACTGCTAAATAAAATCACAATCGTGCTCAGAAGTTATGCTAAAGAGAAGCCCACTCCCTAATCAAAATGTGTTTGGTCCTGTGTTGTGGACTGTGTTGTGACAAGGCTATGTAAACTAAAGAATTAAAAATGTTGTGGAAGAGAAGGAAGTTGGCAGAAGAAAGAGGGATCAGCAGGGCTAGATCCTGTATTGGTGAAGGGAACTGGATGCGGTGGTTCTCAACCTGTGGGTCGCAACCATGGGAAAACACACACAGCATACCAGAAATTTACATTATGATTCATAACAGTAGCAAAAGTACAGTTATGAAGTAGCAACGAAAATAATTTTATGGTTGGGGGGTCACCACAACATGAGGAACTGTATTAAAGGGTTGCGGCATTAGAAAAGTTGAGAACCACTGATAGAGGCTAGCTAGGCTATTAGGGGCCTATAGCCTTAAAGGGATCTTGCCGGTAAAAAGATTACTAAAGAATTTAGAGATGTTTGCCATTGGTGCATGGGTATGCCATGGCCTCATCGCCCTCTCTGTCTTGCTTTCTGTTCATTGGTACAGTCTGATCTGCTCCCCCATGCTTTTGTAAAATTTCACTTTTCAAACTGAGGCCATCTCCACTTGCAGATGAGAACTGCTGGGACTCTCATGACGAAAAAATTTGTGCTCAGATAAGACAACACTTCCCATCCTCCTGGTAACTTTGCAGGGCACTTTGTTCTTCTATTAGTTTTTTGTTGTTGTTTTTCTTCTGAGGAAAAGTATCTGTGACCATGAATTGGAAGAATTACCATCAACATCATTAAAATGTCTATACTACCCAAAGAAGTCTATAGAATCAACACAATCCCTTTTAAAATACCAATGGCATATTTCATAAATCTAGAAAAAACATTCCAAAAATTATATGGCACCAGAAAAGACCCCAAATAACCTCAGCAATCTTTAAAAAGAAGAAAAACAACGTTGGAGGGAGCACAATACTGGATATTAGACTATACCACAAAGCCATTATAGTCAAAACAGCCTGGTACTGGCATAGGAACAGACATATAGATCAATGGAACAGAACAGAGGGCCCAAAACTTCTCAAAACCACCATCACTGCAACTGTGTTTCGTGATGGATTATTGCAGATCAATTAATTTTGTACACTGTTGGACAGAATAGTTAAGAACATAAAGAAATGAGAAAATATTTCCTTTAAAGACCTTTGCATGGTTAAAATTTATGCCATCTATAAATAAAGATCTCCAGAAAACACGTTTTGGTAGAGTATTACCACCTCCCACTCTGCATATATCATGTACTTTTCCCTCTTCTTCTACCCCAGCAGATATGTTAGCTGAACACATGATCTCTTAGCTAAAGACCCCAGTCTGAGGTTCCCAACCTCCTTTCCATTTAAATATTACACATGGTGTAAGGTCTTGAAAAGAAGATGAGCGAGCGATGTAAGTTAATAGAATGGTCCTTAAAAGAAATGGACATAGGCATACATTCTCTTTTCCGTGTTCCACTGGCCAGAATAAAGATGTGTGGTAAGCCATCTGATTCTCCACTTTTGGCTGAAGATAACACCTTGGGAGAGAACAACTGTAAGAGAGAAGGACGGTGCCTCACCAACTCCATTGTCACCAAATATGCTTTTCTGAAGGAGAGAAAAATGAAGTAAATTAAACTCTCTCTTATTTAAGCCAATTTTTTAAAGCAGTCTAGACTGAATTCTAAATAATATATTAAAACTAATCCTTACAACTCTAAAAGAAATAAAAGTCCCAATATTGAAGTTTGGGACAGTTTCTCAGTGGTTAGAGCGTCGGTCAGTGCACTGAAGGGCATGTCCCTGGGTTGCAGGTTCCACCCCAGGACCCTGTCAAAGAGTGTGCGGGAGGCAACCAATGAATGTGTCTCTTTCACATCTCTCTCTCTCTCTCTCTCTCTCTCTCTCTCTCTCTATATATATATATATATATATATATATATATATATATATATATATATATATATATGATTACCCAATCTAACCACACAGCTTATCATGTGATTTCCCTTATTTCATAGCCTTCACAAACACCCACATTTTCCTCCTCATGGTGCCATAACTTCTACATGACATATGTTCCATATACTACCTTGCGTGGTTCTTAATAATGCATATTCAACTTGAAGATTTAAGCTTAACCTTATTAGGGACGCAAGTTCTTGGATACATTTTTTGAGCCTCACATATGGGTCACTCATGAGGCGGTCCTCTGTGCCCTCCCTAGGATTTCAATCCTCTTAGTGGCGTGTTACAAATACATATTGATACATTTCCTGAGCCTCTGTATGCACGAGGACTGTCTCAATTACATATAATGTCTCTTTAAGCCCTGCGCTTCCCCCCACCCCCGCCAACACACACAAACACACACACACACACACACACACACACACACACAAGACATATGGGGGCTTTGACTTACTTCCTTTCATAGATGTTGAAACTGAGATGCAAGAGGTAAGTATTTTTCCAAAATCTCTAAGTTTAGGAGAGCTGGCCATTTGGTACCTCCTTTGTCTGACTTCAAAATCAGGGTTCTTAAGCATGACACACAACTAACTGATAGGCACAGAACAGGTTACCAATTAAGTTCTGTTGATTGAATGAATGGTGCCATCAAATAATCCAGCAAACAATGAGACTCTCCCAGAAAGAGTGACCTCAGCAGCCTCTTCAGTCACATCAGTGACTCCAGAACAAAGACAGTTCTCTTTACCAGCTTGCTTGTATGAAAATTTCATAGCAGGAAGCGGTATGCAAATAGGATTTTTCCCTCCTAAAAATAGACTGCAAAAATTATCCCAACTGGGCCATCTCACACTGGTACGTATTTCCAATGTTGAAAAGTCCTTACTCTGTTACTAATTGCCTGTCCTTATCAACTGGCATGTCTGGCACCTTCTCCCTTGTCAGTCAATCCTGAAATACTTGCTGCCTCTTTCCCTAGAGCAACCTGGTTATCAATAAACCTGTTAATATATGCTCTGGGCTTTTAATCACAAACTGGTCAAGTGGATTTCCCATTTACCATACCAAATAGTGCATGATAAATGCTCGGATCCTGATATTTTTAAATATGCTTGTGCATATGTTTTCATTTTAAGTGACAGTTCAAGCCAGCTGACCTGCAGGCTAAAGTAAAAAGCTCAACTAATCTCACCAGAGCTCTCCCCCATATTGAATCAAATATTCAATATTTATTTTCACTATCGATTCTGCCCCTTCTGATAGGCATGTTCATCTGTGCTAGGTTATTAGTTACTCATTCTTCAAGCCCGAGCAGTTCTGTTTCTCTGAAAGGCTAGAATTCTGAGCAGCATCTCCTGGCTGCCACACTCAGCCCCATTCAGGGGTATCCTCAGAAAAACTCCCTGGGTTTCCTTATAGCCTTTTCTCATCCCCTTTCTATTCCTTGTGTCTACCGCTTTCTCAGTGCTCTCTGGAATCCTTTCAAGCTTCCTCCCCATTACAGTGTAATTTTTCATTCATTTTACAAATGCTTATTAAGTACCTAATTTGTGATTTTTTTCGTTATGGGGAATGCATTTTTGAACAAGACAAGATATTCCTCCCATAATGATATATCTGTTCAAATAACAGGAGGGGACTTGGTAATACGACGATAAAGTAAAATATACATTCTATATTAGATGGTGCTGCATGACATGAAAAAATAATGCCAGAAATGGGGACAGGAGTGTCTGGGTGTGGGGACAGACTACCATTTTAAATAGCATGGCAGTGGAAGAAATTACTAGAAAGAAACATTTTACCAAATTGCTCTGGGAGATGAGAGCGTGGACCATGAGGCTCTCCAAAGGAAAATTATTGTTCCAGGCAGAGAGAATGACCACTTCATTCTCCTCAGACCTTTAAGTTGATCCCTATGTTTTTCACCTTAAGTTTAAATAAATTTGTTCTGAAATACAAGATAGAACATAATAAAATATTTTATAATATACAATATAATGATACATGGCTATTACTGGACTAAAAATAAACATAAATATGGACATTGTACCTACTGTACTTTTTAAAATATGACATTCCATCAAGTATTCTCCTTGTATTTAAATCAATGTCTCTCCGCCCGTACACTAGTGAGCGCTGTAGAGAGTGGGCACGGGCCCTGCGCATTTGTAGTATGCTTAGCAGCACCCTAATCTCTACCTACAAGATGCCAGGAGCACCCACATACACACACACACATTTATGATAACAAAAATGTCTCCAGATATTGCCCAGTGTTCTCTGGGGATCAAAATCATCCCCCATTAAGAATTGCTGATTCCGAAAAGAGCCATACTCAGCAGCCCTACAATTTCTGTAGTTACGTACACCCCAATAAGGGACAAGCTTCTCCCCTAGAATAATGTATAATGAGGCACAGTAAGCTCTATTGTTTATAGTGGCTTGAAAAGTCATTAAATAAAGCTTCCCCCCAATTCATGCTGCTGCTTGTACACTATCCCCTTGTCACTAAGGGGCTTTTACATGCAGAGGATGCAATATTATAAGACTTGGGATAGGTGAGGTGGGGCTGGGGGTTTTACCTTCATGGTTTAAAGTACAAAAAGGTTTAGTGAGAATCCAGCAAATTCTAAAGGAGTTTTATAAAGACAGTGCAATAAGAGGAGAAAATCTGGAAATGGATTCTCTGAAAACTAGCCATGCTGCACACCCCACCTTTATCCTCTCTCTATTTTCCAATAGCTTTATCTCCCTCCACTGGCACTTCCTAGAGTCATTTAAAAACTCTCCTTCCTATCACAATGTCATCCAGACGAGCTGACCCTGAACTCAGGCTGGATCATACATTCTGTACACACTGACTTCATTAAATCACACAGCGTTTCCTGGACTCTCAACTGTCTTCAACTGCAGGCTGGCCTCAGACAGCCCCTGAACCAAAAATTTTCCAAAGTATCCCTCCAAACTAAAGAGTTAACTTAAAAATAGTGTTGCCTCAACCTGTATCCGACTCTTCTCAAACCTCCGATCACTCTCCAATTCATAAAGACTCATAAATTTGTTTTCCTCCATTAGATCTTAGGGTTGCATTTAGGCCTCCATTTCTATTTAGTGTCCTAGGCGCCCTTTAACCTCACAAGAGAGTTGTCCAGCACCCAGCAGAGTAAGAGTGGTCGAGCATTCTAGCGCTGGAGAACAGGTTGTGTACAGTACCAAACCCCAGGCAAACAAGGGACTGTCTACGTAGCCACTCTGCAACCCCACCTTCCAGTCCGATGTTCACTTCCTCACCATTGGGAACTGTCCCTGTCCAGCTGACCCTTGAACAATGAGGGGGTTAGTGGCCCTGATTGCAGCACAGCCACAAATCTGTGTGCAACTCAAGTTGACTCTGCTTACGTGGATTCCCAAGAGCTGACTGAAAATAGAGATCCAAACATTTGTAATTCCACATTAAATTTATACTCAGTAGAGAAAACATTGAAGATACTAAGGCAAGAAAATGAAAAGAAGTGAAGAGTGTGGGAGAGGGAGGAGTGAGAAGGAGAGAAGAGAGAAAAACTCTGAGAAATTGAATCCTCAAAGGAGAAATGTTCCAAATGGAATGAACACAAGGTGAACCCAAGGCTCTGTGAGTAGCTCCATGTACCCTCCTTGGTGTTTCCACATAACAACACCCCATGGCACTGCATAAACTAGAACTTGTTCTTGAAAGTCCTGTCTCTCTGCTTCTACGACCAGAAGATTTTCAGTTTGATGTAGTCCCACAAGCTGGTACTTGCTTTTATTGCCTGTGCTCTTCATGTCATATCCAAACCACTGTTGTTGAGACCAATGTTAAGGAGCTTTTCCCCTGTTTTCTTCTAGGAGTTTTGTGGCTTTGGGTCTTATGTTTATGCTTTTAATCCACTTTGAGTTAATTTTTGTAAATGGTGTAAGAGAGGAGCTCCAGTTCAGCTTTTGCATGTGGTTACCCAGTTTGTCCATCAACATTTATTGAAGGGACTTATTCTTTCCCCATTGAGACTTGCCTGCCTTGTCAAATATTAGTCGACCATATGCATAGGGGATTATCTCTGGGCTCCCTATCCTATTCCATTGGTCTATGTGTCTATTTTTATATGCAGTCGTTTTTTAAAATATGATTCATATCAATATGTAGTAATATACAATTATATCAGATATTTTATCAAGTCGAAAGGTTCAGAGTGTCTGTGTGTATATCTGTGTCTGTGTTTGTATGTGTGTATGTATACTTAGAGAGAATGCAAATTATAGATTAAACCAGTATGAGTTGGGAAAGTGGGCAGACAAAAAAATATAAAGACCCTTGTATACCATCCTAAGGATATTGGATTTAATCTTACAGGTATACTATTGAGGAAGAGAATTGAATAGTAGTGGGAAAGAATCTTATTACTATCCTTTTTGCATTCATTTCTTTTCATACTTGTCCAAATAATAAAGAAATTAAATTCAAAAGTACTATGTTATCTGTAGGTTTACACTCTGGCTTCTAAAAGTATTTACTATTTTTACCAACCCTGAAGTACTAAGAATTAATGGCTGTGTATTAAGTAATTAAATTGAGAATAGTACTCTCTCCCTGGCTGGTGTGGCTCAGTTGGTTGGAGCACTGTCTGGTACACTGAAAGATCGCAGGTTCATGTCCTGTCAGGGCACATATCCAGGTTTTGGGTTTGATTCTTGATCAGAGTGCATACAGAAGGCAAATGACTGGCTTCTCTCACACTTTGATGTTTCTCTCTCTCTCTCTCTAATCAATAAAAAATAATTAAAACAAGCAGAAAAAACAGTTAAAAGTAATTGTACCTTTCATATGGGCATAACATTCCCATTGCTACTTGCTATTTGTCATACACACCAAATAACAATTGACTAAAAGGAGCAATAATCTGTTTACAATTGACTAAAAGGAGCAAACACAGCATACGTTAATATATCCTTAGATTTTAATCTTCTGTATTAGGTTTATTTTTAGAGTCAGGAAGGTCATAAAGCTCTCTAGATAATTATCTAAACCCCAGGTTTTTCATCTTATTTTAAAGTCAGGCAGGGATGAAACATTCTTATTATCCTTTTAAGCACAGTTAAATACTGGTCTCTTCTGAATCTATATCCAAACTCTTGCTATAATTTAAACTCTTTCTTACTCTGTCTCCGCTAGAAACAGAAAAAAAAAAATCATTATCAAAAAATAGTCAAATAGCCACAGTGGGTCAACATCCTTTGCTAAACTGATCTATGCAACTCATTATATCTTTCCTCATAAGAACTTGTTGTTATCCCATTAAGTACTTTGGTCATGCTTTGTAGGGCCTTTTCTTATTCATTCAAATCCTTCAGAAAAATCAATTATCAGAATTGCAAAGCTAGGTTCACTGTGGTATTCATATAAGACTCAAATTCAATTCTGTTGATGCTACAAATGTCAAGATGATTTCAAATTATTTTGTACTAGAGATATGTCATATAATCCCAACTCTGTAATGGGATCAATCAATATCTTTTATCCAATAAACATCTATTGAAAGTTTACTGTGTGTCAAACAATATAAATATAAAGTTCCATCAAACAGGATAACAGACACTGAAATAAAGAGTCATATGTAGTATGAGAAGAGCTTCAATACAGCAGTGAAAGGGCAAAACATTTCATTTTGTCATAGTTCAGAGAGGAAGTGGTAGAAGATATTCTTAGGAAAAAATATCACTTTGGTTAATTCTTAAAAGATTTTTAAAAATGTTATCTAGGCCCTAACTGGTTTGGCTCAGTGGACAGAATGTCAGCCTGCGGACTGAAGGGTCCCAGGTTCGATTCTGGTCAAGGGCATGTACCTTGGTTGCGGGCACATCCCAGTAGGGAGGTGTGCAGGAGGCAGCAGATAAATGTTTCTCTCTCATTGATGTTTCTAACTCTCTATCCCTCTCCCTTCCTCTCTGTAAAAAAGCCAATAAAATATATTTAAAAAATAAATAAATAAAAATAAAAAAGTTATCTAGCACAATGAGAAAAAAAAAGACACTCAAAACACAGTGCATGTAAAATATAAAAATTTAACCACAAATAAAATCAATATGTATGGGTCTAAATAAATGCTGGAATATATGGCTTGAAAGGAAACGGGAGACTAGATGAAATCAGTACAAATAGGAACGTGCAACATATCATAAAATTATTTCTGTATGAGACTCCACAGGATAAATTAACTGTTTCTAACTGAGGTGACTATATACACACACACATATACATGCACACACAGTCATATACACGCTTAGACATATATGTATCTCATTGAGTACAGAAAGGCTAAATAATCTGTGTGTAGATTTTTTTAAACTCCTTTGCTGAGGTATGATTGACATACAGAAAGCTGTACATATTTAATATATACAACTTGATGAGCTTGGAAATTATAAACATCTGTAAAATTATCCCCAAATCTATGCTATAAACACCTCAAATACCTCCAAAAGTATCCTCCCATCTTAATTTATTACTATTTTTTTTCTGATAAGAACATTTAACATAAGATCTACCTGATTAGCAAATTTTTAAGTGTAAAATACAATTTTTTTAAAATATATTTTATTAATTTTTTACAGAAAGGAAGGGAAAGAGATAGAGCGTTAGAAACATCGATGAGAGAGAAACATCTATCAGCTGCCTCCTGCACACCTCCTGCTGGAGATGTTCCCACAACCAAGGTAGATGCCCTTGACCGGAATCGAACCTGGGACCTTTCAGTCCTCAGGTTGACGCTCTATCCACTGAGCCAAACCGGTTATGACGCAATTTTTGTAACTATAGGCATTAGCCATACAGCGATCTTTAGGACTTACTTAACTTGTATACCAACTTTCTACCTTTTGATGAATACCTTGCTGTGCCCCACTCCTCTTCTTTGCTCCTAGCAACCACCAGTTCACACTTTGCCTTCTATGAGCTTGACTATTTTAGATTCCTCATATAAATGGTATCGTTGGAGCAACTACAACGGAAAACAGTGAGGAGATTCCTCAAAAAATTAAAAATAGAACTGCCATGTGGTCCAAGAATTCCACTCCTCAGTATAGTATGTATCCGAAGGAATTGAATTCAGGATCTTAAAGAGACATCTCCACTCCCATGTTTATTGCAGCATTAATCACAACAGCCAAGATATGGAAACAACCCATATGTCAATGAATGGATAAAGAAAATGTGGAATACATTGGAATACAATGTAATATTATTCAGCCTTAAAAAAAAAATCCTGCCATTTGTGACAAAATGGATGGACCCTGGGGTACATTATGCTAAGTGAAATAAGCCAGACACAGGACAAGCTTGTGTAATGGTTTAAAGCTGCTAAATATCAAAGCTGCAATTTGGATGTATATCTAATTTAAAGCATGCTTTGTTGCTTGTAACATGCTGCCTCTGGTCCTAATTGGATATGGAGTGAACTGTCTTCCCCACTTTGTTACACACACATTTCTTTCAGATTTCCCTTTCCTTAAGGCCATTTTGAACAGGCTGTGTCTCTGCTACACCATCTCCAATTATTTTTCTATTAAATACAGAATAAAGTATACCACAGAATAAATTCATAGTCTGATATCCATTGCCCTATAATCTGCCCCAAAAGTTCCACTGCTCATATTGCTATTTCATTGTTCACATAATCAAATGTTGTTCTAAAAGTTGTTTCCCATTCAAAGGCCTTTTTATCAATACGGTCCTTTCTATCTTGAATGTCCTCTTGAGTATATAGGCCTATTAGAAGGTCCTCCCATTCTCTAAGGACTTCAATGCACCTGTTTATAAAACCCTTTTGATTGATCTACTTTAAAGTTATCTACTCTGTGTATATGTACATATGCATTGAGGACACACAGATCCAAATACACTGTTTATTGATGAAAAATAAACTCTGTATTTTAAAAACAAATCATTATCTAATGTCCAGGGCTTTTTTAATTCCACTACCTTTCCCCCCAATTCTAGGAAACTATACTATGATTAATGTGTACATCTTTAGTTTGTTTATCTAGGTAGTAGAACAGAAATACTTCTCTGGAAGAACAGATACACCCCCTAAACTACCTACTGTGAGAAAGCGATTCAGAAATGACTGCGAAGCTATCATTTTTTGAAGATTAAAATGTTCTAATGGTCCAAAAATATATAACAACAACTTAGGAAACTATATATTCATGATTCATGGATGTGCTTTAGAAATAGACCACTAACACATTAGTAAATTAAAAGTACTTTTTAAAATGCAGCTCTTTTGTTGTATTACTTGATAACAGTTGCAATGGCTTGTACTGCCCATATGAAAAGGTATGGACATGAATAATAAATTCATGAGGAATCGTAATATTTATGAATGAAGAGTAACTTCGCATATGTGTTAGTGCAACTACAGTAGATACAACTGGGTGCTAATCTCTGGGTGTTATGAAATTTTCTATGCTGCCTAAATCCTGTAGTTTTTCTGATGTATGTCTCTCCAATGTGACTCGGATAAATATTAATTTGCCTGAGTCAGTCATGCAGTTCTCTCTCCCAGTTCCTGAGTCACAGTAAACCATGTGACTTTCTGGAGGGCTTCCAGGAGACGTTCCTTCGTAATTAAGAAGACAAATAAATAAAAATGTACATGCCCTTTCCATTCCGGCCTCTGGATTTGGTGCAAGAGGATATGATATTCAGGGTGCCGTCTCCAGTACTAAGGAGGCTCAGCAATATACCGATGACAGCAGAAGAAAATCTGGCAAGACCATTCTGGGACTGGATAACTTGCTGAACACTTAAGGCCTAAGCTTAGATGCATCAATCTTTTGACTTACTATTATTAGGAAACAGTTAATTCCCTTAACTTTAAGCCATTTTCAGTTGGACTTACTGTTTCCTACAGCAAAAGTTTCCTCCTTGACAACAGAACTTGTCATTTGTATGTGGGCGGTGCATCTGATCTGACCCACTCTGCCTTCTCCAGAGGAAAAGAAAAATCAAAACACAAAAGACAGGGAGAAAGATGGAGGGTGGGGCATGATAATTTAACCGAGTAGGGGATTCCACTTGTCAGTTCTTTTCATGAGCTATGGCCTGAAAACAGTGTGAGATGAAAGGTATAAATCCATTCTCTTTCCACGGGGCCTCAGTGTTCATGTCAGTCATTGTAGGTAGCTAGCTTCTCTGAGTGTGATTTTAATGTTTGGTGCTTATTTTTCATACTAGTTGGCCCTTATCAGTCAAGCACTTCAAAAAATAGAGCAGTGATTTTCCCCATCACTAGAGGAAAACCTGTCTGCCCTAAACTTACTGCAAAAGGCTACGCTTCTACCCAGGGGAGAACTCTTTTTTTATTATTATTACTAGTTAAGGTATTACAAATGTGTCCTCATCCCCCCCCCATTTACCCCCAACCTTCCCCTTCTCCCCCGCCCCCCCCCCCCGCCCCACACACTCATGCTCCCATCCCCCTGTTGTCCATGTCCATTGGTTTGGCTTATATACATGTATACAAGTCCTTCCGTTGATCTCTTCCCCTTACCCCCGCCCTCCCCTACTTTCCTTCTGGGGATTGATAGCCTGATCGCTGTTTCTCAGTCTTTGGGTCTGTCCCTTTTCATCAGTCTATGTTGTTCTCTATAGTCCACAAATGAGTGAGATCATGTGGTATTTATCTTTCTCTGACTGGCTTATTATAATAACCCAGGGGAGAACTCTTGATTGATGTCAGTTTGATTTGACAAAACAATCCTGCCCTAGCTTATCTGCAAAGCTTTTCATTGTGCTCAGAGGGCAGAAGTAGAGTCATCATTACCAAATTCTTTGAGCCCCACATGATAGCATGCACAACGCTAGTGCTTTACTTAGATTATCTCACTTAAGTTTCACAGTCATTATAGGAGGTGTGGTCACTATCCCAGTCTTACAGAAGGAATTTCTAGCTAAACTGAAGAATCTAAGGTTCAGAAAGATATGCCAGCTTATTCAGGTTTGTATAATTACTAAACAGGTAGCAATAAGCAACCATACTATTTATTTTCTCCAACAGTTAGGAAAAGTCAGCCATCGATTGGCTTTCAGATAACAGATTGTTTTCTGCTAATGCAACTTTGTTGTCTTTTGGTTTATAGAAATTAAGGAGATACAAATTGATTTTATGTTATTTTGAAACTAGGGTGCTTAAGGGAGAAAATATAACCTGATATAGTGTTATTGTTATCATTGCCATAAACCTAACACATCATGGGCTGTTACATAAAAATATGATTAACCTGTCCTTTATTATAAATATCAAATTATTAGGGCAAAGAAAAGCTAGATGTGCAAAATAGGTATTATAAAAACAACTATCAAATTTTGTGTGTGTCTATATATATATATATGTAGTGAATGTGTTAACATTGAAAATATATTTAAATGATTACTATAGAAACCAAATATTTACCACTATAAAACAAAATTTTACATGAAATTCAACATAAAAAGGGACATCTGCGTTTCCTAGCTTGTATCTACAATAACCAACATATTGACCGCTGTCTGGCATATTTTTTCCCGGTGTCTCAACTGGCACAATCAATCAAATTGACTGTATAATGATCCAGAAGAGCCATTAAGAAACAACCTTAAGGTGAAATGCTTTGACCTTTATTAAACTTTAAAGATTGGCTTCCCCAAGGATCAATTCCTGACCCTCTACTTTACCTTTGGAAGTTGACACCCTGAGGCACTCTGTCAATGCAAAATGTATTGAAGTCTTTCACTTTCATGAGAGTTGTATGCAACTCCATTTCTCATTTTCTTTCAGTGGAAAAAATACCTAACTCCAAATACCCTCAAAATCTATGAGAATTAATTCTATTATAGCTCCATTTTTTGGGGGGAGGAATAAAAGATAGGCATTCATAGATATTTTTAAGTAAAGAGCTTTATGGCAATTCTCCCATTATCTAATATATTTCCTAGGAAAACTCATTTCAGGCTAAAATAAATTACATTAGAATTGAAGAATAGTGTTAGACCACAAACAAGTGAATCATACCTATTTATAAGGAGGCAAAGTGGTTACTCAATCCTCTTTGGAAGTGTAATAAGTACATGATGTCCGTTATATAAAGGGCTCCATTCTCCATGCTGTAGTAAGAATCTGATTTTGGTCACACAGAATAAAAATTGAATCTGAATAGCTCCAGCTGAAATGTCTTGGAAAGAACTCTGGTAGATTACAGAATTCAGAGAAAATTTGCAAAACCAACCTGTGGACCCACATAGAGCAAGTCACAGCCAGTCTGCTGCCAAGGAGACTTCTCTCTGAGCTGGCCATCGCTGGCATCACCACCACCACCGGGCAGCTCCTGACACTGTCAGACTCTCCACACTCAGCACTTTAAATTGCACATGTGGACTCTCCACTCAGCTACAGCCACAGTGAAACTCATGATCAGACTCACGCACCTCTGTTTCACCCTCTCTAGAGTCAGAGTTCAGTACATGCGCTTTTTCATCAGGTTGCATCATGCATCAGCTGCTGGGTGACAGAGGGAGAGGACAGGGAA
The DNA here is from genome assembly GCF_963259705.1 of Myotis daubentonii. Classification (NCBI taxonomy): domain Eukaryota; kingdom Metazoa; phylum Chordata; class Mammalia; order Chiroptera; family Vespertilionidae; genus Myotis; species Myotis daubentonii. The sequence continues at coordinate 12,703,618 of NC_081850.1, forward strand.
TATATAAACTCTCCCCTGGGATCCTACAGCGGAAGGGGCTGCCAAGATTATCTGGGTTCACAAGAGCCAAAATTGAGATTAGTTAGTGGTAAAGATACCCCCTATACTGACATTTCCAAATAAGGTGAAGTAATTGGAGTGGCATAACTCAAAAACAGCTATTTTTTTTTACATCATTGCAGAGAAAAGATTCAATTTTAACTGTGGGGGTGATAAAGGATATATTATGTGGCACTTCATATAAACTTTTAAGTAATTCCATTCAAACATTAAGTGAAAAAAATATTAATCTTAAATGTTTTCAGGTAATAGAGGAGAGTATACCCTTCAACCTGTTCTGAGGTACGTATAAGACTCTTACCAAAATATGAAGATATCAGAAGGAAATTAGAGAGCAATATCCCTTTTGAGTATAATCACAAAATTTATTAATAAAATATTAACAAATTTAAGCCAACAATATATAAACAGTATATCATATAATGAACACTTTGATCTAATCAGGAACACAAGCTTAAAAAGTTATACATTCAAAAAGCAATCAAAGCAATTCATGGCATTAAGAGAGTAAAGAAACAATTATATACTCATTTCAACAGATGCATTAAAGTTCAATGCTCATTTGTGGTTTTCATAAAAATATTCTCAGCTAAGTTAGCTATGAGATCTTCTTAATCTGATAAAGGCTAATCAAAAAACACCAACAGTCCGATCAGAGTGGATCAGTGGTTGAGCAATGATCCATGAACTGAAAGGTGACCTGTTCAATTCTTGGTCAGGGCACAAGCCTGGGTTGATGACTCGATCACCAGTTAGGGGGCACGCATAAGGCAGCTGATTGATACTTCTCTCTCCTCGATGCTTCTATCTCTCTATCCCTCTCCCTTCCTCTCTCGCTAAAAAAAAACCACAGTAAAAATATTTAAAAAACATCAACAGTTAAAATGGTGAAATATTGAACACTTTCTCAAAGGTAAAGAAGAAGTTATTTCTATTTATTATTGTACTAGAAGATAATTAAATATAAGACATAGAAACGGAAGAAAAAGTATTCAACAAAATCCAATACCCTTTCTTGATAAAAACTCTCAACAAAGTGGGAACAGAGCAATCATACCTCAACATAATAAAAGCCTTAAATGACAAACCAACAGCCAACATCATACTCCATGGGCAATACTCAAACCATTTCCCCTAAAAACAGGAAAAACACAGGGATGCTCACTCTCACCACTCCTGTTTGACATAGCACTGGAAGTGCTAGCCATAGCTATGAGAAAAGAAGAAGAAATAAAAGGCATCCAAACTGGAAAAGAAGAAGGAAACTGTCATTATTCACAGATGACATGGTATTGTACATAGAAAACCCTAGACTCCATAAAAAATACTAGATTTAATAAATGAATTTGACAACATAGCAGGATAAAAAATTAATGCCCAGAAATCTATGGCATTTTTTATACACTAATAATGAACTCACAGAAAAAGAAATTTTAAAAACTCCCATTTACCACTGAAACAAAGAAATTAAGATACCTAGGAATAAACTTAACTAAGGAGGTGAAGGACCTGTGTGCTTGGAAAACTACAGGACATTGAAAAAAAAGAGACAGAGGAAGACATACACAAATGGAAGAATATACCGAGCTCATGGATTGGTAGAATCAACATTGTTATAAAGTCCATACTACCCAAAGCAATCTATGGATTCAATTTAATCCTCATTAAAATACCAATGACATATTTCACAGACCTAGAATAAACTCTCCAAAAATTCATATGGGATAAAAAAAAAAAAAGACCTCGAATAGCTGTAGCAATCCTGAGAAAAAATAACAAAGTTGGAGGGATTGCAATACCAGATATAAAGCTATACTGAAAAGCCACTGTTCTCAAAACTGCCTGGCATTGGCACAAGAACAGATATATAGACCAATGGAACAGACCTAGAATTGATCCAAGCTAATATGCTCAATTAATATTTGACAAAGAAGGCAAGAACATACAATGGAGTCGAGAGATTCTCTTCAATAAATGGTGTTGGGAAAATTGGACAGATACATGCAAAAAAATGAAACTAGACCACCAACTTACACCATACGCAAAAATAAACTCAACATGGATAAAGGACTTAAATATAAGATGGGAAACCATAAAAAATATTAGAAGAATTTATAGGCAGCAAAATATCAGACATGTTTCATAGCAATATTTTTACTGATACAGCTCCTAGGACAGTGATGGCGAACATTTTGAGCTCAGCATGTCAGCATTTTGAAAAACCCTAACTTTGGTGCTGTGTCACATAAAGAAATTTTTTGATATTTTCAACCATAGTAAAACAAAGACTTATATTTTTTATATTTATTTTATATATTTAAATGCCATTTAACAAAAAAAATCAACCAAAAAAATGAGTTCACATGTCACCACTGACACGCATGTCACAGGTTTGCCATCACTTTCCTAGAACAATTGAAACTAGGAGAAAATTAAGAAATGGGACTACATCAAAATAAAAAGCTTCTGCACAGCCAAAAAGACCATCCTATCTAATAAACGAGAAACATGGTAATTGGCATACGACCGCTACACATCCCATTGGCTAATCAGGGAAATATGCAAATTAACTGCCAGCCAAGATGGCGGCCGGCAGCCAGGCAGCTTGTAACTAACATGAGGCTTGCTTGCTTCAGTGATGGAGGACTCCAACGTTCCTCGCCTGCTGCTGCAGGCCTCTGAGCTGCAACTATAAGCAACTATGTAACAAATATAGAAGCTAAACAAAACCCCAGAAACCTGCTTTAGTCCACCGGGCTTCAGCCAGCAGGATCGCAACATTGTAACCAAAGGCCAGAAACCTACTTTCAGCAGCAGAGGCCTAAGAGCTGGAGCCAAGCCTCAAAGCTAAAGCTAGCCCAGAATAAAAAAGAAAAAAGAAAAAAGAAAAAAAGGAGCGGTTGGGAGCTTCAGTCACCCCCAGCCTGAAAACAGCCCTCAGCCTCTCACCCAGACTGGCCAGGCACCCCAGTGGGGACCCCCACCCTGAAGGGTGTGTGACCAGCTGCAAACAGCCATAATCCCCTCACCCAGGCTGGCCAGGCACCCCAATGGGGACCCCCACCCTGATCCAGGACACCCTTCAGGGCAAACCAGCCAGCCCCACCCATGCACCAGGCCTCTATCCTATATAGTAAAAGGGTAATATGCCTCCCAGCACCGGGATCAGTGTTACAGGGTGCAGCGCCCCAACCCCCTGATTGGCCCTGCTCTGTGTGTGACACACACATAGACACAGACACACACACACACACGGGGCACCTGCTCCAAGCCTCTGCTGCCAGACTGTGGATATAGGAAATCCACTTAGGGCTCCCGGACTATGAGAAGGGGCAGGCTGGCTGAGAGACCTCCACCCCTCAGTGCACAAATTTCGTGCACCAGGCCTCTAGTAAATTAATGAACAAAAATAGATCCAGAGACATAGAAGCATCAAACAGACTATCAAACCTCAAAGGGAAGGCATGGGAGGGTGGGCGGGTGGAGGGGTAAGAGATCAACCAAAGAACTTGTATGTATATATGCATAACCAATGAACACAGACAATATGGGGGTGAAGGCCTGGGCTTGGGGGTGGGGGCAGGCTGAGAGAGTACAATGGGGTAAAAGGGGACATATGTAATACTTTCAACAATAAAGACTTTAAAGAAAAGGTAAAACTGTAATTATTTGTAGATGACATTATGCAGAAAAAAATGCTACTCAAATTTTAAAAATATACTAGAAATTATTAGGTAATATGCAAAATATATATATATTCTTCTATATATTACCTGAGACAAGTATAAATGAAGTAAAAGCAATATAATTTACAAATTATCAAATGGCATCAAATACCAGAAATAAATCTGACAAAAATTACTGCAAAATACAAAACCTTGATAAGACAAATGAAAGAAGATTTAAGAAAAAAATATTCTTGGAAGATTAAATTATTAAAATATTCATTCTCTGCAAAGTGATCTATACTGAATTTAATGTAGTTTCAGTTAATATTGCAGCAAAATATTTTATAGACATTGGCCAGCTGATATTAATAAGAGTTATATAGAAATACAAAAATATCAAGTAGCCAAAGTAACCTTGATAAACAAGAGCAAAGCTAGAGAACTTAAAACTACCTGATTTTAAGACATACCATAAAGCTACAGTAGTCAAGACAGTGTGATATTAGTCTAAAAACAGATAATTTTAACAGATGAGTGGTCACATAAAGATCACACATATATGTTTAAATGTTTTTCAACTAAGGTAGAAAGTTAATTCAGTGGGTAAAAGAAAATTGGCACTACAAAAAATAGATATTCATATGAGGTGGGGAAAAAAACCTCAGCCACTCACACCATACACAACTATTAAATAGGGTCACCTCATAGACTTAAACATTAAATCTTGAAGATTTCTAGAAAACATACAACAATATAGTGACAATATTGAGTTCCAATTATCCTCAGTGAGTTAAGAACTTCTGAACATCAGTAGGGATTTCAAAGCTATGTACTCATGGGATATATAGAAAATGATATAATATTCACCTATTATGCTAACATTTTTAAATACCTATGCTACTTGTTATATGCTACTTGTCTGGAATATATATAGCAGGGAAGAGTGCAGACAAAATCTGTGCTCTCACTGAACAGGAAGGAAGGAAGGAAGAAGGAATGAAAGGAGGAAGAAAGGAAGGGAGGAAAAATCATTAAAATACACAGAATTAGTTGTCTTTCTATACACTAACAATGAGACATCTGAAAAATAGATAAAATAATCCCAATTACATAAAATCAATTAAATACTTAGGAATAAATTTCACCAAGGACCTGAAAGAACTGTACACTGAAAACTAGAAGATTTTGATAAATAAGATTGAAGAAGTCACAAACATATTGAAAGATGTCCCTTATTCATGGATAAGAAGAATTAATACTGTTAAAATGTCCATATTAACCAATCTAATGCCTATCAAAATGACATTTTTCACAGAAATAAAAAAAAAAAAAATTCCTAAACTTGTTTGGAACTGCAGACCCAGAATAGCTAAAGCAATACTGAGAAGGAGGAACAAAGCTTTTAGAGTTATCACACTTTCTACTGCAAACTATACTACAAAGTTACAGTAACCAAAAAAGTGCGATACTGGCATAAAAACAGACATAGGCAAATAGGAGAGAATTGACACCCTAGAAATAAACTGTCACATATGGTCAACTAATATGTAACTAGGAAGCCAAGACTACTCAATGGGGAAAGGAGAGTCTCTTCAATAAATGCTGTTTGGAGTACTGGATAACCAAATGAAAAAAAATAAATAAATTGAACCCCTATCTTACACCACTTTAAAAAATTTACTCAAAATAAATTAAAGATTTAAACATTAGAACTGAAACCATAAAACTTCCAGAAGAAAATAGGGCAAAGCTCCTTGACATTAATCTCACAATGATTTTTATTTGCATACCAGAGGCCCGGTGCACGAATTCATGCATGGGTGGGTTCAGCCAGCTGGCCCCAATCGGGGCCAATGGGGGCCAATCAGGGGCCGGGCTGGCTGGGGGTAGGGGCCACAGGAGGTTGGTTGGTCAGCCCTGCCTCCATCGGTCCAATTGGCTGGCTGCAGTGTGCGTCATAGTGACTGGTTGTTCCAGTCACTTGGCTTTTATATATATAGACTAGAGGCCCGGTGCACAAAAATTTGTGCACTCAGCGGGGAGGCGGGAGGCGTTCCCTCAGCCCGGCCTGTGCCCTCTTGCAGTCTGGGACCCCTCGGGAGATAACCACCTGCTGGCTTAGGCCTGCTCCCGGGTGGCAGAGGGCAGGCCCAATCCCTAGGTGCAGCCCCTGGTCAGGCTCAGAGCAGGGCTGATTGGGGAGTTGGGGCGCCGCCCCCTGTCACACTCAAGGCAGGGTCGATGGGGAGGTTGTGGCACCACTCCCTGTCATGCACAGAGCAGGGCCCATCAGGGACTTGAGGAGCTTCCCCCTATCACACACAGAGCAGGGCCAATCAGGGGGTTGGGGTGCCGCCCTCTATCACCCACAGAACAGGGCCGAACAGGGGGTTGGGGCGCCGCCACTCTCATACTCAGGGCAGGGCCGATGGGGAGGTTATGGCTCTACACTGTCATACACAGAGCAGGGCCTGTGGGGTGGGGGGGTTGAGGCGCTGCACCCTGTCACACACAGAGCGGCAGGGCGATCAGGGGGTTTGGGCGCTGCCCCCTGTCACACTGATCCCGGTGCTGGGAGGCCTCGAAGCTCCGCTGATCCCGATGCTGAGAGGCATATTACCCTTTTACTATATAGAATAGAGGCCTGGTGCATGGGTGGGGGCTGGCTGGTTTGCCCTGAAGGGTGTCCTGGATCAGGGTGGGGGTCCCCACTGGGGTGCCTGGCCAGCCTGGATGAGGGGATGATGGCTGTTTGCAGCTGGTCACACACCCTTCAGGCTGGCGGTCCCCACTGGGGTGCCTGGCCAGTCTGGGTGAGGGGCTGAGGGCTGTTTTCAGGCTGGGACTGAAGCTCCCAACTGTTCCGTTTTTTTCTTTTTTCTTTTTTTATTCTGGGCCAGCTTTAGCTCTGGCTCCAGCTCTTAGGCCTCTGCTGCTGAAAGAAGGTATCTGGTTTGTTTAGGTTCTATAATCAAAACAATGTATAACTCCAGCTCTGAGATCCCAGCTCCCTGAAAGCTGGTTTCTGGGGTTTTGTTTAGCTTCTATATTTGTTACCATGTTTCTTAAACTGCAGGCTCAGAGGCCAGCAAGGCAGGCGGGGAACGTTGGAGTCCTCCGTCACTGAAGCAAGCAAGCCTCATGTTAGTTTCAAGCTGCCTGGCTGCTGGCCGCCATCTTGGCTGGCAGTTAATTTGCATATCTCGCTGATTAGCCAATGGGAAGGGTGTCGGTCATATGCCAATTACCATGTTTCTCTTTTATTAGATAGGATGACACCAAAAGCAGAAATCAACCTGTGGTACTACATCAAACTAAATTGCTCTACATAGTAAAATAAAAATCAACAAAATAAAGAGACACACTATAGAATGGGAGAAAATATTTGCAAAACATATCTGAAAAGGGATTAATATTCAAAGTATATAAAGAACACATACAACTCAATAAAAAAACAAAAACAATCTGATTTTAAAATGGGCAGAAGAACTGAATAGATGTTTTTCCAAAGACAACATACAAATGGCCAACAGATACACAAAAATGCTCGACATCATCAGTCATCACAGAAATGCAAATCAAAACCACAGTGATATATCACCTTACACTTATTAGAATGGCTATGATAAAAAAGAGATAACAAGTGTTCACTAGGTTATGTAGAAAAGTAAACCTTAATGCACTGTTGGTGGGAATGTAAGTTGGGCAGCCACTATGAAAAACAGTGTGGAGATTCTTTTAAGAATTAAAATAAGAACTACCATATGATCAGCGATCCCACTGATGGACATATAGCCAGAAGAAATGAAAACAAGATCTTGAAGATATATGTGCACTCCCATTATCATTGCCACAACAGCCTAGATTTGGAAACAATCTGTCAGTTAATGGATGTATGAGCACACATGTATATATTTGTGTGTGCTCATATATACACACGTGTGTGTGTGTGTGGGTGGGTACCCATACATATATCTTGCCATTTGGGACAACATGGATGGACTTTGAGGGAGAATTGCTAAGTGAAATAAGTCAGAAAGTAAAAGCAAGTACTATATTATCTCACTTATTTGTGGAACCTAAACAAATGTGAACTCAAAGAAACAGAATAGAATGGTAGTAACCAGGATGAGGGGGATGGAGAGAAGTTCGTCAAAGGGTACAAACTTCCAGATGACTAAGTTCTGGAGATCTAATGTACAGCAGGTGATTATAGTTAAAATACTGTATTATGTACTTAAAGTTTGCAAGAGATTAGATCTAAATGTCCTCACCAATAAAAAGAACTTGTAATAATGTGGCATGATAGAGGCCTTAGCTAACACTATGGTGGTAATCATTTTGCCATGTATAATCAACATGCTGTACACCTTAAACTCAGATTCTATCATGTCAATTATATCTCAATAAAGTAAATAAGAATAGCTGAACTGGACATTTTCTTGGACTATAGTAATTTGAGAGTTAAGTTTCTAATTTCTCTATGGCATTGTTACTCCTAAAACCACATCTGCTGAGGAGAGCATGCATGATTCCATGAAACATACCTTTTTTTTTTAATTCTCACCTGAGGATATGTTCTTACTAATTTTAGAGAGAGAGGAAGGGATAGAGAAGAAACATCAATGTGAGATAGAAACATCAATTGGTTGCCTCCTGCTCAAACCCCGACCTGGGATCTAAACCGCACCTGACCTGAAGTCAAACCTCCGACCAAACCATTGGGCAACACCAGCCAGGGCCAAAATGTACTCTTTTGAATGGCTCTCTAGATCTGATTTTAATTATATTTCCCTTATTCAAAGTTTACTAAAATCATAAAAACTTTTTAAAACTGTTGCAAAAATTTAGATTTGTAAAAGTTGTTTTTTCAATACCTCAAAATTAGTCATACCGCCCTAACTGGTTTGGCTCAGTGAATAGAGCATCAGCCTGTGGACTGAAGGTCCCAGGTTCGATTCGGGTCAAGGCCATGTACCTTGGTTGCGGGCACATCCCCAGTAGGAGATGTGCAGGAGGCAGCTGATCGATGTTTCTCTCTCATCGATGTTTCTAACTCTCTATCCTTCTCCCTTTCTCTCCGTAAAAAATCAATAAAATATATTTTTAAAAAATTAGTCATACCTTTGGCAATATATGTTTTCTAGATTTTCTTACAAACCACTGGCTGTGCACCAGTCCATCAACTATTTTTAAATAATAAATAATAAATAAAAGTGCTAATTTTGTTATTTAATATACATATACAATTTTATATACTTATATTATAGATGCGAGAGAACTATTGAACCCTTAAAATGATCATGACAAGAAAGCACTAAAAGGGAGAACCAAGATGGCGGCATAGGTTAACGCCGGAGTTTGCTGCTTTGAACAACTACTTCAAAACTGAAACCAAAAAACGGAAGGGACATCACCCAGAACCACAGGGGCGCGGGCTGAGTGGAAGTCCTACAACTAGGAGGAAAGAGAAACGCATACGGACACTCAGAGGAGGCGCAGTGCTGAAGTCAAATTCTGAGGTGCGGAGTGCGCGGAGCAGGCTGGCGGCGGAGGGCGTGGTTGTTGTTTTCAATCAGGAGGGAGTCGCAGACTCTGAGCTCCAGATCCGGGCGAGTCTTTAGGGACCCAGACTCAGGCGGGAGAAGCAGGACTGTCTGGCTTCGGTCAGAGCGAGTGCAGCTTTCTCTCCCAGCTTTGCAGTGGGTGCTGGGACTCAGAGAGGCAGAGCCCCTTGGGACAGGACTGAGAGCCGCCATAACTGCTCTCTCCAGCCCACGCTGTTGATCCTGTTAGACCCGCCCTGCCCAAGCCCTGCACAGAGGCATTTGCCGGATAGCCTCAGGCAAAGGCTAGATTAGCACCTCCCTAGAGGACAGAAGTTCTCTCACTGCTGACACAGCTGAATCTCATAGCCACTTGGCCTGGAGGTCAAACCCTCCCTGGAATTAGCTACAACAATCAAGATTTATCTATAGGACTGCGAACAAAGACCACTAGGGGGTGCACCAAGGAAGCATAACAAAATGCGGAGACAAAGAAACAGGACAAAATTGTCAATGGAAGAAATAGAGTTCAGAACCACACTTTTAAGGTCTCTCAAGAACTGTTTAGAAGCTGCCGATAAACTTAATGAGATCTACACGAAAACTAATAAGACCCTCGATCTTATATTGGGGAACCAACTAGAAATTAAGCACACACGGACTGAAATAACGAATATTATACAGACGCCCGACAGCAGACCAGAGGAGCGCAAGAATCAAGTCAATGATTTGAAATGCGAGGAAGCAAAAAACATCCAACCGGAAAAGCAAAATGAAAAAAGAATCCAAAAATGCGAGGATAGTGTAAGGAGCCTCTGGGACAGCTTCAAGCGTACCAACATCAGAATTATAGGGGTGCCAGAAGATGAGAGAGAGCAAGATATTGAAAACCTATTTGAAGAAATAATGACAGAAAACTTCCCCCACCTGGTGAAAGAAATGGACTTACAGGTCCAAGAAGCGCGGAGAACCCCAAACAAAAGGAATCCAAAGAGGACCACACCAAGACACATCATAATTAAAATGCCAAGAGCAAAAGATAAAGAGAGAATCTTAAAAACAGCAAGAGAAAGAAACTCAGTTACCTACAAGGGAATACCCATACGACTGTCAGCTGATTTCTCAACAGAAACTTTGCAGGCCAGAAGGGAGTGGCAAGAAATATTCAAAGTGATGAATACCAAGAACCTACAACCAAGATTACTTTATCCAGCAAAGCTATCATTCAGAATTGAAGGTCAGATAAAGAGCTTCACAGATAAGGAAAAGCTAAAGGAGTTCATCACCACCAAACCAGGATTATATGAAATGCTGAAAGGTATCCTTTAAGAAGAGGAAGAGGAAGAAAAAGGTAAAGATACAAATTATGAACAACAAATATGCATCTATCAACAAGTGAATCTAAGAATCAAGTGAATAAATAATCTGATGAACAGAATAAACTGTTGATTATAATAGAATCAGGGACATAGAAAGGGAATGGACTGACTATTCTTGGGGGGGAAAGGGGTGTGGGAGATGTGGGAAGAGACTGGACAAAAATCGTGCACCTATGGATGAGGACAGTGGGTGGGGAGTGAGGGCGGAGGGTAGGGCGGGAACTGGGAGGAGGGGAGTTATGGGGGGCAAAAAAAAAGGAACAAATGTAATAATCTGAACAATAAAGATTTAATTTAAAAAAAAAAAAAAGAAAGCACTAAAAAAATAAACTCCACTTGTGACTCTGCAAAAGACTAGATTACAATTTCATCCCTTATTTTTAAAATCATTCTTTTACTGTTGTTCTCTCCAACACAGTACTCCCTGAAGTTACCCTTCTTCTTCCCTAAAGTAGCTGACCCAGTGTATAATTTTTGTATTTAATGTCACCTTTATTTACTAGGCAAAAACACTTCAGCCAGCTCTTTCATCTCTGACATTTGCTACTGAATCAGTTGCCACTGAAGCAACATACATCTTCTTTATGATCAAATATATAATTAGTCAGAGTTTATATACCTATATCTTTCTATTTTTTTGCATAAATCCCAGCAAGTTGGATTCCATGTGACTTGAGAAGGAAGTCGAAACACAGTATTTAAATCTGCCAGTTACATAACAGTATATTTATGTTTGTGGTATTTTACCCTACTCTGACTATTTCAGCTTAGCATCCTGCCTGTGAATGATGAGCAATAAGAAATCTCTGCGTTCTATAGGCTTCCAATTTTGGAGGCAAGCCATTTCCCCACCGGGTTTGCAGAGAGGCACTTTGTGGAGTCTGGAATACTTTATGCATGAAAGCATTTCATTGGAACAGATCAGTTGCTTTTCCTCCCTACAGACAATCCAGAGATGCTTTGAGAGAATCAACAAGGAAATGTCCTCCAATAGATGAAGAATGGATAAAGAAACACACACACACACACACACACACACACACTGGGTGGGGCAGAAGTAGGTTTACAGCTTTTTATATGGAAAATACAATAATTAATGAATGATAATATAAGAATAAACTGGTTTGCATACTCATCACTAGAAACCTACTTTTGCACCACCCTGTATATTCAGCTCTAAAAAAAGAAGGCAATCCTGCCACTCAAACACCATGGGTGAAGACATTATGCTAACTTATATAAGCAAGACACAGAAAGGAAAATAGTTCATAATCTCACTTGTGTGTGAAATCTAACATAGCCAGACTCATAGAATGCTAGAGTAGAATGGTGGTTGCTAGGGTTGAGGGGAAGGGAGAAATGGGGAAATCTAAGTCAAGGGATACACATTTTCAGTTATGCCAGATAAATAAACTCTAAAGGTCCAATATACAGCATGGCGATGATAGCTAACAGTATCGTATACTTGGAATTTGTGTAGAAGATTGATCTTTATATTTTCTCAACACACACTATGGTGACTATTTAGGGGTGATGAATATGTTAATTAGCTTGATTTTGGTGATCCTTTCATAATGTATACATATATCATAACATCAAGTTGTACACCTTAAATTTATATGTCAAAGATATCACAGGAAATCTAATTGATAATATTCATATATTTAAACTGTCCTATTTCTCCTGGGTTGTAGGCTAATAAACATCTTTTCTGTAAGCGTTCTGAACCTCTTGACCAACATATCTCCTGATTTGCCTGGGAATAGAGGATGTGGGCGTGGGACAGGTGAGCCAGCCTGCACTTCCACTACCTGTCCTGGTTTACAAGGAAGTACTGGGCAAGGGTTCACCAAGGGGCTACTGGCCCTTAGAAGCTTGAATCTGGCAGAATGCAACCTCTCTAACAGGAGCTAAGGCAAGTAGAGATGGCAACATAACCAAGCTATAGCTCCCATTCCTGGAAAATGCATAAAGAAAGAGAGGAGACACTGAGTCCTCAAAGAGCACACCAATGTGCTCGGTGAAAAAGGCAGCACTTGTCCACCTTGTACATAGAAGAAATGAAAACAACCACAGAGGCTGGGACCGCTTCAAAGTGAACAGGACTGATTCTCAGTAAGAACTCGACTAATCATCTTTGGAAAGTCAGTTATTGTAGCATTCTTCACAGTGGCCATGACATGGAGACAACCAAAGTGTCCTTCAATGATGATTGGCTAAACACGTGGTACTTATATACCATGGAATGCTACTCAGTCACAAGAAGACAAAATGCTGACATCTGCGACAACATGGATGGATTTTGAGAGTGTCATGCTAGGCAAAATAAGTCAGACAGAAAAAGTTAAGAACCATATGATCTCTCTCATAGGGGATATAAAACTGGTAGCAACAAATGAACAAACAAGAAAAACAAACAAGAAGTCATAGCACTGTGATGGTTACCAGAGGTCAGGGGGCCAAGGGGGTAGTAAAGGATAAAGGGGATCAAACATATGGTGAAGGGAAAAGGTTGACTTTGTATGGTGGGCACACAAGGCAATATACAGATCATGCACCATAAAAATGTACACTTGAAACCTATAAAATCTGATTAACCAACTAGAAGCCTGATGCACAAAATTCATGCAAGGGCTTGGCCCTCGCAGCCCCAGCTGCCTCTGCCGGCCCTTGCAGCCCCTCACAGCCCCTCACAGCCCCTCACAGCCCCTCACAGCCCCTCACAGCCCCTCACTGCCCCTCACTGCCCCTCACTGCCCCTCACAGCCCCTCACAGCCCCTCACAGCCCCTCACAGCCCCTCACAGCCCCAGCTCCGTCCGGAAGGTCATCTGATGGTCTTTCTGCTATTCGGTCTAATTAGCATATTAGCTCTTTATTATATAGCATGTCATCCCAATAAATTTAATTTAAAAAATTAATGAAAACTTAAGGGATTGAACAGAGATATCATTAAACATCTTTATTCAGTTGTAAATAACCTCGCTAGCCCCAATTATTATTTTTAAAAATGAATAACATCAATGAGCTAAAATGTACAAATTAAATTTTATTTGCTAAGTGACAGGGGTGGGCAAACTTTTTGACTCGAGGGCCACAGTGGGTTCTTAAACTGGATGGGAGGGCCGGAACAAAAGCATGGATGGAGTGTTTGTGTGAACGAATATAAATTCAAAGTAAACATCATTACATCAAAGGGTACGGTCTTTTTTTGTTGTTGTTTTTTAGTTTTATTCATTTCAAACGGGCCGGATCTGGCCCGCGGGCCGTAGTTTGCCCACGGCTGTGCTAGCATATTTTGAAAATACATTGTAGTACATTTGAATGAGTAAAGAGTTGGGAATTTAAGTCCCAATTCTGCCACTAATTATGTACCATGGAATACTTCACTCATCTCCCAAAATCTGTTTATAGAAACAGATATTAAAAAAAAAAATCTTATCTAACTCACAGGATTATTTTAGAAATTAAATTAAGATAATGAACAAAAAACAAAACCTACTATAAGCCTCATTATAATTCAACAGAACTAATAGTACTAGAGGAGAGATATGGAAGTTCTGTAATGTGTGTCTGATTCCATAGCATAAATCTCTTCCCCATTGTATTTAAGTCTTTCACCTGTTTTTACAACAGTTGAAAAATTTCAGAAACATATAGAGCTTAATGTGCATTTGAGTGAAAGATGTACTTTACAAAAGAGACAAAATTCATAAGATAACCTGGAAGTGCCGAAACCGGTTTGGCTCAGTGGATAGAGCGTCGGCCTGCGGACTGAAAGGTCCCAGGTTCGATTCCGGTTAAAGGCATGTACCTGGGTTGCGGGCACATCCCCGGTGGGGGATGTGCAGGAGGCGACTGATCGATGTTTCTCTCTCATCGATGTTTCTAACTCTCTATCTCTCTCCTTTCCTCTCTGTAAAAAATCAATAAAATATATTTTTTAAAAAAAGATAACCTAGAAGAAAAGGTAAGAGAAGACTGAATAATGACAGAGCAAGTTATATATATACACATATGTACACCTACCCCCCTATATAACAATATATGCATGTGTGTACAAGATATGTATGTGTAACATGTGCTCATATTTCTGAATATTTAGGAAATAGTCTTAATGCAAAAAAATTGTAAGAAATAATATAGAAAATAATAGGTCATGAGGGTAAAACTGGTTCTTTTTAATAAGGTGACCAGAAAAGTGGTCTCTGGGGAAATATTATTTAAGCACACACCTGCACAAGGTGAAAATCCCTGTGCCTAGAAGAGCTTCCCATTCTAGGATTAGGAGAAAAGAAACTATTCCTGGAAATGGTCAGACGAGGTTGACTCAGCATAAAAAGGGGGTGAAGCAGGGGCCGGATGGTGAAGGCCCTAAGTGTGCTTGGAGGCTAATAGGAGATGTTGAGAAAGAGTTTCATTGTTCAAAAAAAACTATGGCAAGTTGATGGAGATACTGATTCCCTTGAAATAAATTAATATTGTGCTGGCCATGAAGGAGAAATTCATTTGCAGTGTAGATAGAATGGCAGAGGTAGAGATGATAAGAAATATTCATAGTAAGGTTTCGTTTTGTACGCAGATAGCACAAGACTTGGATATGGGTGGTTAAATAGAGAACTAAATTAAGGGTAGCTCCAAGATTGTTGTATTTTAAGAGGGAAAGAGGACATATGACCACTGTGTAACCCAAGATTCAAAGCGTGTGTGTCTTTCATCCTCCTTATACATTATGCCAGTGGTCGGCAAACTGCCGCTCCGAGCCACATGCAGCTCTTTGGCCTCTTGAGTGTGACCACGAAGTTTCAATCACACTGTACGTGCGCGCCCACGTGTGGTATTTTGTAAAAGAGCCACACTCAAGGGGCTGCAGTTTGCCGACCACTGCATTATCCTAAATTTGATAGCTTATCTCAAACCTTTGTTTTGGTTCTCACAGTGCATTTTACATTAATTTAATAAACCAATGTTTAAAGCTTATGAAGTTGGTCTTTAAGCATTTCTGTTCTACCTCTGGGACAGATCGCCTAGATTAGGTGGAAGTTGCCATTGCCGCAAGGTAATTGTCCATATGATAGAGGAGCAGAGAAATAAGGCAATAAGCAGAGTGATGCGATGCTTTTAAAGAGTACTTTTAAGAGGAAAGGTAATTAAAAAATGTTATTTGCTTTTGACAATGACCCACTAATTGGGCAAAATTAGGATGTAAATTATTGAGAAAGTTATGTCCATACGAAAACCTGTAAACAAACATTTATAGCAGCTTTATTTATAATAGCCCCAAACTGGAAGCAACCTAAATGTCTTTCAATGGGTGAAGGGTTAAACAAATTCTGCTATACTTGTATCTTGGAATTTACTCATCGACTAAAGGAATCGCTTGATGCATGCAACAACTGGAAAAATAGCCAATCCCAAAAGGTAGCACACTGTTTGATTCCACTTATATAACAATCTGAAAATAGCAAACATATAGAAAGGGAGAACAGATTTGTGTTTTTCAGGAGTTAGGTAGGAAGGAAAGGTGGTAGCTGCTTCCGTAAAAGGGTAGCATGAAGGATGACCAAAGTGTTGGGTATTTTTTGCTCACTGTGGTTGCGGCCATATGAATCTATACATGTGATAAAATGGCATTGAACTAAATATACACATGCAAATGACTGCATGTAAAACTGCTGAAATTTGGGTGAGATCAGTGAATTGTATCAATATCAATTTATTGGTTGTAATATTAGAATATAGCTATACAAGACATTACCATTTGAGGAAATTGGATGAAGGGTATACTAGACATCACTGTATAATTTCTTCCCACCTCTTATAAATTCCATCTCAAATTAAAACAAAATCAAATTTTATACACACACACACACACACACACTCAAGAGAACAGAAAATGGGGATACAATCACTAAACAAAAATCTTCCCATAAAGAAAGCTCAAAACCTGGATGACTTCAGAGAATTTTTTCACACACTTAAGAAAGAAATAACATCAATTTGAAATCTTCTCCAGAGAATATAAAGGAAAAACTGTGATGATATGCATGCTGAAGTATTTACTAGTGAAGTTACTGATGATTGTAACTTAATTCAAAATGCCTTAAGTACAAAATGAATTGAGAGATAAACATAGAGATGCATAGACATATAATAAAGCAAAGATAATAAAAGCCTAATTATAGAATCTAGATTGTGGGTATAGATGATTCCACTGTACAATTCTTTAAAATACTCTTTGTGTTTAAGTATTTTGTTAAGAAAATGTTGAACAAAATTAAAGGCAAAAATTAGAGACCATGGATACAGGCAGCACTGAGATGGAATTTTGCTACAAAAGGATCTTGACTATATGAGAAAGGGCAGTTTTGGAGATTGGCTTTAAATGATAACATGGATACTTTATATATGCTGCTAGTTCTGAAAACATGGCATAAAAAGCAACCAATGCAATTCAGAACATCTATATATATTAAAGCCTAAGCAACTGAATGACTGGTCAACCAGTTGCTATGACACACACTCACCACCAGAGGGCACATACTCAACATGGGAGCTTCCCCCTGGTGGTCAGTGCTGCTCAGCTGACTGACCCATCCCAGCGGCCCACCAGCCTGGTGGCAGCCACTCACTCCCTCAATAGTTCTGCAGGTCCAATCTCCAGAGAATGGTCCAGGCAACAATGGGCCAGTGCCACCAGAACAATTCTGAGAGCGCCACTGGCCTCCTGGAAGTCAGCCTTGGGCACCACGGCCACTTCCCCTCCCTAGATGCCCCACAAGGAAAAAAACATAAAAGCGCCCACCAGGTGGCTTCTAACAATCAGCACAAACCACCCACCTGGAGGATCAATCGTGTCCCAGTCCCCCACCCTCTCAGGATGAGCAGCAGATGCAGGGCTCACGGCTGGCAAGGACTGCTGTGGCAGCATCAGCCTCTCCTGATCAGGACTGACTGGATGCGAGCCCACGCAGATGCAGCAGGGACGGGATGAGCAGGAGCAGCAGTCAGGAGCACTGGACTGCCAATTTCAACCCAATCCCCACAGGCTACACCGAGAGACCCAATCTGTGCATGAATTCATGCACCAGGCCTCTAGATCAGGGGTCCTAAAACTTTTTAAACAGGGGCCCAGTTCACTGTCCCTCAGACCGTTGGAGGGCCAGACTATAGTTTAAAAATAATTATGAGCAAATTCCTATGCACACTGCACATATCTTATTTTGAAGTAAAAAAACAAAACGGCAACAAATACAATATTTGTATTTGCATGTGGCCTGCGGGCCGTAGTTTGAGGACCCCTGCTCTAGATTATATATATAAAAGCCTAAGCGACTGGATGACCAGCCGACTGGCCGGTAGCTATGACGCAAAATAACCACCAGGGGACAGACATTCAATGCACAGGCATGGAAACGTGGAACAGACTGATGAAACTCAGAGGGAACGGGGGAGAGCAGAGGACAGGACGTGATTAACCAAAGATCTTATATGCATACTAGAAGCCCAGTGCACAGATTTGTTCATTGGTAAGGTCCCTTGGCCTGGCCTGCGAGGATCAGGCCAAAACCGGCTCTCCCACATCCCCCGAAGGGTCCCAGATTGTGAGAGGATGCAGGCCAGACCAAGTGATCCCACCAGTGCACAAATGTGTGCACTGGGTCTCTAGTTACATAATAATGAAAATATCATGTAATTATCTTACTAAATATAGAAAAATCATTTGACAAAATTAAACAAACTTTCATCATTAAAACTCTCAGCAAGCTAGTAATATAAAGGAGCTACCTGAACTACCTCAATTCTAACAAATAGATCTACATAACACTGATTGCTAACAACCTACTTTGTGATGAAATATTGCATGTTCTTCCCTGAGAATGAGAGTAAGATAAGGACAATCCAGTATCATTTTTTCTATTCATCATTGTACTGCAAAACCTAGCTATTACATTAAGGATGTTACATGTAAAGAATATTTTTCGCCGAACCGGTTTGGCTCAGTGGATAGAGCGTCGGCCTGCGGACTCAAGGGTCCCGGGTTCGATTCCGGTCAAGGGCATGTACCTTGGTTGCGGGCGCATCCCCAGTGGGGGCGTGCAGGAGGCAGCTGATCAATGTTTCTCTCTCTCTCATCGATGTTTCTGACTCTCTCTCCCTCTCCCTTCTTCTCTGTAAAAAATCAATAAAATATTTTTTTTTAAAAAAAGAATATTTTTCTTTAACTATGATTCAGCATTTATTTTTTAATAAAAGGAAAAATAATTCCTCTAGTTTATTATAGATGTAATCCTATACAAATATATCAGCTTATGCTTTGCACTTTTCAACAAAAACCACACTTAATATATAAATAATTTACATTACTGGATATATATCTATAGATATAGATATATATCCTATACTAATAAAAGACAAACATGCAAATTGACCGTACTTTCCCTACACCTTAAGCCACGCCCACCAGCCAATCAGAGCGACTATATGCAAATTAACCCAACCAAGAAGGCAGCCGGTAGCTGGTAGCCACGAAGCTGGAGCGAGCAGGAGGCTTGCTTGCTCCAGTGATGGAGGAAGCCAAGGTTCCAGGCCTGCTGCAGCCCCACTCTGAGCTCCACTGAAAGCAACAAAGTTTCAATTATAGAAGGTAAATAAACCCCAGATACCTGCTTTCAGCCAGCCAAGGCCACGGAGCTGGAGCAAGCAGGAGTGGGTTGCCCCTGGCGATGGAGGAAGCCAAGCTTTCCGCATGCCTCCGCTAAAGGCAACAAAGTTTCAATTATAGAAGGTAAATAAATCCCAGAATTAAAAAAAAAAAGAAAAGAAAAAAAGAAGAGGCTGGGAGCTTATGTTGCCAGGGTACTTGACCAGTCTGAAAACAGCCCTTAGCTCCTCACCCAGACTGGCCAGGCACCCCAGTGGGGGCCCCCACACCCTAAAGGGGGTGTGGCCAGCCTGAAAACAGCCATCAGCCCCTCACCCAGGCTGGCCAAACATCCATGGGGCGAGGGTCCCCACTGGGGTGGACATCCTCCAAGGGGTCCCACACTGCAAGAGGGCATAGGCCGGGCTGAGGGAACCCCCGAGTGCACAAATTTTTGTGCACTGGGCCTCTAGTGTGTATGTGTGTGTGTGTGTGTGTGTGTGTGTGTATATATATATCCAGATATATTAATTTGGTAAGAAACTCAAACGAATGACAAACCAAGCCTAAGGAAATGTCACAAATAGCTAAGAATCTTCCTGATCATTAGAAAGTTGAAAACCATCCCACTGAATTCTTCTATCTTTCCTGGTGAACCCAATGATAAAAAAAACAAATCAGATAAGACAGATTGGTCTTCATGAAGCTTCATAGATTAAGGCCAAATTAACTCAGACTCCAATTCTTATTCAAGATGGCAGTATCTAACCTTCCCCAGGATCTGAGTGGTGGAAATCTGACATATAGCAATCATAAAGGAATCTCCTGGAATGAAGCTGAGTATGCTACAGTGTGGAAACGATGCTTATTACAAAAGTCTGTGGATAATTTCAGGAACTCATGGTTAGCAGGAAATCCTAGCAACTGCTGCTTAGTGGTCCAGATCCCAAGCAATGAAAGATGTCACGTATAAAGACATGTTGGAGAACAATAGAATAGCTTTATGGAATTACAGGTAGAAAAGACCCTTGAAATAATTTTTTTTTTAGTTGACTACAAGAGGGTGCATATCTCTTGTTTAATGTCAGAGACATAGTGGCAGTTGAGGCAAGACTCATATTTCTGAAGCCCAGTTCAAAGTTCTGCCCTTGACAACATAGTGCCAGTAACCACCATGCAGAAATCCATATGTAGGTACATATAATCATCTCAGAAAATATTTGGCATCTGCTAGTGGTAGTTGTGTCTTCACTCATGAGTTTTCTCTGCCATGAAATATTGAAGGGGGACCAGGTGCTGCTTTCAGAGGAAAGATTTGAGCAATCCTTTAAAGTAGAGTCACATCATCACAGATCATCCAACCTGGAATGCAGCAAAGTGAAGAATTGAGAGCTGTCTTGAATGAGTAGCTGGCTGATGAAGCAGGCCCCCATGGAATGGCAATTTTCATTTGAATGTAGCAATGAACAGTGCTTTGGCCTCTTGTTGAAACAAGTTGGAACATATTTCACAGTTTAGTCATCACTTCAGCTTGAAGGAAATTAGAACCCATTCAATGAATGATCAATTGGCTGAAATTTATTTTTGGAATGTCCGGAATCTAAAGAGACTAATATTAAAGTACTGCGCAGAACATTTTTCTATCATCTGTCTTTCATCATGTTTATAGGTCAAAGTTAGCAGGATTTTCATGGGTCCTTGTTACTTCTGTCTTCCTCGTCTCCTTCCTTCATACAAATATTAAAATTTCATTTTAAAGCTCCGATGTACTTTGTTAATTATATATCAATTATATATTAAAAGTTCCTTTCACCTATAACTTTTTATAATACAAATTTAAAAATTAAAACATTGTCATGAGCCCCTAAAATTATTGTGAGGCTGACGTACAGTGTCTACTGCAGTAGGGGGATGAGTTGGCCCTTAGAAGACAAACACTTTTCCTTATAAACTGCAGGAATGCCTTGAATTTCATAAATCAACAAAGTCAGGAATGCCAACACTTGCTTAGATATCTTTAATTTGTCATCAGTGGAAACATTTGACTTGCTTTTAAGGACCATTTTTCTTGATTTCAGAGAGAAAGGAAGAGATAGAAACATCAATGATGAGAGGGAATCATTAATCAGCTGCTTCCTTCATGCCCCCTTCTGGGGATTGGACCCACAACCTGAGCCTGTGCCCTGACCTGGAATCCAACTCTAACCTCCTGGTTCATAAGTCAATGCTTAACCACTGAGCAACACTGGTCAGGCAATGGTTCTACTCTTTTTTGCAGCAAAGTCACACATTATTTTGAGCATGAGAGAACAGTTGATCCTGTAAGTCAGACTTAGCAGTAGCAAAGTCCACTATACTTAAACTTTTTTATGCTAATATATATTTTAAAATTTTTCTTTCCTGTAATGGACTGATTTTATTTCATGGGACTCATGGAGATGGGGGGAAAAAACTTTCAACATGTGAGGTGTTAGAAGAGAGTTAGACTAATTTTACATCACTAGGCTATCCATGAGCAATATACTTTCACCAATTCTTTTGATCTTATCAAGATTATCTGAAGCAGAAATAAGTTCCCAGTAGTAAAAAAAAAAAAAAGGAAAAACAGAAGAGAAAGAATAGTGATTTGCCTTGTAGTCTATGGTTGTTGATGTTTGATATTGGTAATTAAGATGTCTATTATGTTCAGTGTGTGACCTATCAGTTTTTTTTAATGACTGCAACAACAACACTTACCTCTAAAGACATTAAATATCAAAATTCACTGCTTGAAAACTTCCAGACCCTAACAGGTATCATGTGAGAGTACATGAATATGCCTAAGCTATTTCTCTTTTGTCTTTAGATTTATTATATCTGAGTATGTTTCCACAACAAAAAAACCAGTAAATGTCTCCTTTATTTTTCTATTTTATATTATATTATTATTTTATAGATTAAAATCCTTTTATAGCTCTTGATAGCATTTTCAATTGCACAGGCTGATATAGTGTTGCATAAAATAATCTCTTGTGGGAGCAGCTTCAAATTTCCCCAGTTGTCTGTCTCATAAATAATTTAACTGGAATCAGGTGCAATAATAAGTTGAACTTCTAGTGGAATGACACACAGTGATTTAATCCAGAACCCGATCATATTCAATTCATTAAACTGAAGAATGCTTTTCAATCTTTCAGATAAAGTCCATAATTTAAATCCAGAGGATATGCACTCTAAATTCAGCTGTTTCTTTGACCTTATTGTGTCTGTCTGTTTTAAGACTTCTCCTGGGTTGGGGCATATGTAATAATCTCCCATTTTGGCAATACACTAAAGCAAAACAACTCATTTGGGAAAGGGTGAAACTGAAGTCGCAAACAATAAAACTCTGTATCTCATGAACGAAACACCTAATTCAAGAACTTCCATTCTGCTTTGTTTTCCATTCCTAGGCTTGATGTCCCCAATATCCATAACATGAACTCTTATTTAAAAAAGCACGCTTAAAAAAAACAGGCATGCTTTGCTTCCTATCAGTTCATCCATAATGAGTATTTGTGTGTAAACTTTTAAAATTCTATATTGTGAAATGCACAATCCCATGCCACACTTACACTGTAATGGCCATGCATCTTCCTGGTGGGATAATTGAACAGTTTTGGCATTTAAGTTATGGCCCGTGTACTATATATATAATGTCATGAGAAAAACAGAAATGACAAATATTTGCAATTAAAAAACAAAACAAAACAGATCAATGATTGGCTTTGTCACCATGATTTTCTTATGGAGAAGGAACTTGTGAATGCCTGATTTTTTTAGTGATAAATATTCCCCATTTGGCTAGGGGGGCTTTTCCTCCAATTTAGAACACAATAAACAATAAACGTGATTTTCTTTAGCAGTTGGTTTTCAGCAAGAGGTCTCCAGTCTACTCCTAGAGATTTTTTGTTTGTATTTGTTTTCTTTTTCAATTTTTGCCTCTAAAAAGTGTGGGAGCCCATCCTCAGACACTGAAAACATTGACTAGTAAACATATAAGAAAGAAAAAAGTTTGCTGCAATCTCGTGGGAGCAGCAACATGCCTATTGGGGTTTAGAGGGTTTTTTCATTGCCTGTTTTCTCCGAAAACATCCACAATCATTACTTAGATTGTGTTTCTCTGGTTTTATAGGGGCAAGTTTTGGATACTTGAGATCAACTACCTTGTACTGGCCTTGAACTGAGGAACTCCTTGAGCATTATCCTCCAGGGTTTGTATTTGGCTTGAATAGTTGACATGATTCAGAAAAAGATGATTGATGTTGGAGGTTTCTTTGGAGAGCAGAGCTTTTCATTTCTGTTTGAGTGTTGCTACTCTGCTTCTGAGTAGAATTGGGGAGAACCATGTCTATGCCTCAGATTTCCACACCAGCCATGTTAGACCCAACCGGATAATCCTGGGTTTTGCAGAAACCTTGGAGGCCATATGGCCCAGCACACTATCAAGCTGAAACAGTCTCCACTGCATATTCAGCAAGAAATTATCCAGGTTCTGCTTGGATAAGGACATGAGAGTCAACACAATCCTATCTTAGTGGTTAAATATTAATACCTAAGTGATAACAGATGTCCACAACCCTACTCTTACCACCACTGTAAGGTGCCCAAAAGGTAGAATTTAAGGCCCTCAAATGGTCAAGAAAGAGACAGGAGAGAGAAGGCTTCACTGCCTTGTCTTCCTGGAAAAACAGGAATAGGAAGCACGCTTTAGAAAAGGGATATACTGTGAGAGGTGACTGTCCCTAAATAAGTCATATGGATATATCCCAATCTATAACAAGTCTCAGCAATGAAGAGTTAAATTGGATGAATTGGAAATATTTTAATACAAAAGGCATTCATTACAGAAAACTGGTGGGGGGAAAATAATAGTATTTAACCTTGGAAGAAAAGGATTATTAGACATCCCCAAGAAACTGGATAATTAAAAAGAAAACTATAAGAGGGGAGACAGACAGGATGTAGGAATTCACATAATTTGACCCATTAACTTGAAAGTTATAACTGGAATTTAATACCAGCATAAGCTTAGCATTAGTATTTGATAACTAGTATTTAGTAATTAATATCAATATTTGTACATCCATATATGTATGTGTGCAAATGTGCATGATATGTACCTTTATACTGAAAGAAAAACTCTAGGAAAATTACATATTTCTTATTCATTGACATGTTTTGTTAATTTAACTTAAACAATTGTTTTGTTGTCTTTTTACATGTTTGAGATAAATATTCAATTTGGGTTCTCTCTGATCTAGACAGTCCTCAATTGACACTTCTACCAAAATCCTGGTACTCTGAGTTCACAGGTCAATCATGCAGCAAACAATGAAAATAGTTACAAGTATTATCACTGTCTATGTCCTTCCTTGAAGTCATAAAGGAATTCAAACATTTATTAACTCCATGGTAGCTCTCCAATGTTGGAGAGAGTACCCCGGATGAGTACATTTCTCTAGAATCAAAGGCCCAGGCAAAACTATCAGAGAGAACCTCCTAAAGATAGAGCCTGTGGGGAAAATTCAGGACATTCTCCTAAAACAAAACAAAAAAAACAAAACCAAAAAAAAGACTAATCTGTTTCCATCATTATTTTGAATCAGCTACAAGTTACCAAAACACTTCTAAAACACAAGACTACCTAAGATTCTTAATGAATCGATATGTTGTTTATAGAGGAGAAAGATATGGAAGATTAAGATGTTTAAGAATATACATTGCAAAAGAAAGATCAACATACAGAGTTGTATATATGGCCTAAAATATATGTTTGAGATATTTGTGTGCAAGCAGAGAATACTATTTAATGAGAAATCAGGGCCTGTCGCAGGTTCTCATTGACTTCAGTGGACCTATCCGTTGTGAATGTTGATAGGTTTCCCTCCTAAGACATCAGGCTATTTACCCTTCACAGGGCAGTTGGATACTTTAGCATTGCCCTTTGTCATACTGAGTAATCAAAGAAACATAAAGAAGAACAGTTCCGTATTCCTCTAATCTACTCTTGTGCACAACGCAAGCAATTAATTTAACAATATATAGAAACCCTGGTGATCCCGCTTTTACTTGAACACTCCAGAGACTGGGAGCGCATGCCTAACAGGGCAACATGTTTCTAATTGTATTGATATTTCTAGCTTTCTAAGTCTTGACGCTGGACTGAAACATATTTCCATGTTAATTCCATATGTTAGACTTCAGGATCTAGATATGATAACCATCCAAATGTCTCCCAGCAACTATCAGTTTCCTGTCCGCATCTCACCTCTCTCTTTTCTTCTCCAATTCTTTCAGCAATTCTAGATGTGGGAGTTTCTGGTGTCCCTTCACTATGTGTTTAATTCTCCTCTAGATAAGCTCTAATTAGTTACTTTGTTACAAAATAAGGTCTTCTGCAAGTATAGAAACATTTCACAGTCTAGTCCTGGGCAGCTAATTCTTGCTCTGTCCAAAGAGAATATACATGTTGATGCAGACACCTAGGATCTGGAGACAAAGAAGTGAATTTTCATTTTGTCTTTGCCATTCACATTGCACTTAACTTCAGGGAAACTGCATACTATCTCAAAGATGCGAAGGAATTATTAAATTCATGATACGTTATCGTTTTAAAGTTCTTTGACCTTCAGGGATAAATATGTCAAATGGTTACACAGTAACAGGGGTAAGGTAATGATTTCTATTCACCTTCTAAATGGAGAATTTAAAATAGTGTCAGCAGGTTGATATCACTGCGCCTTTCAAGTACCACAGAAATTGTAGCCAAAATCGTAGACGCTCTGCTTCATGAATTCCTGTCTAGGAGCCTAGCATATTCTGAGATTCTGAATGATACTTTCATTGATTGCCGCTTTAAATGTTAATTTCACTGCTCCGCACTTCACATTTCTACCTCTTTTTGCTACTCCATTGCAAGTAATAACACTGAACTCATTTACAATTTATTGTTAACTTTATTAAAATTTCATAAAATGACAGTATAGTTGGTTAAGCCATGGAGACAATTTAGTTTGGTGGAGTTTCTTATTTCCTAATCAGGTGAAATGCCTCTGTGGAAATTCCTTGCACTAAACAAAGACTTAATGCCACACAATGAGTAACTATAATTCATGCTTACATTGTTTTAACTACTATCTGTTCTGTGAAGCAATACCCAAGAACAATCTCATAGGAGCTCTAATCTGGCTAAAATAGGAAAACACTAGAAAAAAACAACTGAGATAAATACAAGTCATTCCTACATTCTTCACACTTAGTTAAATAGTCATGGGGAAGTCAAGTACAGCATAGGAACGATAGTCAATAGTCAATAATATTGTAATAACTATGGTGTCAGGTGGGTACTAGACTTATTATGGTGATCACTTTGTAATGTATATAAATGTCTAACCACTATGCTGTACACCTGAAACTAAGATAACATTTAATGTCAACTGTCATTGAAAAAATTAAGTGACATTTCCAGATTATAAATCTAGTTATATAAGTTCTTTGTACAAAATGCTGAAGACAGTATTTAGACTTGTGTCTATGGACATTTTGCCTTTAGAGATGAAAAGGGAGAACAGATGACAGCCTATAAATGAAAAATTTCAGCAAAATTATTGTCCCCTGACTAAAGGCTAAAGAAAAGTATAAGTCGTGCTGAATTTCTTTCAAGCTGAACAAGTTACTTATAGTAAATTTTGGGTTACACAGAATGTTTCCAACTTTGTTATGAATATCTATCCCAAATAAGATAGATCAGGTCAAACCATTGGAATTGGCACGTGCTTTTCTGAGAGAATCTTCAGAGTAAAGAAGCCAATGAGAATGAAGGAACATCAGCCTTTTCCATGGGACAGTCCCGTCAGTGACAGACCATGGAAGCTGGATCTCCCTCGCTTGAAGGGGAGCAGGGAGAATCAGACACCATTAAACACACCAACACCCACATCCCACATGTTGCAACTCTTTGAAATAATTCCCATCGTAAAGCAGCAACATGTAAGACAAAGTCCACAGCAGCCACTAAAAACATACGCATGAGCTGCCACATCAATCTAGAGCAAAAACAGTCACATCGTTATAATTTTCTTATTTGAGTCCAGTCTTGGGCCCAGGGTTGAATGATTTGAGGGAACAGGCAAATCATAGCACTACACACATTGCAAGACATGTTTACTCACATGCCTAACGCTTAAGTGTACTAGATTTCACCCTTCAGTTCTCTTAGCTGTCTTGAAAGCCATAGGCAGTAAATGTCTAGGGCAGTTTGAAATGAATAAAACTGAAAAAAAAAAAAAAGACCGTACCCTTTTATGTAATGATGTTTCCTTTGAATTTATATTAGTTCACACAAACACTCCATCCATGCTTTTGTTCCAGCCCTCCGGTCCAGTTTAAGAACCCATTGTGGCCCTCGAGTCAAAAAGTTTGCCCACCCCTGGTCTAGGATTAATGCCCCTACAAGAAATGTCCATGTCCTGACTCCTAGAACCTCAAAAAGGGGCCACTTCCTATGGCAATAGGTGTCTGCAGGTGTGACTAATTAACAGTCTCGAAATGAGGGATTTAGCTTAGTCCAGCGGTTCTCAACCTGTGGGTCGTGACCCCTTTGGGGGTCAAACGACCCTTTCACAGAGGTCGCCTCAGACCATCAGAAAACACCTATATAATTACATATTGTTTTTGTGATTAATCACTGTGCTTTAATTATGTTCAATTTGTAACAATGAAATTTGGGGTCACCACAAGATGAGGAACTGTATTAAAGGGTCGTGGCATTAGGAAGGTTGAGAAGCTCTGCTCTAAACCCAGTCGTTTACCCTTAGCAGTGGTTCTCAACCTTGGCTGCACATTAGAATCACCTGGGAATCTTCTTAAAATCCTGATTTCTGGGCCTCATCCTCCGGAAATTCTGTTTCTTTGTTACTAATGTTGTGGCCTCACCCCATAACCAAGAAACAGAATTTCCGGAGGATGAGGCCCAGAAATCAGGATTTTAAGAAGATTCCCAGGCGATTCTAATGTGCAGCCAAGGTTGAGACCCACTGCTGTAGGAGCAGAAAGGGAGGACAGTCAGACCCAGACACACTTGAAGATACTATGATCATGGCTTTGAAAATGGAGGAAACCTTTCTTCCCAAGAAATGCTAAAAGCCTCTAGAAATTGGTTAAAGCGAAGAGACAGCTTTTTCCTTACAATTACCAGAAAAAAAACACCCACACAGCCCTGCAAACGTCTTCATTGTCGCTCAGTGAAACCCTTCCCAGACTTCTGGCCTCCAGAAGTGTAAGATAATAACTGTGTGTTTAGGACGTTAAGTTTATGATAATTTGTTACAGAAGCAATAGAAAACTCATGAAATGGTGTAACATCACTGGCAAGATAAAATCCAAACTTTATACCGTAACATCAAGTCCTCCCAGACCCCTGTCCTACCAATTCCTTTTTTCACGCCTCTCCATACTCTTCAATAAGCGCTGTCCCATAAGAAACTGCTTGCACTTCCTACATTTTCAGAAAAGTTAAACTTTATATTTTGCAATGTAGGTTCACCTGGGGTTGTACACTAACACAGGGAGATCTCTTATTCCCTTTGCTCGGTTTCCTCACAGAGCAACATGTTTCAGAATTAAATCACCAACAAGACACTGACATTGGCGGTTTGAGAACAGAAAGTCTCTGCCGAAGGCAGGAAAGCAGAGACAGACTTGGGTGCTTGGTAACCGTGAGAGCTTCTGAACTAAACTACCCAGAAGTCGTCCTCCTCCCTCTAGGCCTCTCCCCATGAGCTGATGAATGTCCTAATTATTAAAGCTTGTTTTAATGTCAGGTGTTCTGTTATTTCCAACCCACAGCGCCCGGATTGTTTCAAGTGACAGCACGGCTTTACTGACATTTTATAAATATTTACAAAACGGACATTTTGTAAAAATAGTGCCATTTAGAAATGCTTGTCATTGGTCCAAACTCAACTAAATTTCGGAGGCTGCCACTCCATCCTAACAAGGATTAAACCTCTGAACAAAGTGGAACACCAACAAAGCTTACTCCCATAAGAGCAGCGAGGCCAGAAGGCAGACCACTGCCCCCCGCATTGAAGAGACCAACAGGTGAATACAGAGAATCATAACTTACCGGAGGAGCAGAAACCCACAAGCTGAAAACTCCATGGGAACCAGTGCCGGGGTAGGGCCATCAGAACTGGAACCAGTGAAATGCAGGAGGCTCAGCGTGGAACACTCTGAAAGTAAAAAAAAAAACAACTCCAGGGGACTCGTTCACGAAAGGGTGAGAGGGACCCACACTTTGGTGGGTTCTACTTTCTAGACTTTTACCAGGTTTACAATGAACTTTGGAGACAAATCCCACCCTACTTACCGTGAGAGGCGGGGAAAAGGAACCATTTTGAAACACACCAGGGCAGTCTCTTCGCCTTAAAAAGCCATCCCTCAGGTGAAACGATTTAACCAGCACCGGACCTGCAGGTGTTTAGTCAGAGCCCAGCTGATCTAGGGAAGGCCAACACACAGCCTTCCTGGGCTCTAGTCTTCCACGTGGAGAAAGGGAGATACCCCATTTGAGACCTATTTTGTCTGCCGCCTGGGAAAAGAAAAGTATCAGCTGCAGTTCGCCCTAAACAGCCTGTCTCGCCTAAGGCGTGTGGGGGTGGGCAGTGCTGAAAATCACTGGTGAAGTTCACAGTGTAGAGGGAGGAACTTACTGAAATACAGAGACCTAACCATAGGACTGTAGAATGCCTCACCTCCCTGACATCTCACCGCCTCGTTACCAAAGGCCTATCTAATAGTTCTATGCAGATTCAGATATGGCAGGGATGTTGGAATTGTCAACCAGGGGATTTAAAACAGAGGGCTCTGGTGGATAAAACAGACAGCATTAGAAAACAGGGTAAGCAGAGAGATGAAAACTCTAAGAAGCAACCAAAAAGAAATGTATGGTTTAGAAATACTTACAAAAATGAAGAACACCTTTATTAGAATGGACACAGCTGAGGAGATCATTTCTGAGCTTGACAGAATCTAAATGAAAACCTCCAAAGATAAAAGCAAACAGAATAAAGGACTGAAAAAATTCAGAATATCCAAGGACAACTGCAAAAGGTGTAATGTGCATAATAGGGATACCAGAGGGAGAAAAAGAACAGAAACCTGTGTACATTTATACCATGGAATACTATGCAGCTATGGAAAAGAAGAATCTCTGACCTTTGAGACAGCATGGAGGGGCATGGAGAGTATTATGCTAAGCGAAATAAGGCAGTCAGAGAAAGACAAGTATCACATGATCTCACTCATAGGTGGAATCTAATGAACAAAATAAATGTTGAACAAAGTAGATCCAGAGACATAGATGCATGGAATAGACTGAGGAATCTCAGAGGGAAGGTGAGAGTGGGTGGGTAGGTGAGAAGAGATCAACCAAAGAACTTGCATGCATACATTCATAACCCATAGGCACAGACAACTGGATGGTGAAGACTTGGGGTGGGAGACAGGGGTGGGCTATAATGGGTCAATGGGAGGAAAAGGGGGGCATATGTCATATTTTCTACAATAAAGATTAAAAGAAGGAGAAAGGAACAGAAGCAATATTTGAAATAATTATAGTTGATATTTTCTCCCATATTAATGTCAAACACCATACAACAGATCCAGTAAACTCAGGGAACACTAAGCAAAATAAATGCAAAAAAATAAAATAAAATAAGGTAAAAATACACCTGAGCATGTCATTTTCAAACTACAGAAAATAAGAGTGTTTTTAAAATAATGAAAGAAGGCAGAAATTAAAAAACCATCTATAGAGAGCAAAGATAAAAATTATATCAGCTTCTCCTAATAATACATGCAAGTAAGAAGAAAATGGAGTGAAACATTTAAAATCTCACAAGAAAAAAAATCTACCAACCTAGAATTCTGTACCCTGAAAAATTATCCTTCAAAAAATATAGACTGTCTCAGACAAGCAAAAATTGAGCTGTTTTGCAAGAAAATATTAAAATAAGTTCTTCAGAGATAAGGAAAATGACATAGATCAGAAATCCAATTCTACATAATGAAAAAAGTATCAGAAAATGAATAATTGAAGGAAAAGGAAAATTTTTATTTTTTTATTCTTAATAGTCCTAACAGATATGTTTGTCCAAAATAATAAAAGGAGCAATGCATTTGATCATGTATATTTATGTATACACCTTATGTATGCATATATATGCTTACATATGCTTATGTATAAGTGAAATTAATGACAACAATGACACAAAGAACAGGAGAGAGGAATTAAGAATATTTTGCTATTTTAATGTCCTCACACTAACCCTAAATTGGTATAGTGTTTTAAAGTGCTCTTGGACTAGTTGTAAATATAGGGTTTTGGCAAAAGTAGGTTTATAATTGTAATACAAATGAATAATAAAATAATTAAGAAATAATCCAAGAATAAACTCTATTTTGCATATTCACAACTGCAAATCCACTTTTGCCCACTTCGGAATATATTGCAAACTCTCTATATATTGCAAACTCTAGGACAACCACTTAAATAATAATAATAAGCAGTATAACTGTTATAAGAAAATAGAATCATATAAAATGCTCAATTAAAACAAAAAAAATGGAGAACATGTTGGAGGAAAAAAAGAAAAACAAACAAGAATAGTTTCTCCAGCCATAGTCCATACTCAGTGGTCGCTACTGAACTGCACTGAGTGGTTTTCTTAAGTTGTAAACATTATATTGTGGGGCGCAGTTACGGTGTTTTGGCCAGGTCCAAGTCTCAGACTAATGAAAGGACAGAGTCCTCTCATTGCCATGTGCAAATTCCAGTTGGAGGGCAGGGCCCTCCCAGCACAATCATAGCCAATGGCTGTGGTTGTAAGCTTGAACCTATGGTCCAAACACATACTCCCATGTGCCTTGTGCTAGAGTTCAGGTGCATGTAGTTGAGTAGTGCTGAAACTCATGAGAATGCTGTAAACAACTTGATCACGCCCCTACTTTGCCTCGTGGCATCTGCTGTAAAATAAAGACACGGCTTGTGGGCGCTGGCATTGTCTCCTCATCAGGGAGGCAGTGTCCCACCGAGACCCAGCTATTATTCTCTTGTCTGTATTTCCTTAATCCTTTCACACACCCCCCCCACTCAGTTTACCTTTGGCCGCAACATTATATAAAGTTTAATTCTTTTCATGGTTATAGTAAAAGAGCCCTAAGTTTGTGTAAATTAGAAATTCTGAAATGTGGGGTAAAAATAGGTGGTGTTAATAGATAACTATTTTCCCTTAATAGGTTTATCCCAGGAATGGCCTTATTGAAACCAAGTGATAAGATTCTTTGTGTTTTTTTTGTTAATCCTCACCTGAGGACATTTTTTCCATTGCTTTATAGAGAGAGTGGAGGAAGAGAAGGAGAGAGAGAGAAACATCAATGTGAGAGCGATACATGGACTGGCTGCCTCCTGCACATGCCTCAACTAGGAGCAAAGAGTGAACCTGCAAGCCAGGTACATGCCCTTGACCAGGAATGGAATCCAGGACTCTTCTGTGCATGGGCTGACGCTCTAACCACTGAGCTCACCGGCCAGGGCAGTGAGAAGATTCTGACTTAACCCCTTCTCAGAGGGCGCATGCAGAACACTATGGTCTGCAGCAACTTAGGAAGGTTATTTTAGAGCAGATTTGAGGGGAACAGAAAATGATGGCAATAACAAAAAATTGAAGGAGGTATATTTTTGGTACTTGTCTCTAGGAATGGACACTCAAACATATTTTTATTATAAATCTTTTCTAAAAATAAAATTTCCCAAGTTAAATTGTTATATTACTCCTCAAATTCACTCCTCTGCAACTATTTGTATTTCTAACAAAAAAAGAAAAAATGAAGAAGGTCTTCTGTGACTAAAAGAATTTGGTGTCAACCCATCGACAAAGTCAGATCATGACAATTCCTTTGCACTGAGGAGTTCATGCTTCTGCCAGTTCCTTGGATCTGCGATTCAAAGGCAGAAATATAAAACTACTGCTGCGTTTGACTGGATTACCAAATAAGCAGCACGCTTAGCCTGGATGTCAGAAAGGAACTTTGAAGCGCCGGGAGAAAAAAGGCGTTCCTTCAGGGGTTGCTCCAGGAATTTATCTGAAATCTGCCAGCAGCTGTAACAGATAGAACTTGTGCTTTGCAGCTTGAGGGGAGTTACAGGGAAAGTTTTCAGTCCTGACTCCACTGCTTACTCGTGTGACATTGATCATGGTATGTAAATTGGCAGGTCCTTTGGGGATGAAAATAATACAAATTTATCACGCTTATTCTGAAGCAAAGGTGAAATAACCTGAATAACATGCTTTGTCCCAAACTTAGCATAGGGGAAAGTCCTGAGCATACTAGTCAATGTCCCTTCCCACAACATTACCAATAACCACACAAGGGGAGCATGGGGTTTCTCATCAGGAAACGAAAATAAAATGAAGGATAAGAACAATGACAAAGCTCATTTCTGTGTGAAAATTTTTGGGGTGGTTAATCCCTTCACCCTTTTCACTCAGCCCCACAACCTACCTCCCTGATGACAGCTGTTAGTCTGCACTCTACCTTTGAGTCTGTTTCTACTTTGTTATTTTATGTTGTTTACTAGAGGCCCGGTGCACAAAATTCGTGCACTGGGGGTGAGGGGTTTCTCTCAGCATGGCCTGCACACTCTCACAGTCGGGGAGCCTTTGGGGGGATGTCTGACTTCTGGCTTAGGCCCACAGGGAGTGGACCTAAGCCAGCAGTCAGACATCCTTAGTGTTGCCACGGAGGCAGGAGAGGCTCCCGCCACCACCGCTATGCCCGCTAGATGTGAGCCCAGCTTCTGGCTGAGCAGCGCTCACCCTGTGGGAGCACACTGACCACCAGAGGGCAGCTCCTGCATTGAGCATCTGGCCCCTGGTTGTCGGTGCACATCATAGCAACCAGTTGTTCAGCTGTTCGGTCGATTTGCATATTAGCCTTTTATTATATAGGATTAGATTCTACAGATGAGTGAAATCATAGGGTACTTTTCTTTCTCTGACTGGCTTATTTCACTTAGCATAATGTTCCCCAGGTGCACCCATGCTGTCGCAAAGGGTAAGATTTCCTTGGCTCTTCTTTCTGGAAACAGCCCTCGTACAGGCTTAGCTGATGGAGGGCTTGGTTTTAGACCCACATACATCTCTGTCAGTTCTGCACAGGCCACTTCCTAACTGCATGAACTTGGGCAAACAAATTGAACTCACTGAACTCTGGGCCTTTGCTGATTAAATTAAAGATAATAGTACCACAGGGATTTGTTGCAAACATTACAGTAACTCACCTGTAAACTCAGTTCTGGGCTTATGGGTTTTATTCCATCAAACTGCGTGGTCTTCCTCATCACCTTTACCTCTACGCTAGACTGTGTCTGCTCTGACCTCCTCGCTGGGCTCCGCCTTTCTTCCTCCACAGAGCCTGCCACCCTCTGAGGACGTCTACCACCTACACCGTGCTCGTGTGACAACGCCATGTGTCCATCTTGATTCTTCTAGCTAGACCCGATGGATAAAATATATGTGTATTCTTTTTTAATTTTGCTATTTTTCTGAAATTGTGTATTTTTATGTCTGTTTGACAACATGGTGGATGCCATATGCAAAAAAAAAAAACATGATGACATTGTTTGGTTAATTGTAATAGTGATGCTTTCTTATTTTCTCAGTTAACTGCTTCAGATGAATAGGTGAAAACTAAAAGATGTTCAATTTTTTAAGTTCAGCAGCTTGAAGTTTACTTAGTAACAATTAAACACATCTAAAAGTAAACCCCAATATTAAATTTGAAGAGTCTAAATAAATTATCCTTCTAAATTTAATATGCCAACCATTTTAACCTCATGAGTACATTAAGAATACTAGATATAATTTTTATGTTTTAAAACTGACACAATGACTAGATCTATAAAAGAAATTAAGATATGTTAATTCTATTTCTACAGCATTCTTTAAAAATGTAATTTCTTTAGAAAGTCATAATTTTCAGAAACATTATATCTTTTTCCTGGAATATCCTGCATGAGCAGTTTAGCTGTGAAGTCTGGAGCGGCTAAGTAAAAAGTGTGTTGAGTTGGTCATTGTGGGGCGCTGGGTTTTGGGGGTACACCAGATGTGGGGCTGGGAGGGTATTTTGCCACTTTACTCAGTGCCTAGGTCTATAACTAGTATCTACAGCAGTGGTTCTCAAGCTTCCTAATGCCGCGACCCTTTAATACAGTTCCTCATGTTGTGGTGACCCCCAACCATAAAATTATTTTCATTGCTACTTCATAACTGTAATTTTGCTGCTGTTATGAGTCATAATGTAAATATCTGATATGCAGGATGTATTTAGGCGACCCCTGTGAAAGGGTCATTCGACCCCCAAAGGGATCGTGACCCACAGGTTGAGAACCGCTGATCTACAGGGAATGACAAACATTGTTTAATCAAATTATTTGTGTACGTATATGCATTAAGAATATATACTGCTTAATAATATACACAATTGTTTTCTGGGTTTGCTTTATTTTTGAGTGGTATAGTTCCTAGGAATCATGAAGAAATGGGTGCAAAGTATGATTGTTAGACACTTCTCTTAAGAGCAATAATGTTGCAACTTAGTAGTGTGTTAATATAGATGAAAATATAATGTGCATATTTAAGATTTGATAACTGAGGGTATAATAATCCTAAATAATAAAAGGATAATATGCAAATAGACTGCACGGCAGAACCAAACAACCGTTTGCTATGATATGCGCTGACCACCAGGGGGCACGTGTGGAACATGGCGGGTGCTGGCCACAGCGGGATGATGGAGCAGGTAGGTGAGCAGGGGGGCACCAGATCAAGGTGGGGCTCCGGTCACTGTCATTGGGGCGAGCCTCTGGTGGTTACTGAAAATTCTTTGCTCCCGTGCACTGCAGTCCTGCTCGGTGCTCACACCTACTGCCGACACCACCCTGCTCGCACCCACTGCTAGAGCCTGGTGCTGGTCCCAATCACTCCGCTGCCAGCCCCAATCACCCCTGAGGGCTTCTCCACCTCTGCCTAGTGATCAATGCAGCAGCCACCACTCACGCCTTCTGCTGGCGCAGGCCCCAATCACTCTGTGCCATCAGCGTGTGGGAGCAGTGGCAGCAGGAGCGGAGCTGCTGACAGGGCCAGGGGTGGGGGTGGGGGGAGAGGCAGGAGGGGCTGGGCAGGGGCACAGAGGATGGGCTGAGACCTGCCCCTGTGGCCACCACAGCCTCGAGGCCCACAGTTCCTTTCAAGGTGCACAAATTTATGCACTGGGCCCCTAGTAGAAGATAAAAAGATTGGTTAGACAACTTATCATCATGTGGGGAAGGACTTTTGAGTAAAGTTTATCCCGAGGAAAAAGATTTTTTTCAGATAGAAACAAAACCATTGGTCAAAGCACTGAGGTAAGAAAGAAACTCACAAATAGAACAAACTAAAAACAGGTGAAGGTGGCCAGAATATTCATGGAAGAAAGAATAGAAAGAAATGAACTTGAGAGGTGTGCAGGGGCCTGATTATGTACAATTGCAAAGGCCATGCTACAGAATCTGTGTTTGTAATTGGGCAGCATCCTGCAATTGTCAGGTGTTAAAAGGTTTTTCTTTTCCTTCCTTTTTTAAAATAGCTATTTATTTTTTCCCATCATCATTTACCCCCACCCCCGCCCCCCATCTCTCCTCCACCTCTATCCATCCCCTGCAGTCACCACACTGTGGTCCCTGTCCATGAGTTCTTTTTCTTTTTCTTCTTTTTCTTTTTTTGCTCAATCCCTCCACCTCCACAATCCAGACCTCCACCGCCAACGGCTATCTATGAGTCTGTCTCTATAGGAGAATCACATTGTTCAAATCGTAATTTAAAAAGATTACTCTGATTGCTATGTTTTAAAAAAAAATTAAATGATGGTGAGACTTAAAGGTGAGACTTGTTAGGAGGAAAAATGTAAGATATAATTTAAGTCATTTTAACTTAAATAGCCATAGAGTAGATGAAAATGAGTGAGTGTGAGACATAGTTGGAAAGGAAACAAGAGGGATTGCAGATTGACTCACTTGTTAGATTGAGGAAGACCCTAACGTTTTCAGCTTGAGCATCTGGGTGGTGGTTTTAACAATGACTGAAACGAGGAAATCCCAGCAGAGGATCAGGCTTGCTGGGTGAAATCAAGGGCTCTTTCTGGAAAATATTGTTTGATGTGTCTATGAAGCATCTACTTGGAAATGTCAAGAAGTCCAGTAATGATAGGAGTCTAAAGGTCAGGGAAGAACTGTGCAGAACAAAGATATTTTGAGTTACTACTATCAACAGAAAGTGCATTCCTTGTAGATGAGCCTTCAAAAGTCAAATCGAAAATGTGTGAATTATTCATGTGTTGATTGAGGAAAAGTCAGAAGGAATTATGCTCCCCAAGATAATCGCAATGGGTTCCCCTCTGGTGTTATACTCCCAGTAAGTTCTCAAGTTAGAAGTGTGTTTCTCATCTTTCAATGCTCTCTGAAGTAACGCTTGAATCCTTGGAATGAAATAGCAGCAAATCCAAAGAAGATAGAACAATTCTGGTAGATGTATTTATTTACTAGCTACATTGGCTTTTAGAATAATTTGAAGGCACATATAAGGTTAATATAAGTCTAATTTTACGTTAACACTTTACTGGATTTAGTCACCTACAATCATATGTAAATATGAAAGTACATGTTTACACAAAGGACATCCTTTACTGTGAAGCCATCTTGCCACATGACTAAGAATGGGTCCTGCTTCATAAGAAATGATTATAGTATGTTTGAATCATCCAATTTAGTGGTATTGTTTTGATAATTCTCACATCAGTCATCATTCCACTTCCAGCAACCCATACAGTACATGATACATAGTAGTACATCATTGTGGAATGAATGAAAGAATATGAAGTAGCAAAATTTACAAGACCTAAAACTAACATGTTAAATCTAGGAATTTTGTATTTTGCAAGTTTGCTTTTTCTATATTGTTTTCTTTTTGTTCTTTCTTTAAATGAATGAAAACCACTCTCATAAAGTTTTGCTATTGTTTGTTTTTGCAAAAACACACTTACTGCTTTCTATGGAAATAATAGAAACATTACTATATATCAGACATTGTTATAATTAACTGCTGTCTTAACTCATAATTTCTTCTGTACCCTTTTGAGATAGTAGTTCTAATTATCTGCATTTACCTCACACATGTCACAAAGGTAATAAATCTGTAGAACTAGGATGACAATATTTCCTTTTTTTATAGGATTCTAAAGGGTTCCTAAATTTTTAATTGTGAGCCTTGTTTTGTAGGGGTCACCCCTGGGTCTCTATAGCTTACTGGTTAATCAATGATTTGGTCATATATTGTGCTCAAAATCTTGAACTTCCTCTCCCTGATGATTAATCTGTGTGTTGGTTGGTGAGGGCATTCAAAGGTCAGCCAATTCTCAAATCTCCTTTTGTATTCACTTTTCATATAACTCTCTTGTGTGCAGTTTCCTAGACAGTCAGAGATGCACACAGTTTATCTAAGCATCTCTTATTTCCAGAATCTATATATATAAAAGCCTAAGTGACAGGTGGACTGCTCGACTAACAGCTATGACGCACACTGACCAATGCAGGAGCACCACTCAGCTGACTGGAGCTCACAGCTGGTGGGCACAGCTGCAGGGGCATGAGCCTCTCCTGCCTCCACAGCAACGCTACCGAGCAGCGGTGCAGCAGGACCAGATTGACTGGGAATGGCACAGTACCCGGCCTGGGTTCAGGCTCCTCCCTGGCCTGCCTCTTTGCACACTACTACATCCCTGGAGGGGATGTTGGACTACCAGTTTGGCCTGATCTTCACAGGGCCAAAACCAGCAGTCTCACATCCTACAAAGGGTCCTGGATTGCGAGAGGGCGCAGGCCAGGCTGAAGGACCCCACTGGTGCATGAATCCATACACCTGGTCTCTAGTCTCCTAATAAAGTTCTAGCTCAGCCACCACTCACCCCAACTAGGATTACAGTCTCTGGCTGTCAGAGACATTGCGTTGCTCCATTTGCTTTCTACTATGTTCAACACTTTCCTCTGCAAAGTTTTGTATTTTCCAGTCTGCACAAACGGAGCCCACACCCACTGGCAGCAGAGCTGCATGTTCCTGCAGCCAGCCCCATGCTGCTCAATTAACAGTTCTCTTCAACTCGGGGCTGGAGTAGAACATCACAACATTAGGCAAAAAGGATAAGAACTCCCATTTTTTTTCCCCTGAAGCTGTAGCAGTTTCTCAAAAATTACTGATTCTCAGTTTCCCTTCTGCCTTCGATCATTTTCCCAGAGTCCAGATTGTATTTCTCATAAGTTTGTCTAGTGTTACAGGTGTGTGTGTGTGTGTGTGTGTGTGTGTGTGTGTGTGTGTGTGTGTGTTAAGAGGATCAACAACCTATTTATTCAGTCTGCATAGCTGGAAGTCCTACTTCAGTGCTTATTATTTTTTAAATATACCTGAAAGATCTACATGGTATCTTTATATAAAGCACTCAGTGTATTTCCTCTCATAGTGGTAAGTCCTGTATAGTATCTTTGTGGTTTTTTTTAATCTCATTTCAAATTAGTAAATATTCTCCCAAATGTTTCGTTTTTGAGAAAAAAATAAAACAGATTTGTCATATTTAAACCATATTTTAATGGCTCTTTCTAGTCAATGCTATTAAATATGGGCACTAAATTATCTTTCCTGACAGTTTTCCATAGTTGTACAACATTAGTCATTCTCTCAGATGATAGGGTTTGAAAAGAACACATTTATTCTTAGGTAAGAGGTCATAATTTTATCATTTCAAGTTACATTCAAACATCATTAATTCTAATTCCACTGGTTCTGTATTATGACCAAGTTAGGTTATCTAGCAATAAAAATAATCAACTTAATGAAGAATATTTTAATCAGAAAAGAAATATTTTCTCCATAAAAGAACAAATTATTTCAGCCCAATGAATAACTTAATAGCACCTAATTTAATATGCTATGTCTGCCAATTATAAATAATCTTTAGTGATTCATTAAAACTGGTCTTAAGGCATTTTAATGGGTCACAATTTGTTGCCCCAACATATTACTTTTTTGGAGTTGATCGCAAAAGCTATTTTATTACAGACTATATCTACCAAAAAAATGATTTAGGATATTTATTGTGAATATTTACAAAGTATCTGACAACAAAGACAATCACTGATATGCTTATATGCATTGCCCATGAACACAGACTATAGGGTAGTTAAGGGTTGGGGGCTGGGGTGAGAACCAGGTGGTGGGGGCCAAAAGGAAGAAAAAAAAGAGGAGAAATCTGTAATACTATCAATAATAAAAATATATAAAAAAACAATACTATATCAATTCATGGACAATTTATGTTCAAAATTATCTAGACTCTGAAGCTAGGTTTGTTACATATTCGCTGTTTCCAGAATATCTATGCATGCATCTCATGTGTAACAGTGCCAAACAAGAGAAAGCATTAATAATTATTGAATAACAGAATAAAACTCTCTTAAATGATTTTTCTTCATCTTCAAAATGGACATAACATCAGTCTGACTATGCAGTGCAGGTACTATGACTAACTTGGTGTTGAAAGTAAGAAATTTAATGTGTCATATATACACTGTGGTCCAGGCCTTGGACTGGATGCTTTAAAAACTCTCACTAAATCTTAATAATGACCTTATGAAATGTCTATTATTATCCCTTTTATATACTAACAGATTGCACATTTACCTTGACACAGAGCTAATGTGTACCAAAGTCAGATTTTTTTAATATATATTTTTATTGATTTCAGAGAGGAAGGGAGAGGGAGAGAGAGATAGAAACATCAATGATGAGAGGGAATCATTGATCAGCTGCCTTCTACATGCCCCCCACAGGGGATTAAGCTCACAATTGGACATGTGCCTTGAATGGGAATGGAACCGAGATCTCCTGGTTCATAGTTCACTCAACCACCGAGTCACACTAGTTAGGACCAAAGACCAAAGCCAGACATTTTAACCCATTTTCTAGGCTCCAATGCTTTCACTCTATAAAATTCCATGACAAATCACTGAGAAAAGTCAAGTACAAAAGAAAATAATGTACTATTACTTGAAAAGAATCATAAAATCCAATGAGACCCTTAAAATTTACCCAAAATGAGTCTCCTATACAATCACTGTGTCTTTCTTTGATAATTTGTACTAGTTTGATAAACGCTTGAACACTTGAATAAAAAATTCACAAATGTTTATAAGATGTTCATGAAATGTGCATTGGGAAATACTGTTAGGTAAACTCACAAATGCCATAGAAACGATATGTAGTGTTGAATAAGGCTTTAATTTTAACCTTGGGATAAATCCCCATTGGAACCCCAAAATGTTATAGCCATGTCATTATCTATCTATCATTTTTACCTCATGTATGGGATGTGAACATAATAGAAAATATATCATATTTTCAGAAGACAAATATGTAGAGAACATACATATAGTGACAAATTCAAGATTCAATTTGATAGTGAGAAACTAAACTCCTAGGCTAATATAGATACAATAAAAAGTACACATAATTTTAAGCTCAAAGATAACTAGCGTAAGTTTATAGAGGAAGAAAAAAATATTGACATGAGTTAATGTGAAAGTTATCTGTGACTGAAAGTCTCCTAATGAGCTAGAGATGTGTGCTGTTTGCTTACGATAGCTAGCCCATGTCAGGAGTTTAAATAAAGAGATAATCTCCCTTCAGTGAAATAAGGCAGACCAAGTTTACTCAGCCCTACACAAACCAAACTTAGATCACCAAGTACAATCTAACACCATTTAAATATGTTGACAAGCCACCGTAAATTAGGAGGAAGAAGAAATGAGAGAAAAACTTAGTAAATGACCTGAAAACATCTCAAATAGGAGCCAAGTATGGGAACTTACATGTAGTTTAGAAAAGAGTTGAATGAAAGAAGCATGAAAGTTATTTTTTCAAACATCAAAGGAATGTTCTCATGAAAGATTAGTCTTATTTTATGCAGCTCCTAAAAGCAAACCTAGAACCACAAGTGAAAATAAGAGAAGCAGATTTTGAATTATCCTAAGAACAAGAGGCAAGTTAGAGCTGCATCAGAAGAGGATGTGTTGCCTTTGGAGATGGGGACCTCTCTGTTATTGAAGATATGTCAGCAGAGCGAATGTGTGTGGTATGTAAGTGGGAGACTGAATTATCAAACATAATTTCTTGAGTAGAACCCTTGTCAACTCCGGGGATCACTGCCATGAAGAAATGAGCAAATGGTGCTGCCATAAAAGCATCGAGAAGTCAAAGATCTGATTTTAATATGACGTCTTTAATTTTTAATATTGATTTGATGTAGACTTCAAAAAAGAGAATAGTTTTTCTTTTAACACTCAATCTACAGAATCTCTTTCCTAGCCAATCTCCTTATTTCTGAATACAAAGTCTTTCATATCCTAATGTCAATCAGCTTAAACCCCTATCT
The DNA here is from genome assembly GCF_963259705.1 of Myotis daubentonii. Taxonomy (NCBI): domain Eukaryota; kingdom Metazoa; phylum Chordata; class Mammalia; order Chiroptera; family Vespertilionidae; genus Myotis; species Myotis daubentonii. The sequence continues at coordinate 12,746,512 of NC_081850.1, forward strand.
CCCAATCCAGACTCTAAAAATAGCCAACTTCTTCACTTTCTTATACATACTAGGTTGGTTCATACATTCACAACTTTACGCATGGCGCCACACTGCCTAGAAACCCTTACTAACCTTCTACACTTGGTTAACCCCGTAAGTTCTATCAGCACAATTTGTTTTGTTTTGTTTTGTTTTATCACCAGGAAAGTTTCCACAAGTCCTCAACTTGGAATAAATCCTGTCCTCTACTTCCTATGTCACATTGTTCTTACTTGTAGTACAGAACATACTAGGTGTACCAGTTAATAATATAATACGGATACTTTTCAATAGATGGAGTTACACATATGTTGATATATATATATATGTTTATATATTTATATTTATATATATATTTATATATATGAGAGATTTTGGTATGTATGCTATTTTGTTGTATTAACAGCAAGCTTCAAAACTTCATATGTCAAATTTGCTTAAGGTGTTAACATCATAGATATTTTTACTCTTAAAAATGTCGCATTCATGCCAGAAAAAAGATCTTTTGCGGAAAGTTTTAATTCATTACTTTATTTTGAAGAAAAAGTTATTGTATACTTTGGGAAGCTTATGGTGAACATGATCCATCTCAAGATACTTGTGAACGCTGGTTTAAATGCTTTAAAAGTGATGATTTCGATGTAAAACACAAAGAACATCTAGGTCAACCAAAAAAGTTGAAAGACCAACAGTTACAAGCATTATTGGATGAAGACGCATGTAAAACTCAAAAACAACTTGCAGAAAGATTAAACATTGCTCAGCAAACAATTTTCGATTGTTTACAAGCAATGGGAAAGATTTTAAAGGAAGGAAAGTGGGTGCCACATCAACTGAATGAAAGACAAATGGAAAACTGCAAAAATCATCAGTAAAATGTTGTTTCAACGGCACAAAAGAAAGTCTTTTTTGCATCCAACTGTGGCTGGCGATGAAAAGTGGATTTATTTTGAGAATCCCAAATGCACAAAATCATGGGTTGATCCAGGTTAACCATCAACATCGACTGCAAGGCCAAATCGCTTCGGAAAGAAGACAATGCTCTGCGTTTAGTGGGATCAGGAAGGTGTGGTGTATTATGAGCTTCTAAAACCAGGTGAAACCGTTAATATTGATTGCTACTGACAACAAATAATCAATTTGAACTACGCTTTGATCGTGAAATGACCAGAATGGGCCAGAAGACACGGCAAAGTAATTTAGCTTCATGGTAACACACCATCACACACTTCAAAACCAGTTAAACACGCATTAAAAGATCTTGCCTGGGAAGTATTAACCCACCCACCATATTCACCAGACCTTGCTCCTTCAGATTACCACTTGTTCTGAGCAATGGCACATGCACTTTCTGAGCAGCACTTCAAAACATATGAAAATTGGGTCTCTGAATGGTTTGCCTCAAAACAAGAAAAGTTCTATTGGGATGATATCCACAAATTGCCTGAAAGATGAGGGGAAATGTGTAGCTAGCGATGGACATTACTTCCAATAAAGCACTTTTGATGCTTCTCTTGAAATTATTGTGTTTGCTTTGATTACAAAATCCGCATTATGAACCGGTGACTTTCAACGTGTGGCTATCTGAGTGTCTACCTCACAAGATGATAATATCCCTGAAGATAAGGATCATTTCCATCACCTGAAATAATAATGGTAATAATAATAATGTAAATGTCTCATAAATATTGCTCAAACTTGAGCCCACTCTCATGTCTTTTGATCTGCCCAAATTTCAACCGCTTTTCATAGTTTCTATAGAAAGAAAGTTCTGGTATCCCAAACTTCCCTTTTCTTTGACTAAATAAAACTCCATAAGAATTAGAAGGTTGTGTGTGCTGAGGTTATTTGTTGCAGGGGGGGTGGGGGGGTTAAGGTGGAGATGGAAGAGGGCATAAAAGAGATAAATGGTGATGGAAAAGTTAAAATAAAAATTGAAGGCAAATTCATTCCTCCTGCCACACACAGCTCTGCACACACAGTAGAATCAGTTCACCATTTGGCCCCTTAGTATGTCTTTTCTCTCATCTCTTCAGTCCCTGTCCCTCACTTTATTTTTAGGTTTGGGCTTCTGCCTATGTTTCACACATGAAATAATTTCCCCCTGCTTCCCCATTTTCAAATGACTCCCAAGTTTCAGTTCTTCTAAGGAGATGTCTTTGAATCATCCCTGCATCCCTCCAAAGGCAAACATTTATGATGCTCTGTTTAGATTTCCCTAGTGTTTCTGCTCTATATGTGCTCATGTCAATGCCAAACTTAGCTTGATATTGGGAAGACGAAACTTGACTCATTTAGTAATAGCATGTAGCATGTCACTAGTCCACAGTGAATGTTACAAGGATGTTTGCTTGCACTTTCCAGAAAGAAGGAGAATCACACCTTTGAATTTGTGAGTCCAATCACGCTTTCATTGTTATTGTATGTTTTTGTTGTTTTAACTTCCCTGTGTTGAAAAGCTATTAGAATTGCATTCAGACCTTCCCCTAGCCAATTTTATTTTTGTTATATTACAATTCTTACTATTTCTGAAGTAGTTCAAATGAATTCTAAGACAATATGTGCATTGAACATTGCATGTACTTGCCCCAATATATATTTCAAAGTTTTGGGGGGTAAGTCAGTTTAGTAGGAGAAAAAGGAGGTCAAGACAACTTAGTTTCTACTGTTTTCCAGGTACTATTCTCTGCATCTTTACTTAACTGTGTAGTAATGCTGAAATTTTGACATTAACTCACCTGACACATAAATAAAAAGATGCTAAGAATGATTGACTACTTCACCCAAGGTTGTACAGTGGGGCCTCGACTTACGAGTGTCCCGACTAACGAGTTTTTTGAGATACCAGCTGTCTCTTGGCCAATATTTTTGCATTGAGTTGACAGAGTAATTTGAGTTAACCAGCTCCTTAACAAGCTCCTTAACGAGCTCGGTCTCAGAACGAATTAAACTTGTAAGTCAAGGCCCCACTGTACTAACACATGGTCAAGTCAGGATTCTAAAAACAATGGTGTAGCCACGACACTCATATACTCAGCACCTATGAGGTAGATGCACCAAAGTGCAGAAGCAGAGCTGGTGAAAAAATAACCACAAAGGAAAGAAGAGAAGAGATATCTGCCCTGGGAGCACTTTCACAAGATGTGGCATTAAATACATATCAGTCAAACTTATGGGTGCTCAGCAGTTTGACTACTTTAGGTAGATAAACAACACAGTAATTTCATTAACAAAGAAGTGTGATGTTTTTGTTTTCCTGAAAACTCTTTTAAAAAGCAAATTAAATTATCACAAAGTAGATTTATTTTGTATGTAGAGATTAAAGATGCCATTATATATATACTATTACAATTTTTAAAATTTTTAAATTATTCTTTAAATTAGGGTATTAAAACAAAATAAAAATAAATACTTCCATAATCTTTTCATTTTAAAATATCGTTTTAAATCAATAGTATCAATTTTTGACATACAATTGTATTTGGTGATAGACTGCCATCTTTGTAGAGACCGGAAAATATTAATGGCATTTTCAACGACTTATTTCTTAGATGAATTCTGCTCCCCAAGAACATGGCTCATTGCTTTACAAAATCATAGAAGGTAATTGATAGATAAGAGGATAGCACTTTGATGATTTCGTTTACTTCTAGAAGGTCCTGCTAGTCTAAGAAGTTTTACAGCAAACGCTGAGCAACTCTAATAATTTGTTTACTTTGAAACAGTTCGTTTTTTAAAGAGAGACTGAACTGGCAATATCTTAAGCAACAGAGATATTTGCTACCTGCCAATATTTCCTGAAATTACAACAGAATGTATTTTAAATGAACATTCATGGCGCTGGCCAGTGTACTTAAGTGGTTAGAGTGTCATCCCAATGCACCAAAGTGTCATAGGTTCGATTCCTGAACAGGGCACAACCCAGGTTTCGGGCTCAATCCCCAGCCAGGGCACATGCATGAAGCAACTGATGGATGCTTCTCTCTCTCTCTTCCTCTCCCTTCCTATTCCTCTCTCTTCCTGTCTCTCTGGAATCAATGGCAAGCAATTTAATCCTCACGTGAGGATTAAAAGAAAGAACAGTCATGATATAAAAATTTGAATTTCTAAATAGCAAGTCCTCAACTGTAGAAACAAACAAACAAAAAATGTCATGGAAAAGAATATTAGGGGACAAGGCCTTTCCTCCTGATTTTTAAAACAGTTTTTCTAACTTTCTTCATATATTTCAACAAACAAACCAAAACAAAAATAGATGACTTTTTTTACTCTTTATATGTGTGAATAATTCAAATGACATTATTTTCATGTACTGAAAATATTAAATATATTTTAAATTATCAAAGTAATATCTCTTCATGGTGGCTAGTAGACCAATGTGCAATCATATACATATATTAATAACCTCTCCTCCATGCCAAAACTCTGGAGGTAGGCAGTCATCATCATTTGCTGTGTATTCATGCACATATAAATCTAAGCAAGTTCATTTTAGATAGAAATTGGGGAAAGGGCTGATGTGTTTGCTTCTACAAAACTCGGTTTAGACTATCTGTATTAATCAGCCCTTTTTTCTATTGAACACCTCATATAATTAACAATATACCATAGAGTTCTTTATTCCTAACCTTGCTTTATTTTAAAACTATTAAATGGTAAACAAGACCCCAAAATTATCAACTTTTCTGAAAATCTACTGACATAAAACACAACTCAAAAAAAAATCCAGCACACACACACAAAATAAATAAATCACTTCAGGAAACTAATCCAGGATCAAAGCACTATCTGGATGAGTAAGCTTTGTTATTACTATTATTTTTATCAACATTGTGAATATTAATTATTACTGAGTGCTTTGAATAAACTTCTCACTACACTTAGTCATGTACATGTATAATCTCATTTAATAGTTCTTATAACAATTCTAATATTTAAGAGCAACTATAATATCCATTTAAGAGAGAGATTAGTAATTTTTCCACATGGTCTCAAACCTAGAATGCAACAAAGACCTATATCAAATGCAAGATAATGCATCCTCACCCCTAAATATTAGAGTAAAAAATGGCAAGAACTTACCTCAGAACTGCGGAAATGGGAAAGGGGAAAGAAGGAAAAGGAGAAAAATGAAGGTCCCTTAACTTTTTATCACCCTTCTGTATCATTATGCACATTTGCTGATAAAATTTACTTAAAGCATTTCATTATCTCGATGTGTTTATAAACTCTGTCACTCTAACCCAGCTTCTATCTTATTACAACATAGCTGTGCCAGATATTCTTTTCCAAAGCTTGTGAAATTCATCCATAAAACAAGAGATCTCTTCACTGACTTCCATTTAAGCAACTGGCCACTTAAACTGACAGTGCTGACCCACAGGACGCTGAGTGTGTGTGAGGCAAGTAAGCCACCTTCAGGGAGTGGCATCTCACTTTATTAAGTTGAAGTCGACTGATAACATATGAATGGAACCATTCTCTAAATATAGGCCCTGGCCCTCCAAATATATTACCATTTGAGGGCATATCACATATACAGGGTGTCTCCAAAAATGTAGGTATACTTTAACAGCTGATAGCTCACTTTTGAAAATGAAATGTATTTGAATAATCACTGTCTTTATAATTATTCAAAGTTTCAGGACACCCTATATCAGGGGTGGGCAACCTTTTCGTGAGTGCATGCCAAAACCAGCAAAATCTCTGACTCAAAATTCTTCTGCATGCCAACCCTACTTTTTTGAGAACATGTTATGCCTACTTGATATCTCTTAAGGTGTACGTATGTGAAGAACCTTGAAGAAATAATAAAATTCATTTGAGCGACAAAAACACAGTCTATGATGATGAAAAATACATTTATTTTTAATGTATACATGTTATGTAAAATTATTTATTTATCTAAGATGCACCTACACTGAATTTATCTGAAAAATAAAAAAGTCAATATTAAGAAAAAAAATTGTATTGGAAGATTATAAGAGAGGGTTTCGCGTGCCATGTTTGGCACGCATGCCAGGGGTTGCCCACCCTTACCCTATATTTATGTTAAATATGTAAAAAATGTTTGTCTTTTATTTTACTAATTCCCTGCTTTAACAGATTTTTTGAGTAATCAATCATCTATTGGTCAAGATTACATTCAGGTGTCTAAAAAAATACATTCAGCCACCACCAGAGATACATAGAGTCAAAGTTGATGGCATTCTATGCGGCCCTGAAAAGTACCCGATCGCTTATGTTTTAAAAAGAATTTCATTTCTTTAACACAATTTTTTAAAAAATAATATAAGAACACCAAGGGGAGTAACAACTGGCCCAAAAATCCTGTGAGTTAGTGTCTGCCATCAACTTGTACTTTTGACTTTTTTCTTGGTTGCAGGAAATAATGATCTCTCTTAATGGTGCCAGAATCCTTCTGGATCTCTCATCATACCCTGACTTTGGAATTGGATGACATGAGCCACACATGTTCTTCCTTTGGCTCACTGATGACGTGACAAAAAGCCAATTTTTCAGCCCTTATAATTAATATGGTTTCAGTAACAATCAAATGCCAGACATAAGTCATAAACTAGTGTATCCTTGTGCCTCTGCATCCTACTTCAATTCACTCCAGAGCAAATTCATAGTAATTGTGATGCAAAAACATGCCAGGTGATCATAACCTCTGGCATATTCTTGCATCACAATGATCAGCATCTCTTGAGGTCATTTGGCAGAAAGTTGCCCAATTACAGAAAACCATCCAGAGGACTTGCTTCTTGGGAGAACTTCTGCTTTTGTTGGGGTTTCCAAATAAGCTGACCCTGAAAAATATATTCAAGTACAATTAGTTTATTTAAAATATAAATCCAGGAAACACAGGTAGGAAATGAGACAGAGAGGAGAAGACAGCCTAGAAAATATGAGTATAAATCCAGTGACCCCTTAGGGCAGCGGTTCTCAATCTGTGGGTCGAGACCCCTCTGGGGGTCGAACGGCCCTTTCACAGGGGTCACCTAAGACCATCCTGCATATAAAATATTTACAATACGATTCATAACAGTAGCAACATTACAGTTATGAAGTAGCAACGAAAATAATTTTATGGTTGGGTCCCAACATGAGGAACTGTATTTAAAGGGCCAGAAGGTTGAGAACCACTGCCTTAGGGAAACAATGGCTTCATCCCTCTGGGGGTGGTTTGCAAACTGGCTCCCACACTGAGAGCAAGGGGAGACCCAGGACAGAGGCAGGCCACTCCAGCTTGGGAGGTGCAGGCTTAACAAGCAGGGCACTTACATACCAGGGTGGTCATGGGTGCTGCAAGGCAGCCCATCACACCTGCCTGCCAGAAGCTTCAGGTTTCTACAGAGGCCTTTGTTTAGTCAGGAATACGGCCCAGATGGTCTCAAGGACACATGGCGATTTCAAGGCTGTGTCCTTGAAAATAGCTCCACCATGGGAATGCTGGGCAGAATATACATTCCAAAGACAGGGCGAGGGGAGGGGGTGGGGGAGGTAGGTAAGGACCAGTTGCACAGGTCCCCTCTGGGGTCAACTGGTGATCACATCCTCTGGATCACCTCCTCCCACAACTGGGGAATTCTGGGAATCTCTATACAACATTCACTTCACAGTTAATCCATCAGGGAGGAAGGAAAGAGAGCTGGGGTATTTATACACCAATTCCCATTAGACGAGGACCCCTGCAAAGGGAGGAGGTATTAACCTGACCCTGCCAGCCTGCCAGGTGGGCTAAAGGCTCCAATGGCCAAAGCATTTAGAAAAAAAGAAGAAAAAAAAAGTGCTAGCAGTTGGAAGTGAGGCCTCTGCACTGATGTAGGAGGGACCAGGAGCACCTGCCCTAAGGTGCTCTCTCCTCCGGGCTACCTGCCGCAGGTGGTAGTGTGCAGCCTTTCCCTCCAGCTGTTTTCATTTCTAAATCCCCCCCCCTCAAAGTTACCTATTCTAACCTCTCTAATCTTCAACTTAAATATTAGCATTGCTTCATGTAACCAACCTTACTTTCAGCAGCAGCAAAATGAACCTCCTGCTCACTGTTTTTTACACGTTTTGTTGGAAATATGTTTTTATTTTTAATGATGCTCTCCTATGAAGTGTTTCATGTAATCTAGCATGAATTTCGATTACATGATGTCTCATGGGACTGACTAAAGGAAATTTATCTGGAGAGGCATGTGTTACAGTTAGAGCACTTCATTAGCAAGTTAAATGTGAAGGAATATGAAATGCAGGAACTTCATTACCAAGCAAAATCAAGAACGCTGGTACTGTGTATACAATTCAGACATTGCCTCTGGACTCCAGCTCCCATTAAAAACAAGTATACCTACCATGTAATAAGAAGTAATAGATAAATTGAATGTTTTAACTACTAAAATTGTTGGAAAAGTAATGAAAATATTCTTGTAAACAAAATGCAAAAACCAGTTTTATCTATGTGTTCTAAGGACAGATAAATCCAAGCTTATACAAAATGTTCTAGAATGCAGAAAAGGAGGAAAATCATTCCAACATATTTTATGATGTTACTATCCTAACCTTTTAAAAAAAGCAGAAGCAGATGGAGAAGGATAAGGCAAAAAATTCAATGTATCTGCAAAATATACACTTACAACTGCAGATGAAAAAATTCCAAACAAGATATTACCAAACAAAATATATCATAAAATCATCCCAATAGATGCCAGAAAATATTTATCTAAACTACAGCATTGAAGCATAATTCTTAGCAACCTAGCAATGAAAGGGAATACTTTAAACTGAGAAAGAGAATTTATATAAAACCCACAGCAATCATCATACTTAATGAGAAAAAGTTAGTATTTCCTTTAAGAAAAGAAAAGAAAGATATTTACTTTCACTGCTACTTTTACAGTAAACATTATGCTGAAAGTCTTGGCTAGGAAAGATGGATAAGGAAAGAAAATGAAAGGGCTAGAAATGGGGAGAGGGGAGAAAGGGGGAATTTGCAGAAAAAATTCTTACCAACAAGGAAAATTGAAAAATATCTATAGATAAGGGTTAGTACTCACATGATAATCCATAGTTTTCATTTTCCAAAAAATGTTTTAAATTAGTTATATTTTTATAAACCAGCAATGAATATGTAGTATACACATAATTAAAATTTAAAAAAAATTATAATTATGACAAAATTATGAGTACCCAGAAATAAATATAACTAACAATATGCATAAAATTTGTGAAAAAATTAAAAACATTATATTAAAAAACATTTTAAAACATTTAAATAAATGGAAAATATACTATGTTCATGGAAACGTTAATATTGTTTAGAAACCAATATTGTCTTTATTGTTCAACAAATGCAATTAAATCCTAATCAAAATACCAAAACAGTTATAGTCATTTTAGACTAAACAGGTTTTTTGTTTTGTTTTATTTTAATTTTCATATGAAAGAACAAGACCCATGGTAGAGGTAGACCATGTCTGAATAAAAATAATGGGGGCATTTTCCTATGAGTTAAAAATTTCAGTTTTGCCCAGTTGGCTCAATGGTTGAGTATCAATCTAGGAACCAAGAGGTCATGTTCAGTTCCAGGTAGGGGCACATGCCGGAGTTGTGGGCTCAAATCTACTCAATTACATGCACCTGAACTCTATCAAGCCCTCATCACTCAGCCACTTGGGACCACAGGTTCAGACCATATGTTCAAGGTTACAACTATAGCAGTGGTTCTCAACCTTGGCTGCACATTAGAATCACCTGGGAATCTTTTTAAAATCCTGATTTCTGTGCCTCATCCTCCGGAAATTCTGTTTCTTTGTTATGGGGTGGGGCCACAACATGAGTAACAAAGAAACAGAATTTCCGGAGGATGAGGCACAGAAATCAGGATTTTAAAAAGATTCCCAGGTGATTCTAATGTGCAGCCAAGGCTGAGAACCACTGAACAATAGCCTTTGGCTATAATTGTGTTGGGACTTACACATGGCTTTGCCATGAGAGGATCATGCCCTCTCATTAGTCCCAAGCTTGAACCTGTCCAAATGCTGTAGCCGCTCTCCACACCCCAGGCCTTCACTGAACTAGCTTTATACCATTGTGGTTGGAAAAGATGTATAATAGGATTTCAAACTTCTTAAATTTCTAATTACTTAGTTCATGACCTAAAGTCTTCCAGTCTGGCTAATGTTCCAAGTGCACTTGAGAAGAATATATATTCAATTGTGTTTGTTGGAATGTTTTGTACATGTCTGTTATGTCCATCTTGTCTAGTATAAACATTGGCCACGAACTAAGATACAATATTTGCAACTCATTGACAGAATAAAATAGTATACAGAACATAAAAGTACTTAAGATATCAATTAAAAAATAAACTGTTAGAAAATGGAAAAATATAAATAAGTTCATATAAACAGACATACACAAATAACATTAAAGGATGATCATTAATATTAGTAATTAAAGAGATTAAAATTAAGGTCACAGTAGCACAATATGTTATACCTACCAGCTTGTCATATATTTGATTTCATAAATCACTAATGTAGATATACAAGAATTGGAACTCTTCTATTGCTGATGGAAGTATATTGCTTACTACAACTTGGTTAAATAGTTTTGCACTTTCTAGTAAAGCTGAAAATGCACTTGCTCCGATCATTCCACATCTGGGACTATATACTAGAGAAGCTATCATACATATAGTTCAGACACATACCAGAATAAATAAACTCTCACACATGTACATCAAGAAAGCTCACAACAACATTAATAATAGACAAACTTAGAAACATCAAATTTCTGCCAACACAATGATTAGATAATTAAGATGGAGTATATTTATTTATTAATTAAAATACTTTATGACAAAACAATGAGTCAACTTCAGCAAAATTCAACATGGGCGAATCTCAGGAATATAATCTTTAAAAAGAAAAAGTTACAGAAGAATATATACAATATAATACCATTAATATATGTTTAAAATCTGAAAAAACTAAACAGTATATAAATGAGGGCATATAAGATATAAATAATTTTTAAAGTAAATAAATGCAGAATTCAGGGGAGTAGTTAGCTCTGCAGAGATGGGGAAGAGTGATGGACTTAAGTAAGTTACACAAGGGGCTTCAAAGGAACTGGTAACATTCTGCTTCTTAAGTTGGTGTACACATGTTCCTTTATTTTATTTTCCTTACATGTATGTTATAAAGGTCATTTGTTTGTTTTAAGAATTATTAAACCATTTGAAAATAAAGCTGAAGTAATTATAGTATTTCTTCCTTAGGGAACATAGAAGGAATAAATATAACTTTTATTACATTTAAAAACACATTAGAATAAAATTAAGTTCTTTCAAATCCATGATATGCAAACAGACAACCTTTAGGTCAAGAACTCCTGCTTATCATCAATAAGTCAACATTGATAAGTGCTGGCAAGGATGTGGAGAAAAAGGAACCCTCATGCACTGCTGGTGGGAATGCAGGCGTGTGCAGCCATTGTGGAGAACAGTATGGAGTTCCCTCAAAAAACTAATAATGGAACTCCCATTTGACCCAGTGATCCCACTTCTAAGAATATATCCCAAGGAACTAGAAACACCAATCAGAAAGGATATATGCACCCCTATGTTCATAGCAGGACAATTCATCATAGCTAAGATTTGGAAACAGCCTAAGTGCCCATCAGCAGATGAGTGGATTAAAAAACGGTGGCACATCTACACAATGGAATACTACGCTGTGGTAAAAAAGGAGGAATTCTTGCCATTTGCAACAGCATGGATGGACTGGAGAGCATAAGTGAAAGAAATAGAAACTGTAAGACACCATAAGTATTCAGCTCAATAAGCCCAACTATCAAAAGACCATTTCCTTTAGCTCTAAGAAGAAAAACAAGTAAAACCCAAGACCCAAACCTCTGTATACCTTTTGGAGAAATGAAGGCAGCAGCTGAGTCGCCTAATGACATGTGGCAGCCATCAGGGAGTTAGAGCAAAGCAGTAATGGGAAGTTAGAGCCCAGACGAGAATACAGGGCCCACCAGGCAATGCACACTGCATACTCAGGACCACTCTTCTAATCTGAGCATATCGATTCTCTTAGCCCAGTTACAGGAAACCTGTATGCATGGCTTACAGTTCACGCCCATCACCTACACAATGGTCGTAAGAGTAGACAGAAAGGGGGTGGAGCTTTTTGACACTTTTTCATTTGTAAAGTTTATTCATTGTACTCAGTAGGGGCACTGCAAGGCGTGCTTTTCTCTCTGCTCTGTCCTCCCCAGTGCCACCCACTGGACCCCATAGCCCGTGATCCCACCTCCACATTGCCCAAAGTTTGCAACCAGATATACATTTTCCTTCCAGCCCCTGTTTCTGATTTCCGCTGCTTCACCTTGACCCACTCAGCTCATCTTCATGAATTTGAACCTCTGCCTGCCTGAACTTATAGATTCTTCCTGGCCTTCAGTCACTTTCCTAGATATGACTTCTGGCCTTTCTGATACTCCTCAACTGTCGGCAACAAAACATTAAATAAATAGAATATTTCACTTTGCCATTCTCAACTGTCATTCTGATATGCCACTGTTCCTAGTGAAATACCAGTCAGTTGTTGTTTTAAAGTTACTAATTTTAAAATGTTTTCAATGTATTAAAATTTATCAAAACTTCAAAAAGAACTACGGCTTATCAATATTATAATAATTTTGCCTCCCCACATAAAAAAGCAAAAATGACTATCAAGTATTGTGAGTTCGGTAACTCTCCTTATTAATATCTTAGAGCTAAAAATCACTTAATGATTTTTGTCCTACTGCAATAATATTGATCTGCAGCCATTAGATGAGAGAAAGATAGAATATTTAGTGACCGAAAATGGGCATTTTTAAGTATAGATATATGTAGTGCAGTGATACATTGAAAACAAAGACACACTTAAAACAAAGTCACCAAAATAGAATGTTCCTTGGCACTAAAATCTTAAAATGCATTGTGGAACCATAAAAAATATAATATTGCTTTCCCCCCAAAAAAAAAAGAAAGAAAAAAAATGAAGTGCAGCCAAGAATGGAAAGAACTTTGAGAGCTCATATAAGTATACAGTATAATGCCTCTAAAACACATAGCTTCAACTTTCTTCAGAATTACTAGATATAAACAATACTTTCTCTAATTTGATATTCTAGACATTTATACTTTATTAAAGAAAAATTTAAACATACACAATAGTAAAGAAAATAATATTTTGAACCTCCATGTACCCATCACCCAGCTTCCACAATTATCAAAGCAAAATCAATTTTATTTTGTTCATAACCTCACATGTTCACCTACCTTCAAATTATTTTGAAACAATTAGACAACACTATTACACTCATAAACATTTTAGCATGTATGTGTAAAACACAATAGCTACTTTTTGAAAATAACTGAGATAAGTTTATCACAATATTTGAGAAAATAAAAAAATAAGTTTAATATAATCAAATATTTAGGTAATATATACATTTTATTGGTTATCTTACACTTGTCCTTTTAATTTTTACAATATATTTGATCATATTGTGATCCAAACAAGAGTTATACATTTTGATTGGTTAATTTGTTTAAGTTTTTTTGAAGGTTTCTTAAATGTTTAACTTATTTATTTATTTAATTTACTGGAGTGACATCTATAATAATAAAAGCGTAGTATGCTAATTAGACTGGACAGCGGAATGACCTTCTGGACGTCATTCTGGACATCCTTCTGGATGAAGCCACAGTGGCTGGGGCTGAGGCAGAGGCAGTTAAGGGCGATCAGGAAGACAGATGAGCAGTTAGGGGTGATCAGGCAGGCAGGCAAGTGGTTAGGGGTGATCAGACAGGCAGGCAGAGTGGTTAGGGGTGACAAGGCAGGCAGGCAGGCGAGCAGTTAGGAGCCAACTGTCCCGGATTGCGAGAGGGTGCAGGTTGGGCTGAGGACACCCCCTACCCCCAGAACAAATTTCATGCACCGGGCCTCTAGTTGGTTAATAAGATAATATAGGTTTCAAGTATACATTCCCATGATACATAATCTATATGCTGCATTTTGTGCCATCACCCAAAGTCAAATCAGCTTTTGTCACTCCCTTCCCCCTTTACCTTCCCTCCAACATACTCTTGTCTGTGTCTCCAAGTTTCAGTTTTATATCCCACATATGGCTCTTAGCTTTTTCTGACTTTTGTCACTTAGCATGATATTATCAAGGTCCATCCACATTGTCGTAAATGGCAGTATTTCATCTTTTCTTAGGCTGAGTAGTATCCCATTATACATATACTAGAGGCCCAGTGCACAAAAATTTGTGCACTCGGGGGTAGGGGGTCCCTCAGCCCGGCCTGTGCCCTCTCGCAGTCTGGGACCCCTCGGGGGTGCCCACTTGCTGGCTTAGGCCTGCTCCCTGGGGGATTGGGCCTAAGCTGGCAATCAGACATCCTTCTGGCAGCCCGGAAGCCCTTGGGGGATGTCCACTTGCCAGCGGGGAGCAGACCTAAGCTGCAGTCAGACATCCTTAGCGCTGCTGAGGAGGCAGGAGAGGCTCCCACCACCACTGCTGTACTGGCAGCCATCAGCCTGGCTTGTGGCTGAGCAGAGCTCCCCCATGTGAGAGTGCCCTGACCACCAGAGGGCAGCTCCTGCATTGAGCGTCTGCCCCCTGGTGGTCAGTGTGTGTCATAGTGACCAGTCATTCCCAGTCTTTCTGCTGTTAGGGTCAGTTTGCATATTACCCTTTTATTACATAGGATAGAGGCCTGGTGCACTGGTGGGGGCTGGCTGGTTTGCCCTGAAGGGTCATCCGGATCAGGGTGGGGGTCCCGCTTGGGTGCCTGGCCAGCCTGGGTGAGGGGCTGATGGTTGTTTGCAGCTGGTTACACCCCCTTCAGGGTGGGGGTCCCCACTGGGGTGCCTGGCCAGCCTGGGTGAGGGGCTAAGGGCTGTTTCAGGCTGGCGGGCGACTGTAACTCCCAGCCTCTTATTTTTTTTTTTTTTATTCTTGGATTTATTTACCTTCTATAGCTGTCACTGGAGCTGAGAGCCGGCTCCAACTGTGAGGCCAGGCTCCAGCTCTGAGGCCATTGCCGGTTGAAAGTAGGTATCTGGGTTTGTTTAGCTTCTATAACTGAAACATTGTTGCTTCCGGAGATCAGAGCTGGGCCACGGCAGGCTATCCTGCTTATTAGCCAATGGGAAGCATAGCGGAGGTATGGTTAATTACCATGTTTGTCTATTATTAGATAGGATACCACAAGTTCTCTATCTAATCATCTACCAAAGAACACTTTGGTTGTTTCCATGTCTTAGGTACTATGAATAGTGCTATAATGAACATAGGAGTGCATACATCTTTGCGAATAAATGTTTTCAAGTTTTTTTCTGGTAATACCCAGAATGGGAGTTGCTGGGTTATGTGGTGCTCTATTCTTAATTTTTTGAGGAACCTTAGTACTGTTTTTCATAGTGGATTTACCATTTTACATTTCCACCAGCAGTGAATGAAGGTTCCCTTTTTCTCCACAACTTCTTCAGCACTTGTATTGTTTGTCTTATTGATAATAGCCACTCTAACAGGTGTGAGGTGGTATCTCACTGTAGTTTTGATTTGCATTTTCCTAACAGCTAGTGCAGTTGAGCATCTTTTCATACAGTATCTGTTGGCCATGTGTATGTCTTTTGGGGAGAATTTCTGTTCAGGTCCTCGGCCCATTTTTTAATTGGATTGTTTATTTGTTTGGTGTTGAGTTGTATGACTTCTTTATCATTTTGGATATTAACCCCTTGTCAGAGCTGTTGTTTGCAAACAACAAGCTCTTAAGTCTTGTCATTTATAGCTATCATTCTGTTTTGTTCTTCACAATTTATTTTGAAAAAATCAGGCATCTGTTTTATTTCACTTTTTGTCCTGTGAGTTTCCAATGGCATCATTCAACATGTTCCTCTCTCTCCTATATGCATTATACACTTGTCGTTAGATCCAGCATTTCCAGGACCATTTCACAGGAAGCACCTCCAGGAGGTGCCTAATATGGACTTTGCCTCTGTGATGCCAGCAGAGGTCAATGGGGATTGCAGAATGTTGATATTTTATTTAAATTATCCTTTTTTGTGTGTATAAGTTGGAATCTATATTATAAAAGGCCTGTGGCCCTAACACCATAACGACCAAAGACCTGCGCGGGTGGGCGGGGCAGCGCGATTTCGCATGCTGGGCTTCTAGTATTTTACAAAGATCTCTTCATGTACTATTTTGTTTCACTGAGATATTGATTTTACAGGAAAGAGAGAATAAATTCTTGTTTCTTTCTTTCAAAATGAGTTAATTCTTTATGGGCCTCTCTAATCATTATCAACTGATTGTGGGAGGTGTTCTTTTTTAATATCATAATGCATTTATGCATTTAAGTACATGTGTTGTGCTTTGGTTTGCTGCAGTTATTATTGCTACAGATGCTCAGATTGCCCCATATTTTACCAGTAGGAGCATCTTCAAGTTAGTAGCTCAAAATTGGTTATAATGAGAGTATTTACACCACAAAAAGCAGCAAACACAAATCAAGGCTTTTTCCTCCCCGAAAAGCAGTTATCAACATTTACCAGCTCACTGCTGGCATCCCAGCCTATTCTGTCCCTTTTATCATCATCAAGTTTTAGCTCTGTGGGTAAATATACATTTAATGTGCATTTGCAGTCCTGATGTCGCTGAGTTTTCTAGTTATTTAGCTTGCCTCACAGGCCTTCTCTATTAGATCCAATCATGAAATGATGCTAACAGAAGTAATACACCCTGTGTTGTGTTTTTGTGATCTTTGTGGCCCTTATATTTGAAAATTGGATTCACTGGATATAAAATTTTTTGATGGCATTTTATTGTTTTTTAATATCTTGAATAAGACATTGTTTTCTGGAGATCTGGGCTTTCCATGTTGTTTCCAGTTACTGGTGCAAAGGGGGGACTTCCTACTGCTGACAGGGATGAAATCCTGGCTCTCCACTTGGCCCTCCCTGACACCACCTGGTAGCTTTGGGGTCAGAGTGCTTAGTTCCAGCATGAAGATGCCGAAAGTCTGGGCTCCATATCTGGTCCTGGCTGGTGAGGGTGTGTGGCTGGGTCACAGTTTTTTTTCGGTGGTTTTTCGCTGAAGAAAAGTACCTGTTTAAGTTTTGTCTTGCTAGGCTGCCCATTTTCTATTCCCTTTGCTAGGGAGAGCAGGATTAGTTAAGGCTTTTCAGGGATATTTGAGGCAAAAAAAAATCCCTGAGATCTTAGGAACATGTCATTCTTTGGATCCTGAGTCCTCGTCTTCTGCCTGTGTTCTCTCCACCTTTCACAGTCTTCTTACATTTGCTTTATCTACGGTCCAGGAATTGCTGTTGCACTTAACGGAAGGAGTATGGAGAAGCAGATCTTTATCTTCCTGAAAGTAGAATCATAAATGTCCTTTTAACTTAATCTTTAAAAGCATGCATGTGCCATTTTTGAGAATGTGTACCTACACCCTTGATCTTTGAATGAAAACTGTCACATTTTCAGAATTTTGTGTATATTCATGTGTATTTTCTTCAGGTAAATCACTTACCCCTATGTTGGTTTTACCTAGATTTGTTTATCTCTTTATCTGTTTAATCATTTTTCATATGTGTTGATTAAGATGATCTCTTACTACACTTTTTTAGCAAACCAATTTTTAGCAATGTTCCTTCATTTTCTTGATTAAAAAAATTAACAATGTTTACTTAGCCCTCTATTTTGTTAGGTATGGAATTTTTGTTTCATGTCAATTAATTTCTTTATTTTTATTGTTTACACTTTTGCAGATGTCCCCATCCCCCCTTTCCCCTCTTGCCATCCAGCGGCCCCCCTCCCCTTCCCTCTGACTATCACCATGCTATTGTCTGTGTCAACATGGTTATGCATGTAAGTTCTTTGGCTAATCCCTTCACCTTCTTTCATCCAATCTCCCCAGTCACCCCTTCCCTCTGTCAGCTCTCAGTCTGCTCATGTAGCCAGGCCTCTGTTTCTATTTTGTTCATCACTTTATTTTGTTCATTCAATTCTACATATTAGTGAGATTATATGGTATTTATCTTTCACCTACTGGCTTAATTCACTTAGCATAATAATCTCTATGCCTACCCATGCTGTAAAAAAGGTAAGAGTTCCTTCCTTAAGTTCTGGGTAGTATTCCATTGTGTAAATGTACCATGGCTTTTTTATCCACTCATCTATTGATGGGCACTTGGGCAGTTACCAGATCTTAGCTATTCTAAATAAAGCTGCTATGAACATAGGGGTGCATATATCCTTTCTAATTTGTATTTATGGATTCTTAGGATATATTCCCAGAAGTGGGATCACTGGGTCAAAGGGCAGTTTCATTTTTAATTTTCTGAGAAAACTCCAAACTCTTCTCCACAGTGGTTGCATCAGTCTGCATTCCCATCAACAGGGCACTAAGGTTCCTTTTTTCTGCACATCCTCGCCAGTACTTTTTGTTTGCTGGTTTATTGATGGTAGCTATTCTGGCAGGTGTGAGGGGAAATCTGGTTGTGGTTTTAATATGCATGTCTTTGATGATTAGTGATGTTGACCATATCATCTGTATTCATTTATAATCTTCTATAACAAATCATTACAAACGTAATGACTTGAAAACACACAAATTTATTTTCTTATAGTTCTGTAGGTGAGATGTTTAAATGGGTCATCAGGTTGCATTCCCCCTGGAGGGAATAGTGGAGATTTTTCCAATTTCTAGAGCAGTGGTTCTCAACCTTCCTAATGCCGCAACCCTTTAATACCGTTCCTCATGTTTTGGTGACCCCCAATTTCATTGTTACAAATTGAACATAATTAAAGCATAGTGATTAATCACAAAAACAATATGAAATTATATATGTGTTTTCCGATGGTCTTAGGCAACCCCCGTGAAAGGGTCGTTCGACCCCCAAAGGGGTCGCGACCCACAGGTTGAGAACCACTGTTCTAGAGGCTTCCTGCATTCCTTTATCTGTGGTCTCTTCCTCCATCTTCAAGGCCAGCTGCATAGCATCTTTAAATCTCTTTTTCCCTAGTTCTCCTGCCTCCCTCGTTCCCTTAGAAAGACCTTGTAATTACATTGTTCCCACCCACATGATCCAGGATCATTTCCCTTTCTCAAACTCCTTAACTTTATTCACATCTATAAAATCTCCTTTGACATGAAAGGTAACATATTCTCAAAGCCCAGGGTTTGGGATATGGGCATCCTTCAGGGGTTAGTCTTCTGTCATACAGCTGTTTATCACCTTATTTTTGAGATCTAATTTGACAGGTTTTATGTTTTCATTTAGTGGCATTGTATCATCAGTGATTGGAGGAAGTTTCTTCTCTAGATTGAGTTGTTCTCTTCTGAATAAAAACATTGGTTATTGCACAGTTTTATCCTTTTCTTCTCCTCAAAATCATGCTGTTTCTTCATTTTATATCATACATAGCAGTCTGTCCTCAGGCATGCTGTCAGCTCTCTTCTTATCTGAATTTTGTTTTTTTCTTTAAAGGCACAGTTTGAGGGATCTGCTTAATTCCTGGTCCATCAACTATTCTGTAACTTGAGGGAATTGTGGAGGAAGACATATAACTGAAATGAGGTTGCAGTTTGAAAATCTGAGTTCCTATCCTTTTGCTCTATGGCTTCGCCCAGAATTCATTACATTAACAGGAGGAATCCCATTCTCAGAGAGAGATGCCTCCAGGGTCCTGATTCAGTGCCTGGCTTTGGATTCATTTTCACCCAGGAACCTCAGTACCATGGCTCATTTCTCCATGTCACCCTCTTCTCCCAGCAGCCATTCCCTGTAATGCTCCTCTTTCAGGAAAGGGAACAAGCACGGAGGTCTCCTCAGGTTTCCTCTCTCAGGGACAATTTTATAGGCTCT
The DNA here is from genome assembly GCF_963259705.1 of Myotis daubentonii. Classification (NCBI taxonomy): domain Eukaryota; kingdom Metazoa; phylum Chordata; class Mammalia; order Chiroptera; family Vespertilionidae; genus Myotis; species Myotis daubentonii. Next base: position 12,766,461 of record NC_081850.1, read on the forward strand.
GGTAAAGCTACAAGGGGAAGGGGAAGCGAGAATCAATCTGTGCAGCACCTGCCTCTCTAGTTCATCTTTTTCTTAATTTTGGCTTTTCTGCCAGAGCAACAGTTGTTATAGTTTAACATTATATGCTGCTCCTTACCCTGTGGTGTCACGGGTGTTTGGGCTTGCTGTACTGTTACTTATGAGCATTTTATTATGTTTTAGAGATGGAAAATTCTGTGATGCTGTTTCAATCAATTTACTTCCAATTGAAGAACAATTCCCATGAGTTTTATCTTAAATGAGGTTATTTGGACCAATTTAGGATTTATTTACTGATGAACCAAAACCATCAGATAAGGAAAGGTGAGTAATATATACTTCAGTATCAATATAGCATCCCCTCCCCATTTTCATGAATTATATGTTAGTTTTAATGATCTCAATAGAGCTCAACACAAATAGGGCCTAAATTATAATCCAAATTATTTAGTATAAATCATTTGCTTTTAAAGGTTTTATTAGAATTTAATATGGGAATGACACACATTACTTCTTCAGGGCTGGCATGGATCTTTCATAAAATGTGCAGGCATTCATAATTAGGAGAGATTCTAAAAGTCACCCAATCCGATCAGATTTGAAATTGTGGAAAACTCTGTAGAATTTTTGCCAACTGATCATTTTTTGCCAATTTTTACATACTGCACCACCTCCCGAGGCAGCCCATACTGTCTTTTGTCTGATTTGTATAAAAGTTCAAGATATTCACTTGAATTCTTTTCTCATATTGACTTATGCTTTGTCTAGGGGCCTTATATAATTCTTCCACATGGGAACACTATCCATATTTTAGAGAATCATGTGTATCTTCTCTTCCTCCAGCTACAATCATAGGCATTAAATCATATGAAAGGTTTTGAGTATCTTCCCCATTCTAGTGTTTCTGACAAGAACACATCTGGCAGGAATAAACCCTGTTAAAGTAGAGCCTTCAATCTGAACACAATGCTTCAATTATGCCTTCACCTACAAAGAATGGCATAGTCTCGGTCTAGATAAAAGTGCAGGGTTTTCCTCCTTAATTTCCCTCTAATGACTGAAAGGCTCAGGGCGTTTAGCACTTTAGTGACCATTTCATATTATGGACTAAAATTATAGTCACTAGTTACTCAAACTGCTGCCAAGAGCCTTTTATTCCCTTCCTAAATTCTATGCAGTTGGCTTCATGCTCCAGTTTGCATTCTTGTGTCCAAAACTGTTGAATTTCATATTTTAAAGGTGTAATTCACTGGATAGATTTGAAACCTATTTCATTATCCAGTGCATTCATTCTCCCCAACTCTATGTTATACTGGATTTGATGTATTGACAATCATATATCAGCTGAGTACTTTTTAAGAAGAGTAGAAATAGAGAGGAAAAGGGGAGAAATATAATAAGACAGAACAAAAGAATGTAAGGGGAAAGGAAAAAAGAAAAAAAAAGGTAAGTAGCTCTTAGGTCAAGTATAAAGGGGCTGTATATTTCATTCTCCTTTCATGTAACCCAAATTCACAGAAATTTAGAAAATTTAAAAACAGTGAAAGTGCAACCTAATGAAAATTATTATAATCCTACTTCTCATTCATTTTGATAGATCCTCCCTTCCCCCAACTGGTGGGCAGAGTATGACAGAACCTGCAGCCTGGAAATACCTGAGTGCCTAACATGTACCTTATATGGACTATACATTGAACCACCAATCAGCACCTGCCAAATACCCTAAGCTAGGGGTGGGCAATCTTTTCGTGAGTGCGTGCCAAAACCAGCAAAATCTCTGACTCAAAATTCTTCTGCGTGCCAACCCTAATTTTTTGAGAACATGTTACGCCTACTTGATATCTCTTAAGGTGTATGTATGTGAAGAACCTTGAAGAAATAATAAAATTCATTCGAGCGACAAAAACACAGTATATGATGATGAAAAATACATTTATTTTTTAATGTATACATGTACACTGATAGTCCGACAGAAAACTTTATGACTCCATTTGATATTATCAGTGGGACTTTTGCTGCTGCATCACTGATGACAGAGATTTTACATCAGGTTTATATTTTGTGACCTTCAGAGATATGCACGAGCTACTACTTTCATCTGTCAGGCTACTCCTATTATGAGACTTAACAAAATTCATTACTGAGAACAAAGATTCACAAGCGTATGAGGATGAAACCAAAACACTGGTTGGATCTAGGAAGGCAGGGAGAGTTAAGGCAGAGGCATAGAAATTGCTCTTCCCCTCTCTTGTCAATCCATGTCTATGGTCTGTAAGATAACTTGTTATGTAAAATTATTTATTTATCTAAGATGTACGTACACTGAATTTATCTGAAAAATAAAAAAGTCGATATTAAGAAAAAAAGTGTAAATGGAAGATTATAAGAGAGGGTTTCGCGTGCCAGCAAAAGTTACTGGAGTGCCATGCTTGACACGCGTGCCAGGGGTTGCCCACCCCTGCCCTAAGCCCTTGTCCCTAAGTATCTGAGTGCTTAACTATGTACCTTATATGGACCATACATTCAGCCACCAATCAGTGCTCGCTGAGTACCCTAAGGCCCCATTCCTTCCCATTCCTCCCCTCAAAAGGTGTGCTCACCTCTGCACGGGTTGCTGCCCTCCCCTTATGAGACAGACCAGCAGGTCTCTCTCCTAATAAAGCCTGCAGCCCTGGTTTTCAGCTCCCGACTGGTCTTTCACATTTCAGAAAAATTTATAAAATATGAATAAATACATAAATATGATTTTGCCTCTGTATTTCCTCAAATTGCTCAAAGTTCTTCTCACACATCTTATTTATTATCCTCACACATTTATGTATACTTGAAGAAGGAAATAATTTACATATAGGTTATTTTTATTAATTAGACTAGGTGAAAATCCTGGAATTCTGTTTTATTGAAGATGACAATAATTTGATGGAAAGAAATTAAAAGTAATTAAAATACTATATAAAACTATGCTGACCATGGTGCAGAAGTGAGCCAAAGACATGAGAACATTTTAAGTTAAATATGAACAAGTAAGATATTGGAAGACAGATGTGACATAAATGTGGCACTTGAATCTTTCAAAACTTTTTTAGAAATAACTAAATTGAGAAGATAACTTCAAAAAACCCAAAATATGATGTTTAAGGCAAGTCCTAAAGAGCTAGGTGATCTGAGTCCTATAGTCATAGAGCATAATAATTATAGCCAAACCTCAAAGTTAATGAGATGTGAGATCTTAATTATTCCTACCACAAAGAAAATAGAACATAGAGAGAGAAATGGTGAAAGCCAGAAAGCAATGAACGGACAGTAATGAGATACCATAATACTTATTAGAATGGCTAAAATGCAGAACATTGACAACACCAAATGGTGGCAAAGATGACTAGGAACTGTCACTCACTGATGGTAGAAATGTGAAATTGGAAGACAGTTTAGCAGTTTCTTTCTAAGCTAAACAAACTTCTACCATATGACTTAGCAATTGTCATCCTTGTATTTACCCACAGGAGTTGAAAATTCTGTCTACATAAAACCCTACAAAGGGGTGTTTATAATAGCTTTACTTATAATTGCCAAAACATAAGGAAACCAAGATGTCCTTCTGTAGGTAAATGGATAAATAAAATGTGGTGCATCAAACACTGGAGTATTATACCGTGCTAAAAAAGAAATAAGCTAGCAATGTGTGAAAAGACCTTAAAGGCATAATAGCAAATGAAAGAAGCTAATCTGAATATACTATGTAGTATATACTATATGATTCCAACTATATGAGATGCTGGGTAGACAAAACTACAGAGACAGTAAAACCATCAGTGGTTGCCAGGGGTTAGGGAAAGAGGGAGGGATGGATAGGTGGAGCACAGAGGACTTCTAGGTCAGTAAAACTAGTCAGCATGATACTGTAATGACGGATACAAGTCATTATCCATTTATCCAAGTGCATAGAACAGCAAACCGTACTGCAAACTACACATTTTAGGTGATTCTGATGTGTCAATGTAGGTTCATCAGCTGTAACATGTGTACCACTCTGATGGGGACCTTGTTAATGAGTGAGGCTATGCATGCGTGGGAGGAGGGGTGTATATGGGAAATCTGTATACCTTCCTCTCAATTTTGCTGTGAAACTAAAACTGTTCTAAAAAATTGACTTAAAAATAAAGAAATAAAGACAGAGATCCAAAGGATATTAGAGAAGGTGCTAGATATAGAAGGTAGACATGCATGTATAAAAGTGGTACTCAGTAAGTACCAGTGGGGGTGGGGAGAAATAAGCAATGGAGCAAACAAATATTAAAACCATCGCATTCTGCTCTGCCTAAAAATAACCCTGAAAATTACAAACTGACATTTTTTATTACAGACATGGGGAATTGCTCAGAATGAGTGGCCCATAGATTTGTTCTCATAAAATTCTTAGATGGAAAAGAGTCTGTAGGCACTAACACTTTTAGAAAACAATTAGAAGGCACCCATTCCCATCATCACGGTGATAGTGTCAGAGGAGGCACGGTGGAAATTCAGGAAGTTCACCTCTACTCAGCACTAAAGACAGGATGTAGGAGAGACCAGGTGGGAAGCCATAATGCCTGCCCTCAGTTTTGGAGGTGTTAGTGGAGACCTAGTGGGAAGCCAGAACGCCTACCCCTCTGCACAGGAACAAGCTACACACTTCTCATGTGTCAATAGAAGCCAAGTGCGAAACCTGGATTTCTACCCACCGGAGGAAGTGGAAGCCCACCTTTCCCCTGCAAGAGTGTTTTCAGAGCAAGCCAGCTAAAACACAAGGTTGATGTATGGTCCAGCGTTTCATAACATTATATCCCCACGCCCATGTTTTTATTTTTACAAAAAGATAAGAGTTATCATATCAACAACTGGAAAAAAATCTCAAACTAAATGAAAAAAAAATACAATCGGTAGGTGCCACCACTATGATAACAGAGATGTTAAATGTATCTGACAGACTTCAAAGCAGCCATGAAAAAAATGCTGCCACAAGCAGTCACAAACATACTCAAAATGAAGAGCTAAGAAATAGAAAGCTTCAGAAAGTAAATACAGGCATAAAGAAGAATCAAGTGGAAACTTGAGACCTCAAGATACAATAAAAACAAAACAAAACAATAGATGGACTAAACACCAGAATGGAGGAGAGGAGAACAAACCAATTAACTAGAACAAAGAGCAATAGAAATCACCCATTTTGAACAATGGCTAGTAAATAGGCTGATTAACAACAAATGAGCAGAGCCTCAGGGACTTGTGTGACAACAACAGAAGATTTAAAATTCATATTATCAGAGTCTCTGAGGGAAGAGAAAGAGAACAACCTTAATAAGTATTCAAAGAAATAATTGCTGAAGCCTTCCCAAATCTGCAAAACATATACACCTTATTCAAAAAGCTTAACAAGCCCCACACACTGGGGTAAAAATTGTACAGAACTTAATAAGCAAACACAGACATACACATACATACACGTAAAAGTATGATTGGGAAAATCTGCATCATATATGTGGGTTGTAATAATGTCAATATCCTGGTTGTGATATTGTACTATAGGTTTATAATGTTATCCCTGGGGGAAACTGGGCAAAGTGTGCACAAGATTTCTCTGCATTGTTTTCACAAGTGCATGTGAGTCTACAAATATCAGTTAAAAATGTTTATTGCAAACCACTCTCAATTTAGTTGTGCTGTCCTTTCTCACTATCTTGTAATGTAAAGAACCAAGAAGGAGTTTGGGAAGAACATTTGATGCTTCTTATAATCTTGGAATGACATTATAGAAAGGGAAAGGAGGCTATGGTTGCCAGAAGTTAAGAAGGGGATGGGGTAAAACGAAGTGGTTATGGTTATAAAAGGGCAACATGAGGCACTCTTGTGGCGTTAGAGATTTTCTATGTCTGGCTGTAGCAATGGCAGTTCCCTGGTTGTGATATTGTACTGTCCTCCTGTAAGATGTTACCATTGGGGAAAATTGGGGAAAGGGTACATGGGACCACTCGGCGTTATTTCTTATAACTTCATGTGAATCTATAATGTCTGCAACTTTAAAGTTTAATTGAAAGTGGAATTCCAACATTAAAATAAATGATTAGGAATTATATAAATGACCAGTAATGGATACTGAATTATTAAAGGTAGACATAATCTTACTATTAAATAACTATGGAAATTATGGTTTCAGACTATTATAATTTGAGATAATGTGGAAATGGGGGGAAAAACAAAGCTTTGGAACTAATAGGGAGGCAATGCGAGGGGTTTTAAAAAGCTAAGGCTACAATTTTTCACAGAAAATAAATAATTTATCAATATCACAGATTAAAATTAAATCATGAACAGGCCCTGGCCGGGTAGCTCAGTTGTTTGGAGTGGCATCTCCCTGCACCAAGTTTGTGGGTTCCATCCCTGATCAGGGCACATACAAGAATCAACCAATGAGAGCAAAAATAAATGAAAAATATTTATGTTTCTCTCTTCAAATCAATAAATTTTTTTAAAACTTTAAAAAATTAAGTCATATAGTTTAACATTAAGTCATTAGTATGTCAACAGTTTGTATTATAGTCTTAACAATTCAGACACCAGTTAGAAAGAATATTTCTTCTAGAAAAAAATTCTTTATTTCTATTTCAAAAGTTTCACTTTAGATTATTTATGTTGCTTTACATTTAAATAAGATTAAATGTAGCATTGTCTAATAACCCAGTACAATGCCTGGTATAGCAGCAATGTCCATGGACCTAGGAGGGAAGGGAGAGGAGGTAACACATGTAGTGAAAGAGTTAGTTAGTGTACATCCTTGGGACTGTAAAGAAATGGATTTGCACCTTTGATTTAGTATTTATTGACTGAGAGTTTAAAGCAGGCATTGAGTTATTACAAACTCAGTTTTATTATTATCTAATTTAGGACAATTCTGCTCATCTTACAAGATTTTCATAAGGATTAAATGGGGTTATATAGGGACAGTTTGGAACAAAGTACTTGACATTCTCTGCTCTCTGCCTTGAAGTTAAGAATATATTAATTTCTCAATTACTATTAATTCCTTCATTCCCTCCCTTATTATAATCCATTATGTTTAATATAATTTTACTAAGGTCACGGGGAGTTCACAATATATTTAGAATAACTTCTATTTAAAGTGATTAAGTGTTAAGAAAAGAAGAGTATTGCATTGCCATTTGCTGTCTAGAAATCTCTCAGCGACCCTCAAACACACAGGCTTGACTAGTTATGTTACCTTTTTTTTTCTCTTCTTATTGGGAATTTTGTGAAGCTGCTCAGGTTTACCAGGGACAATTTTTCTTGTTGAAAGTCCCTGAGGTGGGTCAACAAAAGATTAGGTTGGAAACTGAAGTGTCAGTCCTGGCACCATGTCCCCGTTGCTTTTCACTAGTGGACATTAAGTTGTTGGCAGGAATGAGCCAAACAATTTATTTATCTCTGACTTCCAGTCAGGCAGCATCTGGTTTGCAATGGAAGACTGAACATTCGTCTGCCTTTCTCTACCTCCAACTGTCCTCCCCATATGTACTCACGGAAGTAAAGAAAACTTCTAAATCAAATTAACAAAATGACAGACCATTGGGCAAAATATGGTGCATTTTCTCTCATTAATCAGGGGTTAAAGAGTAAACAAAGCTGCTCCCAGCACAAGTGATGATGCAGGCAAAACAGGGGTCATACAGGTTTCCTGACCAGCTCTGCGCTTGCATGTAACTTGGGTTCCATGTTCTACTTAGTTAGTCCCTGAGGGAAAACTGATAAACTTGCTCTGAATCCAGTGACTTGCTATCTCAGCAGGGATCCTTTTGACAAAACTTTCCTATGGAAATGATCTAATTCACAGAAGATTGAAGGGTAGGCAGGTGGTCACAGTACTACCAAGCAAAGTCAGTGTACGGCTCACCTGCCTTCTTAGGGAAAGTAACTTGGGCAGATTCAGTACTCCCTCTTAGCAAGACCTATACAACGGCTATCAGCTAGCAACTAATCCATACAAGAGTTGATTAGTTGACACTACAGGTGGTACTTCATCTACTAATCACAATTCAGGTGTGCGATTTCATGAGATCATGACCTATATTCTTGAAGTTGTATGCAAAATTAGGTGAACCTATTATTTAAGATATAATTTTTAAAAATCAGGCAGTATATGGGTAACTAAACACTACATATTACTTTAAACTAATTGATATTTATAGAACACTGTCCAACAACTGCGCTAAACACATTCTTCTCAAGGGTGCATCGCTTTAAACAAAGTGGAGCATAACAAAGGTCCGTAAAATAATCCCCAATAAATATCAAAAATATTTAATCTAACATTTTATATTGTCTCCACACAGTGAAATAAAATGAAAAATCTATAAAGCCTGATAGGTAAGAAGGTCACAAATATTTGCAAACTAAATATTACTCTTCCATATACCACATAGGTCAAATACCAAATCACCAGAAAAAATAAAGAATAGTTTGAAGTGAATGATAATGAAAATAAAACCTTAAAATTTGGAGGATGCAGCTAAAGCACTGGTTAGAGGGAAGTATATAGTATTAAGTGCTTAGACAAGATGTTAGTATTAATTATTTATATTTTCACATTAAGAAGATAACAAAAGAAGAGCAAAGTAAACTCAAGTTTAAGAGAGAACATAATAAACATAAGAAATCAAGTAGCAAAGAAAAGATTAACAAATACAACTTGATTTTTTAAAAAGAGTAAAAATTCTTAATTTTAATAATTTTTCAGGAACCTCCATACTGTTTTTGTAATGACTGTACCAATTCACAATTCCACCAAAGTGCACAAGGATTCTCTTTTCTTCACATCCTCTCCAATACTTATCTTCTGATTTTTTAATAATAGCCATTCTAACACGTGTGAGGTGACATCTCATTGTGGTTTTGATTTGCATTTCCCTCATAATTAGTGATGTACAAATTCTTTTTATGTGCCTGTTGGCCATCTGAATATCTTCCTTAGAAAAATGTTTATTCTGATCCCCTGTCCCTTTTTTAATTGGTTTGGTTTTTTGTTGTTGTTCAGTTGTAAGAGTTCTTTGTATTTCATGGATATTAATCCCTCATAGGAATTACTTGCAAATATCTTTTCCCATTTGGTTGGTTGCCTTTCTATTTTCTTGATTTCTTTTACTGTACAGAAGCTTTTTAGTTTGATGTAATCCTATTTGTTTATTTTTGTTTCCCTTGTCATTGGAGTCAATTCCACAAAAATGTTTCTAAGACCAATGTCTAGGAGCTTAGCATCTGTGTTTTCTTCTGCGAATTTTATATTTGCAGGTCTTGCATTCAAGTCTATATATTCTATTTTGAGTTAAATATTGTGTATGGTATATCAGAGTGGTATAGCTTTATTCTTTTACATGTGGCTGTCCGGGTATTTATCTGAAGAATATGAGAACACTAACTATGAAAGAAATGTGCATTCCAATGTTCATTGCAGCATTATTTATAATATCTAAAATATGAAAACTACCTAAGTGTCCATGAACCAATGAATGAATAAAGAAGATGTGATCTGATGTATATACATATACATCCCCAAGGAGCAGGGCCTAAGCCAGCAGGTGGTCATCCCCCGAGGGGTCCCAGGCTGGGAGAGGGCACAGGATGGGCTGAGGGAACCCCTCCTGAGTGCACAATTTTTTTTGCACCGGGCCTCTAGTCTATAATAAATATCAAACAACCCAACAGAAAACAACAGGTGAAATATTCAAAAACTTTATAAAGGAAAGTATATGCATGTCCTATAAGTACAAAAAAGGCTCAGCATTAGTGATCAGGATATTGATATCACAATGAGATATGACTTCACAACACAAAAGTGGCTAAAATTAAAAGGACAGAACACAAAATGTTGAGCAGATCTGAAGTAACTGAAATTTCTCATGCATTGCTGGTCAGAATATAAAGTATACAGGTATTTCGAAAAACTGGGACTGCCTGAGTGGTGTGAGTCATTGGTTCAGCATTGGCCCATGAACCAGGGTGTTAAGGTTCAATTCTAAGTAAGGGCACACGCCATTGGGCTCAATCTCCAGTGGGATACGTGTAGGAGGCAGCTGATAAATGATTACCTCTCATCATTGATGTTTCTAATTCTCCCTCTCCTTTCCTCTCTGAAATCAATTAAAAATGAAATATTTTTTTAAAAAAAACACTGGGAATATTTTAAAAGGTTAAACATACATTTAAAGCTATGACACAGCAATTCTGATCATATACATACAAAGGAATAAAAATATGTGTCAACAAAAACATGGATATGTGGTGTTGAGATAAATTTTATTTATACTAGAACAAGGCTAAAACAAAACAACAACAAAAGACTCTATTAATAGAAGAATGAAGAAATAATTTTAGTATATTTGTACTAGGGAATGCAATTATTCTCATTAAAAGAAATATGATTCAGAAAAAAAAAACACAAATAAAAAAAACAACTACTGATATATGTGACTACATGGATTAATTAAAAACATTATATTAGTAAAGAAGCCAGATACCAAAAAGTAAAGAAATCCCCTCAAGAAACAATACTGAAGAACAATAGTAAAATCTTGCATTCACTGTCCTAAACCCATCACATACATTATTTCATCTAATCTTAAAAAGTGACAGGCATTACGATTCTCATTTATAGATGATACATTTGAAAAATAAAAGTGGTTAAGTATGATGCTCAACATAGAGGGGATTAAGTAGCCAGTTAAATATATCAGTCTAACTCTACTTGAGTTGAAATCTCTACACTGAGTGGCCAGATTATTATGACCAGCCAGATTATTATGACCACACCATCAGTACAATGAAGTGAATTAGTTATGCAAATAATAATAATAATAAAAAACCTTGAGAGTATTTGCTTAGGAAGTTTTCAATATTCAGTATTTTTGGAAGTGTCAATGAAGTACTGATGGGGCGGTCATATTAATCTGGCCACTCAGTGTACACACCGAAGACCATGCCATTGAACTACGGTGACATCGGTTTTGTAATCAAATGCGCAACCAATGTCTTTCTAGCCGAAGAGAAGCCAAGTTCCAAGTATCTTCTTCTTGAGTAAAACAAGGATAAAAGACAGTCACTCTTTTCTTGAATATCAGCTTTTAAGGACCACCTTTCGATATTGACATTTTAAATATAAAATAGTACATACGATAGTATTAAAATAACTATGAATATATAATTCAGCAGTAACAAAAGTAAATTTTGTACCATATGCACTTAAAACTGACTTTGTAATAAAATAAATTTTAAAATAATAAACCACCCTTTGCCCCAATTCCAACATGTCTTGTAAGCAACCAATATAATGACTTATGTGTATATACAATTAGTCTATTTTAATGCTTTTAGGTCCATATATAAGTAACAACAAGTAATATAAGCTATTATATGAGTTTTTTGATGAATGGAAGAGCCTTGATAGAATTGATGAGAGCAATTTCTTGTATTTTTGTTTGTGTGTTTTTTGTTGTTGTTTTGTGTGTGTGTGTGTGTGTGTGTGTGTGTGTGTGTGTGTGTGTGTGTGTGTTTTATGAGAGCATTTAGGACCTTGTTTACCACATTGTTTTTATAAATATATAATTATTTTGCATTGAAAGTCTAAAACTTTATCAAGCATTAAATGTTAATCTTTGTATGATAACTAAAAGACAAAACACAAAGTAGTTTGTATTTTTCTCCTAGAGACCATGTATCTCTATTTGAAGCATTTTTAGTTTTGTGCAAACATGAGCATTGTGTTGATAGATCTTTATAGACTCAAAAATTTTTGGTTAATATTCACTGATAATTAAAACTATAAAAATGTGGATGTTTAGAATTATTCTATGCATTCTATGCCAAATTTAAAATGTTAATTACTACTATTTATTGTTCTATAATTATAAAACACTTTTTTTTACATTTTGATAATTCTGTACTCTGGATCTTCAAAAAATTGATATGTATGTTAAATGTACTTACTGTTTCTTCGTTTTATTTTTCTTTGCTATTTTTCTGAAAACAAAAATGATGTTAGTAAATTGATGGGGTATTGTATCCTTGAGGAAATTTTTGTTCCTAGGATATATAATTAGTTTATTTTGTTTTTACTTTTTGTCATAAAACAAAATATCTTCAGGTACTTTCTGCGTATTTGGGGTGCTCAATGATGCTGCTTTGCAATTACATTTTAAAGGATTTGGCTGCCTTTCTGCAATTAAATTTGCTCCAGAATTCTATTAAGAATGATGACACCTCTTGTTGTTTGGGTTTACTTCACATAAAAAGGTTAATCACCATTCTAATCTCCTTTGTAATTATTTTCTCATTAACATATTTTATAAACTTTCGCTCTGACTCCCTCACATTTTCTAATTTTATGCTTTCTTCTGATTTTAGAAATTGAAAAAAAAATGTGCACCCAACTCTGGAATGGAATTGTTATTAAAAACAGAAGCTCTGCAATCCAGCTGCCTGCATCCAAACACCAAGTGTAATACTTACAAACTGTGGACTTAGGTAAAGTTTTCATCTGCTAAATTCAGTGTTTTCACTTGCAATAGGGAGATTATAAAATTTCTATGATATTTTGAGATACATAAGTTATTAATGCAAAGCATAGAACACAGTGGCTGACAGACAACAATAAAAATTAAATGTTTTATTGTGCTTTATAATCAAAAGACCATTTCTTTGAGGGCCAAATTTTCATGACATTTTACACTCTTTCCTCATATTTAAAGAGATAATAACTATTCGAGGATTATTAATTAACCAGTTTAACAGACACATTCTATTTTTAAAATCTAATTTATATTATAACTATACAATTATAGTACTGAGCTCTAATTTGAATAAATTTAAAATTTTAGAAATATGTATAATCTGTTAACCCTCTTTTTAATTGTAAGTTTGACTTTATAGAGTTTCTTAATTTGTTCTGCTAGGATATTTCTGTTTTACTATGTGTTTTTTCCTAAAATAAGCATAAGAAGATATTTATAATATTTTCCTTTTATATTTTCTAATGTAATCATTTATACCTTTCCCTTTATTATTTCCTTTTTTTGGCCTTTCTTTTGGTGTATTTTATTGCTCTTTTCTAATTGAGTTGAATGTTTAATTTGTATAATTAAATGATACTGAAAGGAGTTTTAAGAAAAAAATAGGCAGGTGGAGATTGAAGATGCCAGGGTGCTTGTCTTATACAGAGGATAGAGAAATGCCACAGAAAGAGGGGTTCCAGGCAGATGAAAACATTTCTTGCCTGAGCAATTAAAACAGCCCCATGAGGTCCCCTTTGGGAGCACCCCTGCTCAGATGGAGTGTGTATCTGCTTCCCATAAACTTCTACCTGTTTTACTAAAGAAGCCTTCTTATCTGAGAGTTCATTCAAAACTTTTTGAGGACAAGAACACACGGGAAGGAAAGTCTGCTCCCTGAGCCCTACGTTTCAACAGGTTAAGCACTTCATATATCCAGAGCTGTGTCTTTTCTTTTTTCAGTTCAGATGTGTTTTCTGCAACTGTGAAGGAAAACCCCTATTCTGTAAAAATACTGTTTGGAATTCTCTGCTATTCTTTGGACGGCCTCTTATTCTGAAAAAGTAACTTTGCTTTCTAGCCTGCTTGAATAGTGGGGGAGATAAACTTAGCTCTCTGACCTTGTAGGCCAGAGACTAGATACATTCAATGCCATGCCAGGTGCATTTTTTAATTGGATAGAACTGTATGGTTTTCAAGGCCACCACCAGCAAGCACAAAAAGGGCTGGCTCTTCTATAAAAAGGGAAGTTCTGCTTGTAGTTTTGCTTAGATTTGGATTCATTTCCCTAAGCCCGCCACGGTGAATAAAGTGTAACTCCAAACTCTCAGAGCGCTGTTGGGTTCTGGTCCGGCTTTTCTGTAACATAACTATGACATTGATTTTGACTTCCCTTTTGGATGTTCTTATTCATTATTCAGAACCACCTGTGAATGTTGGAATGGGTTTGCAATATTTGCACTCTGTATCAATTACCTTCAGGAGATTAAATTATTGGTATTCATCAGCATTGTTTTATTATGGCAATGATTATTTAACTCACAAATTGATACCTAGAAATGAGGTCCTGTAGTAATCAAATTCTAAAATGTGTGGCAATGCATTTGGGACTAGGTGATAGGCGTTAAAGAAACAGGTAAAACAGCTGTAAAAATGGTAACATGTATTATGGAGAGGGACAGTATTTAGTGTAACCTATTTCCCGTGATAATGTGGAAGGGAAAAAATCCTACCTAATGATCTTGTAGGGTTGAGGAAGGTAATTTTAAGGGATTTCAATGGTGTGTGCTGTTCCTAGCTGTGTTTGATGAGGTACTAAAAGAATTGAGCTCAGAAATAATGTAGCCAATTTGCAAACAGAATTTGAAAAGAATACAATCAGACCAGAAATTTCAGAAATAGAAAATAAATTCTCACCAAATCAGCTTCAAGTAAAAGACCAAGTTTGGAAAGGGGGTGGAGGTGCAAATCCCAGAGGTCAATAGTTCAGTAAGGCATGGCCTCAGGGAAAAGAAAAAACAAAGGGTGTCACTGGAAAGCTCTTTTACATAAGAGCCCTGAAAGAATTAATATGAGCACTTAGATCTTCTCAGCCAAAGGAGATTCTAGAATGGCTAAAAGTGGGTTCCACAGGAGTCTGATGCACTAGAGCCTCTGGAATTGATTTAGTAGAAAACCCACAGAGTTTATGTGAATGCAGAATTGGCAAAAGCTCTGCCAGAGGGACTGTTTGAGATGTAAACACTCTCTGGGCCTCCCAATTTCTCAAGACACACAGCACTGTCTGTGAGTGCTGCCCAGGCACCAAAAAGAGGTAGAGGTAGACGCATCACCTTTTCCTGTAAAGACATAAACAATGAATATTTCAGGCTTACTGGCCACATATGGTCTCTTCATATCTTTCTTTGATTTTGTTTTTGTGTGTGTGTGTGTGTGTGTGTGTGTTTTGTTTTTTTGCACTGAGTAAACATTTTTTTTTGTTAGTAAGCTTTTATTTTTTTAATTTTTTATTAATTAAGTTATTATATATGTGTCCTTTTTGTTTTGTTTTTAACTATTTTGAACATAAACCTTCCTTAGCTCACATATTATATAAAAAGAGACTGTGGCTAGATCTGGCTCAATGGGCCATACTGTGCACCCCTACTCTGGGGTATAGCAACCTGACACCATTTTTCCCAGGAGGACTTCAGAACTCTAAATAACCAGTGAGTGCTATGCTAAACAGACAAAAGACTTTATTCAAGGAGATTGTGGTAGGAGAGAGAGCCCAGAGCCTAGGGGGATAGGAAAGTGTTAGAAGCTGTGATGGGGGAACCCTAGGACATCTGTGTTTGCTAACTTCCTAACAGGCGGTGCTTTTACTCCTTGGATCCAGGTGCCCACTGATGTTAGGCTCCTACTCTCCCACAGAGACTGGGCAATAGTGCTCTGTCTTCCTTGATAACATTTAAAAGAATGGCTCTCGGGTCTTGGAAAAACATATTCCTGGGGTGTAGAACTGGAAAGAGGGTTTTAAAAAAGATTTACATGTCAGTGAGGCAGAGAAGGGATTTATAATTATAAGTTTTCTTAAGTAAATGCTATGAGCTAAGGGAAGGGCGGGTCTTCTGTATTTAGGCTATCTGTTGTTGTTGTTTTAATATGTTCTTATTGATTTTATAAAGAGAAGAAGAGAGTGGGAGATACAGAAACATCCATGAGAGAGAATCACCCATTGGTTGACTGACTCCCGCATGCCCCCTACTGGGGATTGAGCAGGCATGTACCCAGAATGGAATCGAACTGGTGGCCTCTTGGTGCATGGGACATGGAATGAAACTCACCCAACAGAGCCACGCCGGGCAGCCACCTGAATTTTGTGAGAGCTGGGGTGAAGGAGGAGAGAAAGATCTGAGTCTGGAGGCAGTTAGAATCCTGTCTAAAGTGTAGTCAAGGGTGGAGGGTGGAGGGGGTTAATGGAAAAAAAGGGGGGGGGGCTTCTGTAAGACCTTCAAAATAACGATAAATTTAAAAAATATTCCTTCCAACTCTGAAATTCTATCACCATTTCCCATTGTAAAAGTCAAGGCTAAAAGGGGAAAGAAGAATAAAAAGAAAATGCGCTTAAAAATTAAATTTAGTCAAGCTAAGGGGAACATTAGACCATGTTGGTCAAAAACAATCAGCATTATATCAAAAGTTACTTATAACCCAGCAAATCTATTCCCGATAAACATCCTAGAGATATTCTCATATATGTGCAAACATAGCTATTTCAATGCATGGAGTAAAAGCATAAAGCAAGGTTTTCAGAAAGTAGAATTATTTTTGTTTTCATGCCCCTTCCATGGGGTAACTTGGGCTAGCTCATCCTGTGCCCTACGATGAAAACTTGGTTGGGCAAACCCGTGAATTTCTGATTAATTTTAGACAATATAAAATGTTCTCAGATCATTTTTAAGTCACACAACTCAGTCTCACTTTTGTCAATAAAATGTCCTGACCCATGTAATAAACAAAGCTGCAATATTGGTTTAGACTTAAAACCTCCCCTTTTCCTTCAGTTGGGAGAGGAGTTTATAAATTGTCTCTTCTCTTTACCTTCAGGAAACAGGCAAGGAAATGGAGGAGTAAAGTACTGTGCACTCACTTTCTCAGTGATGGCTACTGTGGAAATTTGGCTTCAGTTCTTTATGGCACTAGCATGCCTTGGAAGCGGTCCCTTTCTCACATGGATCCCTTTGTTGGCTCTGGGGGCAATGCCCCTGCTCCATCCCCCACTCCAGGTGGCAGCTGGATGCCTCGCCATGTGGTCCTACCCTCCCGACTGAAGATAAGAACTCTTCTGCTCAAAAAACGTACCCATTTCTCTAGATTTGAAATTAAAATATATATAAATATATAAAATATATTACACATATATTTCTATCCTTCAGGTTTCTGGGACAATTAAGGAAAGAAAAAAATAACAAGGATACTTAATTTAGCTACATCCTATTTGATTAAATTCTTAATAGAAAAGAAGTGGAAGAGGCAACAGTATGGAAGACATGTATGAAAAGATAAGACAATAGAACCCAGGCAGAAGTAAACCGAAAGGAGATAAAGGAACATCAGATCCTGTAGTCCATGTTAATTATGTTTAAGGCACCCTCTGATAGTTCTTTAGCTGTGAGCCACAGAATATTTAGCACCTCAAAACACTTCTCTTTGAAACTGCTAATCAATCAATTAACCACTGTTCACAACTCCTTAGCTCCTGGTTACAGGCTAAAAAGGGATAGAAAGACATTTTCCCAGAAGAGCTTCTATCCCTTTGTTTGCCACTGCATTCATGTTCCCACCATGTCTGGCATATGGTAGGCAGACCTTTAAAACAACTGTTTTTAACTGATAAGTGAATAACTGTACCCTCAACCTCCAGGGGAGAAAGAAAGTTACTTTCTGATCTCTATGACGGAGCTACAATAATATCCCCAGATGAGACAAGTGAAAGGTCATATCTTATCCACCTCGCTAAAGGCATATTTACCAAGCTAAAGGTATATTTGATTCTTTAATTCCACAAACTTGTTTGTATACCTATTAAATAAACCCCAAATTTCAAAATTCACCCTTGCCTTGGTGTAAAAATTAGTGTCACAGTAGTAGTGCCACAGAGCACAGGAATCTTGATAGTTTTAAAAAGCACAAGTCTAAAAAAAAAGAGTCAATCTTTCTTGCTGTGTGTGTATGTGTGTGTGTGTGTGTGTGTGTGTGTGTGTGTGTGTTAATTTTCTTGATTCTAATTCCACTCTGTCACATTTTAAACAATTTTGGGCAAGGTATTAAGTAGTTGCATCATTTTCACTGGTAAAATGGGAAGATAATTTTAGTACCTACATCATGGAGTTTTGGTAAGATTAAATGTTAAGAACTTAGCCTAGTGCCTACCACATATTAGGTATTCCACATATATTATTTACCAATATTATCTCACTTTATTCTCTGCAGAACCCCTAGAGGCTGTTTCACAAGTTTGAAAGGAGACATTCCTCATAAGCACAATATGAAACCTACTCTTTACTTCTCTCTTTCTGTATATCTGTATTAAATTGCTATTGAGGCTTTCATTGTCCCCCAAATGCCCTTGGCAGTGTCTACATTAATACCATCACTGACTGCTAATGGCTGCATAGAGGCTGCCAGTGTCCAATGCCTGCTTATGTCAATATTGAGGGTACTAATTGCCTTCATTTATGAAGCCTGGACATTCTTGTAATCATTGGATAAAGGTCTAGCAGAGTCCCTTTCAGAGTAGAAGCCACAGGCTTCTACTATCATTACACTATCATTTTCTCTTGAGGAAATACAAATATAAGATATTTGGTGCTGCCCCACCCCTCTTTTTATAGTCCATCATCCTGTTGTTTAAACATAACTTCAACATCCATGATCAGAGGATCTTTGAGAGAGATAAGATATTCTCTGTTCACAGCTACACCATTGATGGATTTCATTCATTGATGTTGAATCAAACTTATGTTTCAAGTATTTATTCCCTCGGGAAGAGTTCCCTATACACACCTCCCAGAGTTCTGCTCAATAACTCCTGTAAATAACTACTTTGGAAGCTCCACAACCATCACCAGCACTCAGGTATGGTAAAAAGGACTGAAACTTTAGGATAGGCATAGCTTAGTCTCAGTAATGGATCAAAACAAAAAGAGCCATTGCCATATAGCTGCTGAGAGGGATTTGGGACTAAAGATTGAGAAAGGAGGGAGAAGCTTAAAAGAACCCATGAATATTTTTTTAGAAGCTTTTAGGAGTCAAATCAATATCCACAATATAAAGAGAAATGAGAAATAATAATAAGGATCTGTTCCATGGATGGCTGGTATTACTTATTACTATCTCCTGAGAGTAGACCCAAGGCTGATAACATATAAAACACTTACATTTCAGAGAAAAGAGAGATTATCAACCAAGTGGTAAGGGGGGATCGGACTATCAGAAAGACTATAGGTTCTAATCCGCAACCTAGTCTATAAATTTTCTATATAAACTGTTCACCAGATAAATGCGTTGATTTCTAAAAGATAAACAGTTGTAAATGGACCTCAAAAGAGCTTTGTACCAGTAACCTAGATTATGTACCTCTGTTAACTTTTTCCCAACTGTTATCAGAGAAATCGGGGTGCCCTCTGGCCCACTGGATGCTGGGTGGGGGTGTGGCCTTACAATAGCTTGAGAAAAAAATTTCTGATCCCCCTACACAGAAGGTGAGTGATTTTTATCTGCACCCCTGGGTTTCCAAGTCCCATTCTCCTAGTCTAGTCATAGAAGAAGTGTATCTAGGGTTTCAGTAGAGCTAGAAGCAAAGACAGTGTCCAGAGTTTTCTTCCCATGTTTGAGTCGAGTCCAGACTGAGTCAAGTCCAGCATCAGACTAGCAGCAGTCCATTAGTCTGTTGTGTGTAGGGTCCACATGGCCGTGAGCCATCGGGGCAAGTGCAGGAGAGCCAAGAAAGCTCACCCCTAGCAACGAGAGTCCCAAGAGAGTGAACTCCTTTGTTCAGGGGATTAAATATCCCAAATTCTGTGCCCTTCCAGAGGCCATGCCCATTCTGGTCAATGACCTGTTTCAAGATGTGACTGACAGGCAAGTAGCTTCCCAACGTCCCCCAACTTTACTGGGCACGTGTCTCTTCTCCTCCCTGTCTAGTTCCTTCCCCCAGCGATCTGCAGGGAATAGCCCGGTGGCTCACTTGGGGGTGTAAAGCTTTAGCTTCCTGGTGAGACTGTCAAAATGACATGCCTTCCCTGTTATTAATAACTACTTAATTACAACAGTATCACAACTCTGTTATAAAGGTCATCTGAAGGTAGCCAAGCTTTCTTCAAAGAAAGACAATTTGATAAATCTTTCCATATGATTGTATTCCCAAGTAAAAGATTCATTCCCTGAAAAAGTAACTAGAACACAATTGCAATTTTTAGAAAATTAGTTTGGAGTAGATATGGTTATTAATTTATTCTCTTGAGTAATATTTGTCTCTCTCATATTTAAAACTGGTCATGATACTACATATCAATAGTGTAAACTGTAAAGAAATTAAAAGTCATTAATATTTATTACTCATAATACTCATTGGGGAATTTTATAATAATCCTGTTAAAGGCTATTTTCCTACCTAGAGTCTATTTATTTGTGTTCTTCATAAATAGATACACTTATATAGCCTCAGATTATATCAATGAATAAAAACCTATGGAAAAATACAGCAATGATGACAACAGCATATGGTGCAATTTTTAGATTTTAAAATGACCTACCAATTAAGAGACATTAATTTACAAACAACAGAAAATCCAACTGAAAGTGGCTTAAAACAAGAAAGGACATTAATTGGCTTTGATAAGTAGAAGCAAGAGGACCAACCTTTGGCATTGATTTGATTCAGGGGCAGCACAGTGCCATTAAACACATAGCTTTTCTTCTTCTGCAATATCGTCAGTGGTACTCACTTCATTGTCAAACTGCAGTCCTTTCAAGAGCTATCCACATCTTCCTTACATCAAGCGGGGGAGCCTCACCTGCAGAAAACCCCTGATAAGGCAGAATAGGCATCTTCCCTTGGACTGCAACAAACAACGTACCCAGTCTTGTTGGATCTACTTGAGTCCAGGATGACACATTTCCACCATGTTTTCAGACAATTACCATATAGAAAGCATTTCATATGCTATAGGGTATATTTCCACTTTAACATCTTCATCTAAGAATTTCACAGTGCTAGAAAATATAACTTCTAAGTATGAAGACAGCATTTTGATTACAGGGCAAGAACATTTTTGCTATTGTTTCCTTTAAAATATCACATTCATTAAATTTTTAGGTTATAAAAACAGAGTATGTATTTATCATCCAATATATTTCTCTTTCTACAATGCATTATTTATTTATCGATAAATGTAGTAATTTGTGGAGAATTTAAACACTAAAAATTGTAGGTAACACAGTGATTTCAAATCAACCTCCAAATATTATGTAATTTTCTGTCCATTACCATAATAACAAAGTAAAAATAGTTAAACTTTATAAAGAAACTATAGGAAAATAGCTCATATTTGTTGCTCCTTTGAAAACACCATTGTTAGTACTCAAATACAGAGGACAAACTTTTAACCTGGGGGTTGTAGAATCCGTTATAAGTGAAATCATCAACTTTACTTCAGTTTTACAATAAGTTATTTAGGAAAGAAAGAGATCCAAACTATTTTATTTGTTTTGATACAAACTATTATGAAATATTTCATTTTCACCAGAAAAGTAAAGTTTAAAGTTAAAAATATTAGCAAGTTGAACTAACATAAACCATTCATCAATGTATTGTACCATTTTAACAAATCCAAAATTATAAAACAATAGGTTAGGGAAGATCTCCTATTTCTAAAAATTGGTCAGTCTAGCTTTGAATGACTAGACAAACCCTGATCCTTAGGAACTTCATTTATAATATGAGGGAACTAGACTAAATGCACTTTAACATCGTTTCCAACCTACAAATGTAGTATGTAGCATGGCTGTCTTCAGCAATCCAACGGAATGAGGATTCAACCTCACAGTCTTTTCTAGATACATAAAGATCCTCGTTAAGGTACAAAGTTTTACTTTAATCAGTTACAATTAAGGCATTATATATTTCCTGTCACCCTAAAAAGAAATAGAAGGTATGACTGATATCACAATCTCCTAACTTCTTAGTTGTCTCTCAGATTTGCAGCTGATGGATCTGATCAGCACACACGGATTTCTGGGCTTTGGCTCCAATTCTCCACAACCTTCAAAAAATTCTCAGTCTCAGAATGAGAATACCCATACCTCCCCTCTCCCTCTCTCATTGTTTTGAACACCAAAAGAGATATCATGTACCAAAGTATACTAGTATATAAACAACAAACCGCTATGCCAATGCAAATAATTATAATTTTGATTAACATTTCTTTACGTTTACCTGATGAAAGTATCTGGATATTGTATAAAATGTATCTTTTTTTAGAGGATGTGTACATTTATGGTCAATATCCTTCAATTATCTGACTTTTCTATAGTCACTTTGTTTCATTTCTAATTTATCTGCTTTATCTTCTCATTTCATGGGGCCCCATGTTTCCTCAGAGTCTAGAAAGTTTGACCTTTTAACATGTGACTTCAGCATTTGATATCACCATTATCTTTCCAACACTGGCTCCCTAAACTGGGAAAGGTGGTTTGTTTGTTTTTTGAGATTCTTAGGCTCCAGCCCTAGATAGATTCTGATTCTATGTATCTGGGACAGGACAGAGGAAAGCTCTGACATGAACCACAACCACATTCAGAGAAAATTTACCAACATCGGTAGAGAACTACCTGTAACAAACTTTTGCAAGAAAAATTGTAAATACGACATTAACAACAGAGCTAAGACAATGCAAGTAGATGCTAAAAAGTGAGTGTGTGCCCTTATGAGGCAATTGCTTTCTGCTTTATTTGTAGTCACTCACTAGTAAACAGAGACCGTCTTAGAACAATTGTCATCACTAAATAAATCACAGAAGATCTCCAACTAACAAAGAGGTGGCTAAATATTTAATCAGCATTATGGAGAAAATGTTTAGTAGGCCTTCCTTAATGAAAAGTATAAATAAATGGCATGACTACCTGTACGAATTCAAGATTTCCACGTTTCTGGAGTTTACCATAAATAGGACCTCCAAAAAAGTAAAGCAAAACTGGTATTATTGAAAAATAAGTTAAATTAACTTCAAAAATATGTGTTAAATAGATGCAATTTCATCTTTTAGGAGTTTTAAGAATGTACAGATTTTACATTCTATTTATTCTACACAGAATGGTTAAGTATGGAAAGAAGATACAAAATGTCTGGTGCCAAGAATGAATGCCACCCCTTCCAACTTCACACAGACCCACATTTGTTTCTCCAAGTGTCCCAGATCTCTGCAGCCACCGCAGAATGTGTCTATGGATTTGGGTTGTCTGCCTGGCACACAACTCTCATGACCTCCACTGTTGGTGTTGTCATAATTCCGGCAGCAGGACCCTGAGAAGTCTTAGACAGGTGAATATAACATTCTAAGATGCATACCTTTAGCTCCCCTTGAAATATTGTATAAGACATTATATGAGCAACCTATAACCCTAATTAGCCAGAGTGCCACTCCAAATATCGCCATAGGAGGGGATGTGGATAAATATATGCAGGTATTGGAAGAATCTATCACTTTTCCTCAGAGGAACCTAATTTCCACAATAACCGATATTTGTCAAATCCAATCACTGAATGTGACATGAACTTGAAAAGGGTTACACTGCCTTTGTCAGTACAGGTTTCATGGTTGCTTACATGGCATCCTGGAAAAAGTTTAAGTGAGTTGGCTGATATATAATCCACTTGTATTGGCTGTTCTGGTTCAAATCCTATTTGGGGAGAGGTAATATAGTACAATACAGTGTAATGTAATATAATACAGATCACGCAAATCCCAGCAGTTTCATAACGATCTTTAATGTCATTTACCTTGCAATTTGGATCCTAGCTCCCAAAACTTCCATTTTTTTTTGTTTTTTGTTTTTGCCACTATACAATAAAGAGTATGGAAGTGAGTAACATTCTAATCGAAGTGCAATTTATGTAGAAATATCCTAACAGTACTGAATACTCCAGCTGGTGATGGGGGTCTTCCGGAAGTTGTCCTTGTATTCAGTCCCACTCTCAGCCATGCTGAGTCCCTCCTGTCTCTTTATCACCCTGACTGTGAAAACAAACAATGTTAGCTTCTTCATCATTTTAATCTTTAAATATCAAGCAATTCCTGAAGAGTCAAACAGACTAGCTCTGTAACAGCTGAGCTGATGATACGCTAAGATTTTCTGGAAAGAGGCATTTAATTATACTCGCCAATCTCTCTGTCAACCCTTGCCTCAGAAAGCAAAATGAAATCTTCTTATCTTTAATGGATGAAGCACACAGACAAGCCCAATGGGCAGGATACTACATTGGGTGGAGGGCCAGGAGGAGGCCTACCTGCTGAGGCCATCCCAGGGGGAGGCAGGATGAAGAAGGGGCAGCCGGGTGGGCCACCGAGATCCTCACAGCTGCCATGCCATCCTAGCCTTGAACCTGACCCAGGAGCCTGAGTCACAGACGCTTACTCACTGCTCACCTTGAGCTAATAATATGTCCAGGAGATGAGCTTATGCTGAAATATTTGGGCCTAAGTCAAATGCCTCCTTTTCAGAGTCAAGGAAGGAGTTTACTTTCCTTGAAACGTGAGATTTTAGCTGAGAGGACCTAAAATGAAAACCAGGACTATTACGAAAAGACAAGGGAATGAATGAGAGGATGAGAGGGTTTAGGCCCAAAGTGAGGAGCTGGTTTGTGAATGGGCTGAACCAGGGAGGGCGTAATCAGAAAACAGTTTCATTTTTCTCGCTCCCTGGGCCTACAAATACTCACTGTAGTACCTAGTTTAACTGCCTCTGGAGAACATCTTAATTAGATCTCCCTCTACTCTGTTACTGTATCCCTGGTGCTCTAGTCCGGTGCTCTTCCCTCTTTGGTTTGAAATCTGACAGGTGCTCAGCTCAGGTGGGGCTAATGGTTTGTAGACGTGCCTGCGAGAAGAGAGGGCATGAATTCAATTTTAATTTTTGTTCCATTAATTTTCTACTCCTTCCCTTCCTTCCCCCCACCCCCTCCCCCCTGCTTTTGCTTCTGACTGGTATGAGGGTGGGACCATGGACAGAAGGACAGGAAGAAGAAAGGCAAAGGGCTCTATGTGTCAAGTGTTTGTTTTAATGTGGTTCTTGGTGGCCCCAAAATGGGCTCCATCCAAAAGTAGACTCTTTTTTTTGGGGGGGGGGTACTTTTAACTATTTTTAAATATATTTTTATTGATTTCAGAGAGGAAGGGAGAGGGAGAGAGAGATAGAAACATCCATGATGAGAATCATTGATCGGCTGCCTGCTGTACGCCCACATTGGGGATCCAGCCAAAAACATGTGCATGTTCCCTGATCGGGAATCCAACCATGACCTCCTGGTTCATAGGTTGATGCTCAAACACTGAATCACACTGTTCAAGCCAAAAGTTGACTTTCTAGTTCAAGGTCCACCTGTGCATTTTTTAGAATGTCCTCTTTGCCTGTTCCCTTGCAAAGATCGTCACATTTTCTTCTTTCCTGATTCTTACATGTATATCCTGCCTGGACACTTAACACCCTCTCCCACATCTTGTCCCCAACAGAAAATACCTAGAATCTCTCTGCCGAAGCCTCTTCACCTTCCTGGCCAGCCCTAGAGTGAGTTGCATTTAAGACTTTGAGGGCTCTGGGTAATACTTATCCCTGCTGACTTTCTGGCCTTATCCTGTCTGTCAAGGTTAGACAACTCCAGCTAAACTGCTACCTTCAAAATCACCGAGGCAGGAGACAGCCATGGACTTCTTGGTTGGTTTAAAACTCCTATTGTTGGGGGTTAAGAACTCCTTTGCATTAATCTCCAGGAATGGCTTAATAAACAACTCCAGAAATGGGATGCCTTTTTTCAGCCCAAGTTTTGGGAGTGATTTTCTTAGGATTCCTTCACTCTGCCTTAGTGAGGGAGAGAGAGAAGCGCTTCCCTCAGCCACCGGAGGAAGGGAACATCCCACAACTTCTAACTCCAAGGAGTTTCTTCCAAAGAAGGTTTTCTAAGTGAATGGCCAGCCTCCTGTAAATACTGTTGGGAAGTAAGCAGGGACAGAGGCTGCCCAGGTTGGAGCAGCCTTGCGAAGGCAGGGGTTCATGCGACACATTCTCAGCTTGAGAGTTTCAGGCTACATTCTGAGACTACAGGAGTTCAGATAAAAAATAAAGTAGATTAGGGATACATTTTCTGATTTATTCTGCCACCCACTTAGTAGCACAGCAGCCAAGCCAGGGAGCTTAATATATTTGTCCTACCATGCTCCTTTTTTTTATTGACAGAGAAAAAAAACGGACTAAGGGAAGAGACACTAAAAGGAAGTACTGAATATGTAAGTGCTTCTATTATCCTGCCCCCTGTGACCCAAGACTCCTGGTTCATGAAAGGTTAATGGCATCTGTGATAGCACTAAGAGTACAGGTGATTTCCTTCATCTAAAAACAGAGTTTTCAGAAGGATGTAGAACTATATTATTATTTTAATATTTAAGCTCGTGCTCAGTGAGATAGAAAAGCCCTGAAAGCTTTTTCTTCACAGAAAACATAAGTTGAGGGCCTACGTTTAATATCACACAAAGCAGAAATAATCCGAGAGAGAGAGAGAGAGAGAGAGAGAGAGAGAGAGAGAGAGAGAGAGAAAGCACTCTTACAGATGTACTATGGCATTTATGTGTATGTGCACAGCATTTATCCTCAATGAGAGCCATTGAACAGGTGGGGACCGTGATTTAATAAACTTTGTTTTAAACCAACATCAAATAGTAAACACAAAGCAACTGCAATCTTATCAAACCCAGCGACTGAATTTGAGCTTATCCATTCCATACTAGAGGCACTGAAACTCGAAATATAATTCCATTTTGATTATGTGCACAGATAAAACCAATGCAAAATCGTTTTCAATTTACACAGATAAAATAGGTTTCCTTTTAAGTGGAACTCATTCCAATGTTGAAATAATGTAATAAAAAAAGGAGAAAGATTTAAATTGCTATTCTGTCTGAATAGAGGAATTAAATGTAGTATAATCAATTAGTATTAATAAGAAACTGATAATTAAAGTAAAATTTATTCATCTAAATTTTTAAAACCAGATACATATTTTAGATATTAGCTGCTTTTAAAACAGTGTGCCTCCTAGAAAAATTGCATCCAGAGATTTTTAATATTAAATTATTTTTATGATTTGTGGCTATTATAACAAGAAAAATAATATGACTAACACTACAGTGTTAATAGAAATTAAAAACATAATGATTATTAGGAATAAAAGCTTTGTTTTTATGGAGAAATTCATTCTCTCCCAATGCATCTGAAATACAAAGAAAAAACAACAACAACACAGCTTTTTATTTTTAATTAATTAAATTGAAGGTTGGAATTAGTTTACTTTGCTCGGTTTGTAGAAGTGGGATAGAGATTTTAAATTAAATGTCCCCCAAAATAGCAACAGAGTTGATTTATCAGATAATCATAAAAACAACTAAAAAAAGAGATTGCACAGTAATAGCCTAATCATTTTTATGACGAGCATACTTAATTCTTAACCACCTTTCTATAGTGATGACAACTAATAGAAAAGCAATTACAATGTTGGAATTATTCCTACACCCACTCAGTCTGACCCTGTATGTTTCCATAGGGAATCCAATAGGTTTGTAATGAACTGAGATGGGATATTACACTAACTTTCTTTGAAGCTAATTGTGTTGCCACATTTACCAGCATCTAGCACAGTAATTATCTGACCAAGCATTGTTTGTTATGAGCAATATGTACAAAATGTGAGCAGTCGATAATAACTAGAAAATTGAGCTGGCCAAAAGAAATCATTATATGTGAGTTGGACTAATACACAATTGTGTAACAAAATATTCTTTTACAAGAAGACTTGAGTTAGCACCAAATTCTATACAAAATATGAAGTTGTACCATGGTGATAACATTTCAGAAAATTAAAAATGTGTATCACTCTTGGTTAATGTTAAATAGTAAAACAACCCTCTACATGTAACAATATAAGCCTTCAAAGACATGTGGAATAAATTTCTTCTTAACATGGTATAGGACATTTCTTGAGTAGTAAGTGTTCCTGAAGATGTCCTTATAAAACTGAAAGTCAAAAATCAAATGATCATATATATGTGGAAGAAAAAAAGACTTACTCGCTTACTCTCTTCTTTTTCCGCATTTCTGGGGTATTTGAAAACAGAAAGGAGTACCTATATATGAAGCTTGAAAATGAAGAGGGAGTTTTCCATAATACAGGTCTATTTCATGTTAGAATAATAGATTGAAGCTTTGGTGATAAAGTAAGAGTAAGAAGGATAAAATGATATTTTTTAGCATAAGAACACAACCATGCCAACCAATGTCACCAGGCAATATAACAGTCTCCTTCTTTGGGGGATATTTGACCCTAAGACCAAACTGTTTATTATCCTCCTTCATTCATAGGGATTCTAAACTCTCCTGAGAACCATCCAAAAATAAGAATAAAACAACAGACGACTAATACAATAAAATGGTTGACAGTCTCAAAAGCCTGGAGGACAGGAGGCAGTTTCCACATGGAGATGCCTGGGGGCAGCCTAGAACAGTGATGGTGAACCTATGACATGCGTGTCAGAGGTAACACGCGAACTCATTTTTTTGGTTGATTTTTCTTTGGTAAATGGAATTTAAATATATAAAATAAATATCAAAAATATAAATCTTTGTTTTACTATGGTTGCAAAGATCAACAAATTTCTATATGTGACACGGCACCAGAGTTAAGTTAGGGTTTTTCAAAATGCTGACAGGCCGAGCTCAAAAGGTTCGCCATCACTGGCCTAGAAAGAAAAAACATGATTGGAAAGAGAGTAATGTTGGGGGTGACCTCACCAGTACTGAACAGACACGTGTCATGCCAGCTGAGGAACAATTGGGAGGTGACAGAGTACATATTATCCACATTCTCCATATTTTCTACCTAAAGTGGACTCTTTAAACTGCACAAAGCAACTTGAAACTGAAATTATGAACAGTGAATGAATACTGAATAACATAATAGAATAATGAATTTTTCTAGAATCCCTGTGGGACAGATACATTAATAACTCTCACAGTAAAGGATTAGCTGAGATTGGAAATATAACTTATTCTTTCTTTCTTTCTTTCTTTCTTTCTTTCTTTCTTTCTTTCTTTCTTTCTTTCTTTCTTTCTTTCTTTCTTTCTTTCTTTCTTTCTTTCTTTCTTTCTTTCTTTCTGTCCCTACAAAAGCAGCCCAGGGTTGCTCTTGCTGGGACTCTTAAATCCAATGTGTGTGTGTGGCATGTGTGTATGTGGTGTGTGTGGGGGGGGGGGTGTTGTGTGTGGGGGGGGGTGAGAGAGAGAGAGAGAGAGAGAGAGGAGAGGGACAGGATGCCATCAACTATTATAAATTCATTTTGCATGAATTATTCTCAGGCCATCCATTCTCTCCCAAATCCACCGTCTTGAGATTATGTACACCCTTTATTTTCAACCTCAAAAATGTGATGGGAGTCACATTGCATTTTCTTCAGGAGTCTCCCTCCAGGATCTGAACCAAAGCCTAGGGAAGCATCTGGACATAGAGATATTTGATTAATTTTTGATTTTCTAATTTAGTACATTTTCTTTTATTCTATCTGGCCAGCTCCAAATGGCACATCAGACACTATACTTACTTTATCTTAGAACTCGGTGAAATTGTTGAATTAATGTTCTGATTAATTCACATATAATTCACTGGCTTTCTCTGAATAGGGAAGGGAAAAATATCCCTATTGGCAAATGTTGTATATATATATATATATTATATATTAATTAATAAATACTGAATATATAACATATATTAGCTTTTATGTTGCAGTAGTTAACTAGCATCATTCTTGGCTTAAATGAAAAAAAAACCTGTTTTTGTTTTTTTGTTTTTGTTTTGGAGTCTTATACTTTCATTAAGATTTTTAAAACTTTCAACATTAATTCATAATGCCTATGAATCTATTATTAGTGAATGCTGGAATAGACTCTGAATATAAGACACAGCTCTCTGTCCACTGAAAATCAGTTATATGTGGTTAAGACAAATAGTTTAAGGCCAAGTAAACCTTAATCTTAATGAAAGCTTCATCATTAACTTGAAGTATAATGTTGAGTAAACTCTATACCTAATTTTTTTCAGTTATAAAATCAGAAAGACATTAGCATCATAAGGATACTATAAAGATTTAAAAAAAAGTATTTTAACTAATTACTCTGAAAACATTTATAAGGTCAACTGCTATTGACACTTAGCTTGACACATTGTAAGTAGTAAATGCACTCTGAATGTACATGAAGGGGAAGAAATTTAGTGTCTGAACTTGGTGCATGATTTTTTATACCTGTTTGTATTATCAGGTCTTTGGATTATTTGTCTTCATTAAAACAGTTTGTATTTTATCTTAAATTCTTTTTAGCAAATGTATTGCAAAGACATTGGTTAATAAGATTATATAGGTTTCAGGTGTACAATTCTATGGTACATCATCTGTATATTATATTGGGCATCACCACTCAAAGTCAAATATTCTTCTATCACCATATATTTGACCATATTAACCTTTTACTACCCTGCACCTCCTCCCCTCTGGTAACCACCATGCTGTTGTCTGTGTCTATGAGTCTTGTTTGTTTTTTTCCTTATTTGTTACATTCACTTTTATACCTCACATATGAGTGAAATCATATGGTTTTTAACTTTTCCTGTCTGACTTACTTTGCTTAGCATGATATCCTCAAGACCCATTTATGTTGTCGCAAATGGCAGCATTTCATCGTTTCTTATGCCTGAGTGTTATTCCACTGTATACTAGTATATGTAACACATTTTCTTTATCCAATTATCCATCAAATGACACCTTTCTTAGAATTTTTAATCCATGCGTGGAACTCTTTGCTAGAATCTAGCACTTTTATGGATGTCTTTCTTTTGTCTTTATGTTCCTCATTTTTGTGAAAATTTGGGATGAAGGAGGGAGATATTTGAGTGATATTACTCTGTCATGTTGAGCTAGAAGTCTTAATTTATTTTCTAATTAAGGTGATATTTTATATACATACTAGAGGCCCGGTGCACGAATTCATACACAGGTGGGGTCCCTCGGGCTGGCTGGCAATCGGGGCCAATTGGGGCTGATTGGGGCCACGGGAGGTTGGTAGGGTGGAGGGGCCGAGAGAGGTTGGCTGTGGAGTGCACTGACCACCAGGGGGCAGCTTTTGCATTGAGCATCAGCCCAATGCACTGGTGGTCAGTGCATGTCATAGCAACAAGTTGACCAGCCATTCCGTCGTTTGGTCATCGAGTTGTTCGGTTACTTAGGCTTTTATATATATAGAATTTTGAGTATTGCTGTAATTTCAATTGTTCCCTGCCCATGAAAGAGTTGGCAAACAGGGTGACAAGACTTCACAAAAGAGACTCCTAAATTTTATGAAATGTACCCATCATGCCAGAAATAAATCCTTAGATTTTTTTTTTTTCAAAAATGACATGCAAACATATGGATATAGTTCAGCAGTTAAACTTCCAAAAGATAAAATGTATATTCGATTATTGAGTTGAATAATGGACATGCACTCTGAGGGAGGATTTACCAGGTAAAGAAAAAGTTTTCATAATATTTTTGGGATTATTATTATCAGTAGCCATAATAATTCTTTCTCTGAGTGGTACTATGATATATTTTCAAATTCTAATAAGTAATCAACATAATGACAGGTCAAGTCAGTTCAAATTTACATAAATTTATTAAATGTCTCACATGTCCAAGACATCGTGCTAGACAATATGAAGAACATAAAGTGGAGCTCTTGTGTGAATAGACTTTACAGTCAGTCAGAGAGCTGGGAATCTATAATAATAAAAGTGTAAGATGACAATTAGACCAGACATCCTTCCAGGCGTCCTTCCTTCTGGACAAAGCTGCAGCAGCTGGGGGCTGAGGCAGAGGTGGCAGAGGCCTCCTGGCCACAGCAGCATCGTGTGGGGGCCGTGGCAGAGGCGGCCGCTGTGGTGGCAGGGGCCGTGGCAGAGGCGGCCGCTGTGGTGGCAGGGGCCGCAGCCCTTGCATGAATTTCATGCATCGGGCCTCTAGTATGCATATATTTTTTTCAAAGGAGGAATTAATAAATATTGAATGTATATTTATTTCCAAAATCAATGCTCTCTCCCTATTTCACTGAAGTGAACATAGGGGGAAAAATGAGCCAAGGGGTCATGAAAAGTGGTCCAAATGCAATAGATAGGCAGGGATGTGAGACACAAAAGTGGGGAGAGAAATAAGTTGAATAACTGCAGAGTTAAGAATCTGAAAACCATTATACTGTAGAATAAGAGGGACACTGCTGACTGCAGAACAGTCTGCCTTGCCTTTTGGCTCTTTCTCACTTCAATCTTCCTTCCCCATGAAAGGGAATGTGCACTCTTTTGAAAATTAAATGTTACACCTTGAGTATATATGTATGTACCATTTGGGCATTAAGGCTAATACCCTAGTGAGCCATTTTATGCTGTAAGAGCAATAAATATTTTGAACTTGACTCATGGGTAAAAAGGCTCTTTAGAGAATATTTTAAATGTTCTAAGTTCAGGGCATATTTTTTCTATCTTTAAACATGAACAAAATCCGAAAGGAGAGCAACCAAAATAAATCCATCAATAGGAGGATGGGAAAAATAGTGGATCCGCTGTAAGATGGTGTTGGGAACCTGGCAGTTTGATAAATTCAGTACTGAGTATACACAATACTGAGTATGAACAAATGGAGAAGGTCAGGGAGAGCCAACTTGAAGAGCGATTACACAGAAGATGCAAGCAGGGGAATGTATATTACAAAGCCAATGGGATGGTAATTGCAAAGGTTTTTCACTTCTACTGTTTCCTTCCAGGGCTCTAACAGTGTGTTTATATAACCATATATCTTGAAAATTTTGCAAATATAAGTCATTTTAATCACTCTCTTTTCTTTTCAATTTATTCTCTGTCACAGGCTCCTTCCTTTCAAGTCAGGCAGCCTTGAATTGAGTGGCCTCAGTCAGTACTAGGATCCAGCTAGGTGAAGTTTGAGTTGCATGCAGACTTTTTTTTTTATTTTAGAAGGAGAACAACCATGATTTTCAGTTACTTGAAGAGTAATTAGTTAATTTATTTCTAGTCCTCCTTCTAAGCCATTACATCAATTATATTCAGCCACCTATTATACCAACTCAGGTTTGTATCTAACTTTGCATTTGTAATTTTATTTTGCTTAAAGAGGGTCCCCAGAACTGTATAAGCCTATTGACCGACAAAACCTGGAATTAAACACAATTTCTGGAATGGCAAAGTTGATAACTAACTTGGAAGCAGAGAACAGATCCCAAGAAATCAATATTGTGTAAAAACTGATACAACATAAAAGTGTTGATAACTCTTGATTGGCAATGAGGAAACCTAACTTCTTATCCCAGAACTGTAAAATAGTTATAATAATTTATTATAATAGGCATTATAATTTCATCTCTTTAGACTTTAGCTGTATTATCTGCAAGAATAAAAAATTAAATAGAATTTATAATTCCTAAACACCAGTTCTTGAATTGGTATTTATTTAAATTAAGGCTTTAAGGATGCTTTATTTATTCATACATGACTAGAATGTTCCTTGAACACTCACTCTATGTCCGCAGCAGCTGGCCTGCAGAGAGGCACAGACTCTGCCTTCCTGCAGCTGAGAGCCTAGTTGTGCTTACTGTTTTATCCTTGTGCTTATTTTTTATTAAATTTTGGGGGGTTACACTGGTTAATAAAAATATTGTTTCAATTATGCAATTCTATGATCCATCATCTGTATATTGCATTTTGTGCTCACCACCCAAAGTCAAATTTTCTCCCATTACTATTTATTTGACCCCTTTTACCCTTCACTGTCCCCTCCACCCCACTTCCTCTGGTAACCACCATACTGTTGTCTGTGTCTATGAGTTTCTGTTTGCTTGCTTGTCTTGCTTGTTCACTTGTAGCTTTCAGTGTTATATCCCACATATGAGTAAAATCATACGGTCCTTTAAACCTTTCCTGTCTGACTTCTTTTAATTAGCATGATATTCTCAAGATGTATACTCATGGTCTCATATGGCAGTATTTTATCTTGTCTGATAGCTGAATATATCCCATTGCATATACAGGGATTGGAAAAACTAGGCTTACAGTTGTTTATATGGAAAATAATCCTGTATAATAAAAGGCTAATATGCAAATTGTCCCCTCAACCAGGAGTTGGACCAGGAGTTCAACTGAGAGTTTGACCAGGGAGCAGGGCCAGCTGGCCAACTGTCCACAGCTCTCCCCCGAGCTGGCCCAGCCCAATCTGCCCCAATCGGGATGGGCCAGCCAGACCCCACCGTGCACAAATTCGCGCACTGGGCCTCTAGTACAATAAGTAATAATACAAAAATAAACCATGTTTCACATACTCAGAACTGTAAACCTTCTTTTGCCCACCACTGTATATCCCACATATGAGTGAAATCATGTGGTTCTTGACTTTTTCTCTTTGACTTATTTCACTTAGCATGATCATCTCAAGATCCATCCATATTGTTGCAAATTCCATATTTTCTTATGGCTGAGTAGTATGCCATTTACATATGTACCACATCTTCTTTATCTAATCCTCTATCAAGGGACTCTTTGGTTGTTTCCAAGTCTTTGTCACCTGGAACAAAGCTGCAATGATGGAAGAAACTAGCTTTTGTTTGGGTTTTTGTTTGTTTTCTTTGTCTGGGGGATAGACATTAAACAAATAATCAAAGAAATGCACACAGAGTTACATACTGTGTTTAAGTACTGTAAAGATAAGGTAGAAAGAGCCACAGGAGAGTAGAATAATTAACTTCTGAAGGAGATCAGATAAGGCTTCTCTAGAAAGTGTCATTTAATCTGACATACGGATGAATAGGAGGAAGTAATGATAATGGGAGATTGAAGGAAGAGGCTGAGAACTTTACAGGTTAGTGTGGAAATATGAACACATCTTGAAGTCTGAGGAAACACAGCTCAGGAGAGCAGCGGTCTCCAATTTAATTTTAATTTTGTAAAACAATGTATAGTTAAAAAACTGACTCCTGTATTATATGTTTATTTATTTGTTCATAACTAGTACACATACACTGTTGTGCTTATATTGTGTCTATGATACAGAAATGTAAATGTTTAAATATTACATGAATGGTACAGAAGCCTTTTCACTCTGTCAAAAAAAAAATAGCACTGTGATTTGAGACTAACTTATGCTTCTTTATTTTTTAAAATCTTAGATTAGTACTTTGTGATACAGTGATTATTTGTTCTATGGCCAGTTTATTTTCATGACTGATTTAATGGCGACTATAGTTTTAAAATGTTATTGTCCAGAAAAGAAGAAATCTAAATAAGAAAATTACATGATTAGCTAAACTTACAAAATCATGACTTTGGTTTTTTTAATCCATTTACTGAGTAAGCAAATGTTTTTTATCAAAAATTTCCTAGCAAATTATGATTTCCTGCATCAGTTACTTGTCTGGCAAGCTAATGAGAGTGTCTTCTATTTTTAACAAATAAATTAAAAATTTGCATATTTTTTTTTTGGTTAATTTTAGAGAGAAGGGAATGGGCATATATAAATATACAGAGAGAGAAACATTGAAGTATAAAGAACGAACCATTAATCGGCTACCTCTTGTACCTGAACCCACAACATAGGTATGTGCCCTGACCAGATTTGAACCAGCAACCTTTAGGGTGCACAGGGCGATGCTGCAACCAACTAAGCCTCACTGGCCAGGGCTCCGCAGAAATTCTTATTTAAAAATTCTAAGAGATTAGAAAACGTTGTTTCCATGGTCATAAAGTGTGCAGAGGTGAGAACATTTGTAGGTGATGCGATCATATAGCTTTCAGCATCTACATCACAGTGTTGGGGAAATTTCCAATATTTGTCTTCAAAAGAGTTCTACCCAGAAGAAGAGTTCCTTTGAAAGCATGTATCAGTAGTTGTTTCACTCATTAAAGCATCAGAGTTACCTAAAATAGATTAAGCATTTTTAGTTTGACAGAAGAGATCAGCACATTTTTTGAAAAGGAAAACTTAGAAATTTATACTTAAGTATTATAATTCTTCTAAGAATTTTGCCATGCTTTAACTAGCCAAACTTTGGACATCACAAAAGATTTTGATAGTCCCTGACCATCTTATTTCCAACGGATTGTAAACACTCTATTACATAAAGCATTGTTTTAAAAGAACAACCTCGGTAAAGCCTTAGT
This sequence comes from Myotis daubentonii, assembly GCF_963259705.1. Taxonomy (NCBI): domain Eukaryota; kingdom Metazoa; phylum Chordata; class Mammalia; order Chiroptera; family Vespertilionidae; genus Myotis; species Myotis daubentonii. The sequence goes on from NC_081850.1 coordinate 12,802,596, forward strand.
AAAAGAGTAAACCTATTTTTCCAAATAAACCCTGTGTTACAAGAACTGGGAGGCTTTGAAATACTCTGAATGAGTGAACCTGTTCAGGAGCCCAGGTTTGCAAGCACCTACTCTTTCCCAGCGAGCTGCTCTACTCTCTGCGAGGACCCTCTGGCAGCGGTACCAAGGATCCAATGAGCAAATGGAACTAATAAGCAAAATAGAGACAGACCCATAGATAGAGAGCAGGCTGACAGTTCTAGTGGGGTGGGGGAAGTAGGGTTGGGAAGGTGGGAGGATTGAGCTAAAAAGAAACAAGAGAAAGAACTCATGGACAGGGACAACAGTGTGATGATTTCCATGGGGGAGGGGCGAGGGTATGGGGGAATAACTAGTGATGGAAAAATAAAATAAAGAAAAAATAAGAAGCAGAAAAAGGAAGTAATCCTTATTGACATTATCAGGGAAGTGCACTTTTTAAAAAATATATTGTATTGATTTTTGACAGAGACGAAGGGAGAGAGAGAGTTAGAAACATCCATGAGAGAGAAACATCGATCAGCTGCCTCCTGCACATCTCCTACTGGGGATGTGCCCGCAACCAAGGTACATGCCCTTGACCGGAATCGAACCTGGGACCCTTCAGTCCGCAGGCCGACACTCTATCCACTGAGCCAAACCGGTTTCAGCTGGGAAATGCACTTTTATAAAATTGTGGATGAATATTAAACTAAACCCTAGTATTTTTCCATCACCTCAATGCAATACTGTCTTGTGACCCTCATGGCCTTTCTTTCCCTCACTTTGTAGACTATTGCTTTATTTAGAGGAACCAAAAGAAAGCCAGGGAGTTTGGAGGGCAAAGGCAAAGTGAGTGAGCGGTGATGCTAATGAAAGAGATAGAGCCCAGATTTGCCAAACTTCGTAGGGAATATTAAGGATTACCTCATGAACAGTAGGCTTGGCAATGACCTACATGGTGAAATTTTTAAGAAGTTAAATTATATTGATCAGATTATCATTTATTCTGTGGTTGTATTATGATTAATATTAGTGTTTAGGTAAATTTTAATTGAATTTATTGGGATGATATTGGTTTCCAAGACCACACAGGTTTCAAGTACACAACGCAATAAAACATCATCTGCACACTGTATCCTGTGCCCATTGCTCCAAGCAAAGTCTCTTTCTGCCCATTTCCCCTCCCTTTGCCCACCTCCACATAAGCTCCACCCTCCTTTGCTTCTGGCTATCACCACAATATTGTCTGTGTCTATCAGTTATGTATATATGTGTTTTGGCTAATCCCTTTAAATAAGTTATAGTGATGGTATTTTCTTCTTAATTTTATTTTATAGTGGAAAGAGCACTTAAAAGATTTACCCTCTTAAAATTTTAAGCATACAACAGATTATTGTTGACTATAAAATAATACTGTACCACAGATCTTTAGACTGACTGAAACTGCATGCCATTGATTAATAATTCCCTTATTTCCTCCTCCTCTCAGCTCCTGGCAACCACCAGTCCACTCCTTGATTCTATGAAATTGACTATTTTAGATTCCTCATGTGAGTGGAAGCATGCAGTACTTGCCTGGTTATTTATTTCACTTAGCCTAATGTCTTCCGAGTTCATCCATGTTGACACATCTGGCAGGACATTTTCATCTTTTTAAAGGCTGAATAGTATTTCATTACGAAAACACCCCATTTTCTTTTTCCATACATGTTTTTTGAATATGGTTTATTCCATGAAAAGCTGACCAATCTTTTTATTTCTTTGACTTTTTTATTTCTTCAATTGTTGTTGCTGTTTTATTAAAATTTTAATGGTCTATGTAATCCAAATGTCTGAGAAATACTGGTTTACATAAAATTTATGGTCTCCTTGGTGTCTAAAATGTTAAGATTATATACCTGAAGAAAAAGATTGAAGTCCATTGTAGGAACCAGTGGTGCATTTTCGTTATTGCTTAAGAATAGAAATAAACTGGACTTGTCTAAAGTCATTAACCATAATTAAAGATGCCACATAAAGTTACTTGTGTTTCCCAAGGGTTTGGACAACACTTAGATTACATAAGTCTTTCTGGTCAGTTTCCTACTAGCTATTGTACTGAATATATTATGAAGTATTAAGTGTGCAGAGAATTACTTGAAGCTTTTAGAAAAGCATAGTGTAACAATATAAAACACTCTAGGAAAAAAAATTGAAACATTGCATACATTTTTCAGATTTCCAACAATTTGCTATTCTAGAAGCAAGAAATCCAAAGAATTGAGTGGAAGCCAGATTATATTTTTTGCATATTTGCTGTCATTTAGACACATTCTAAATGGTAATGATTCTGTAAAATATTTCTCTGGCATTATCCATGAGAATAACACTCCAAACTTCAACGAAACTTGTTTTTATAGTAGCTGATACTTGTCAAGATGTCAACAAAAGAAAAAAAAAATCTCTCATGTTGGACTGGTTTTTGTTTCAATAAATCCGTAAATATGACACTTCTTAGAATACATTTAGATATTTTATTCCATCTCTGAGACAGAAAAGATTTCATTTACACATAGGTAGAATGAAGTCTCATGCTATTAAGGCCTCATTATTTTTACCAAGTTATCAGTGACATGTACTTCTCTAAATGACATCAGAGATAATTAAAAGTAAACTTCACTTGTCAGAAAAGTATCCCAGGTATAGTATTTCCTGAAGTCATTTTTATTTTATCAAAACAAATACATAAACCAATATGAATTATCATTTTTATAAGTGATTATGTTTATATTAAACTGAATTTCATGAACCTTTTTACAGTTGCCACCAAAGATTTTCCACAAACTGTGTCATGACTAAAATATAAACTCTCATTTTTTAGGGGGGCCGACAAGTTTGTGGTGCAACGTAACTTTTTAAGGATTAAGGTGTGGATTATTATCAACCACAGCAATCTATATATATAAAACCCTAATATGCACATAGACCAAACAGTGGAACCTAACAAGTGAACAACCAAACAACCAGTCACTATGACGTGCGCTGACCACCAGGGGGTGCGCGTGAACATGGCAGGTGTTGGCTGCAGCGAGATGGTGGAGCAGGTGAGCAGGGGCGCCGGTCGCTGTCATTGAGGCGAACCCCTGCTGGTTACTGAAAATTCTTCACTCCCGTGCACTGCAGTCCTGCCCAGCGCTTATACCTGCTGCTGGTCCTGGCCCCACTCACGCCCGCTGCTGGTGCTGGAGCCACTGCTCGCATCAGCGCTGCCAGCACCTGGTGCTGGCCCCAATCGCTTGGCACCGTCAGTGGGTGCAAGCAGTGGCTGTCATCCCTGATTGCCCCTCAGGGCTTCTCCACCTCCTTTTGCTCCTGAGGGGCGATTGGAGCAGCAGCCGCCACTCACACCTGCTGATGGCGCTGGCCCCACTTGCACCCAGTGTGAGTGGGGCTGGTGCCGTCAATGTGTGGAAGCGGCAGCAGCCAAAACGGGGCTGCAGGCAGAAAGGGGATCAGGGGCCACAACGGGAGGTGCCGGGCGGGGGTGCCGAAGATAGGCGAGACCTGCCCCTTTGCCCACCACAGCCTCGAGGCCCACAGTTTCTTTCAAGTGCACAAATTCGTGCACTGGGCCCCTAGTAAAGCTATAATAGGCCAAATTTGGACAAAATCCTAAAAACCTAGAGTAAGCTGTGAGCCTCTTTAGGCATTGCATTCTAACTTGCATTTTAACAGTTACAAAAAAGGGGGAAAAACATTTTGTCTTTTATCTAATTATGGGCTCAGAAGACATTGCTTATTAACTTGTAATTTTAAATGCTTAAATATATAAAATAAAAATTTATTCAAAATGTTTAACATTTTTGAAGAAGTAATATGTATCTGACATAGTTGATCTTTCAAAGCATACAGTTGGAAACCTTAAATCCTTCTACTAAAAGCCCTTGAATGGTCTATTTTTTCCAATGGAGAAGTAAACATAGTAAAAAGTAAGCATCAGTTTTGAGGAGAAAATGAATAAATTTTATTCATAACATTTTTAATGCAGCTGAATTTAAATTACCCAGTTCACAGACTATCCTCAGTGCTAAATGTTCCATCTCACAGGAAGATGAGCTATTAATCTACTCACTGGTGAACTCAATAGTTCTCTTTTACCTAAATGGCCCTTTAAAATGGAATATTTCAAGATATTATAAATATATGAGTATGTGGACATGAATAAATGTAGCTATGAAAAATTAATAAGCATATCTCAAATTCTATAACATTTGAGATGTTACATTTTCAAAAATTTAGATCCACAATGTATCTGAATTTATAGTTATGAATTTCCTTCCGTTATATGAGGTTGGGACTAGCACTAATGGGAGGTTATGGAAATTAAGGAACAGAAGTAACTTCTATCAAGGAGAACAGACATTTAAATGCTGAGTTTTGAAGTAGTTTTATAGTCTTTAATATAAAATTGATCTTGCCTTGGGTCATCATATTCCCCAAAATTTGGAGGACACTCTCCATATAGTTCTAAACAATATGAAAATTGTTCTTCCATTAGGTCATATTGATCTTTATTACTTCTGAGCACAGTATTTTGCAGTTCAATAAAATGAGAAATGCTGCTTGAGGACTAGAGGAAGGCTTTTTCAAAGCCAAGGACATTTCATACATAAATAGGTTAAATTTCCTTTCCTGATGATGCAGGCATTTGATCCGACCAGTTTCAATGCCTATAAAGGTAGTGTATTACCAGTAATTGTTAAGTAAGTTGGACATGTAGGCTATGCAATTTATAATATAATCTTGTAATTCAAACCCCATAGAGAAATATTGAGGGCACTTAAACAGATATATGATGCCCATATGCTAAATTTTGTCTATATTTTACAAAGTAAATCTCATCACTCAAATGTAACTGCCCTCTCAAATGTGAGAACAATATTTTAATTGCTAACTCTAGTGATTTCTTATAAATGTTCATTTCTTTATCTCTCTGAAGGTGCTGGCACTGCTTGCTGGTGACCTCCTCTTTCTTGAAACTCTCTTGGTTTCCAGAATGTTACTGTCCTCCATTCCTTTTTTCTCTTTGATTATTCTTTTTCACTTTATTTTATTACACCCTTTCCTCTATATCCTTATTGAATTATATTTTTCCTATTTTTCTGCTTTAGGCTTCTCTTCTGATCCATCTTAATAATTTTTCTCTGTGCATACATAAATTCTGGCAGTTTTACGTTATAGGTACACATCCTATCTAATAAAAGAGAAACATGGTAATTAGGCATACCTCCACTACCCTTCCCATTGGCTAATCAGGGCGATATGCAAATTAACTGCCAGCCAAGATGGCGGTCAGCAGCCAGGCAGCTTGAAGCGAACATGAGGCTTCCTTGCTTCAGTGATGGAGGAAGCCAAAGTTCCCTGCCTGCCGCTGCCGGCCTCTGAGCTTGCAGTTTGAAACATTGTTACAAATATAGAACCTAAATAAAAACCCAGAAACCTGCTTTCAGCCAGCCGGGATCTCAGAGCTGGAGTTGAAACAGTGTTTCTATTATAGAACCCAAACAAACCACATACCTGCTTTCAGCAGCTGAGGCCTCAGAGCTGGAGCCATGCCTCAGAGCTAAAGCTGGCCCAGAATGAAAAAAAAAAAGAAAAAAAAGAGCGGTTGGGAGCTTCAGTCACCTGCCAGCCTGAAAACAGCCCTCAGCCCCTCACCCAGACTGGCCAGGCACCCCAGTGGGGACCCCCAACCTGAAGGGTGAGTGACCAGCTGCAAACAGCCCTCAGCCCCTCACCCAGACTGGCCAGGCACCCCAGTGGGGACCCCCACGCTGAAGGGGGTGTGACCAGCTGCAAACAGCCATCATCCCCTCACCCAGGCTGGCCAGGCACCCAAGCAGGACCCCCACTCTGATCCAGGACACCCTTCAGGGCAAACCAGACGGCCCCCACCCGTGCACCAGGCCTCTATCCTATATAGTAAAAGGGTAATATGCCTCCCAGCACTGGGATCAGCTAAGCTGTGAGGCCTCCCGGCACTGGGATCAGCATGATAGGAGGCAGCGCCCAAACCCCCTGATCACCCTGCGGCTCTGTGTGTGACAGGGGGCGGGGCCACAACCTCCCTATCCGCCCTGCTCTGTTAGTGACAAGGGAAGGCGCCCCAACCCCCTGATCAGCCCTGCTCTGTGCCTGATAGGGGGGAACTCCCCAACCCTTTGACCGCCCTGCAGCTCTGTGTGTGACAGGGTGCGGTGCCCCAAGCCCTCCACCCCCACAGGCCCTGCTCTGTGTGTGACGGGGTAGAGTCAAAGCCTCCCAATCGGCCCTGCCCTGAGTGTGACAGGGTGCGGCACCCCGACCCCCTGATCCGCCCTGCTCTGTGTGTGACAGGGGGGAGCTCCCCAATCCCCTGATGGGCCCTGCTCTGTGCATGACAGGGGGGAGCTCCCCAATCCCCTGATCGACACTGCTCTGTGCATGACAGGGTACAGAGCCCCAACCCCCCTGATGGGCCCTGCTCTGTTAGTGACAGGGGGCAGTGCCCCAACCCCCTGATTGGCCCTGCTCTGTGCATGACAGGTGGTGGTGCCGCAACCCTCCCATCAACCCTGCCTTGAGTGTGACAGTGGGCGGTGCCCCAACCCCCCAATCAGCCCTACCCTGAGCGTGACTGAGGGTGGCATCGCAACCTCCCAATCTGCCCTGCTCTGTGCATGACAGTGGGCGGTGCCCCGACTCCCCAATCAGCCCTGCTCTGAGCCTGACCAGGGGCTGCACCTAGGGATTGGGCCTGCCCTCTGCCACCCGGAAGCAGGCCTAAGCCAGCAGGGAGTTATTTCCCGAGGGGTCCCAGACTGCGAGAGGGCACAGGCCGGGCTGAGGGATCCCCCTCCCCCCTGAGTGCACAGATTTTTGTGCCCCAGGCCTCTAGTCCTATATAATAAAAGGGTAACATGCAAATTGATCCTAATGGGAGAACGACCAGAACAACCGCTGGACCAGTCACTATGAGGCGCACTGACCACCTCTTGGCCCCTTTCCCCAGCCAGCAGGCTCTGATTACCTGATAGCCACCTGCTGTGGGGGCAGGGCTGGCGAGTGGTCGGAAACAGCTAGCCTCTTGGTCCCTTCCCCCAGCCATCAGGCACTAATCACCTGATGGTGAACAGGGAACCAGGGGTGGGTGGCAACTGGAGAAGATGGCCCTGAACGCAGGCCAGGCCTAGGGACATTACCCGTGCACTAATTTGTGCGCCAGGCATCTAGTTTTAAAGAATATGCTACCTGAATATATTGTAGGCACTGCTCATTCAATAGGACGAAAACTTGCCACATTACGTATCCTTCTAACAGGTCTCCTTTCTGAGAATTGTTTAAAGACATTATCAAGCATCTGACAGATTTTTAATCATCTCCTTTTCTAGTTGATTGGAAAAATTTCTTTATATGCCATCTCTGTCTCTACTTTCCCCTGAGATTCTTTTTCTCTTCCACCAGAGTGGTTTTTCTGGAACACAGATCTGACTTTGTCACAATCTACTAAAAATATTTCAATTGGTCATCAAAATATAAAGGTGATTTCTGAAATCTTTAGCAAGGAGTAAAAGCTTTTTCATAATGAATTTCTATTTCTCCTCTCCATTTTGGTCATTTATTCACTCATCATTATTGTGTCTGTCAATGTGTTAGGCAAAAAGGAAATGAGGTCACAGTTCTTTTCCTCTGAGAGCTTTTAATCTCTGCTCTTCTAGTTTTCACTGTACCAATTCAGGCTATTCTACCTCTAAAATGTCTTCATCTTTCATGCATTATGCCTTTGCCCTGAAACTTTATGTCACGTGAGTGTCCTTTTATTCTTTGTCCATCTCACGTTACATCTTACTCATCCTAAATCTAGCTGAAATCGCAGCATCTTTCAAGTTCTAAATAATTTCTCCTACTTAAGTTACAGCAGAATATTCTCCAAAGTGCATGTTAATTAACAAACTATTTAATATAATATAGAGACCAATATATAACATTAAATTAATGTATAGTACTATGTATTGTAGGGACTAAAAGAAGGTCTTTATAGTTACTAAATTCAGTGTCAATTCCTGACTGTCATTTATTATCTGTGTGATTTGTTCTAGAAATACTTAGTATCTGCTTCTCTTTTTTAGTGTATGAAAAAGGCATATTAGATCTAGTTATATATCTTGATCTACATACCTAAATCTATGTCTCTATCTCTACAAACTCATTTACCTCTCCAATATGTCTTTGATCATTGCATTCTACTTGAGGTCAGGGATTCTGACATGTAAATAGTGAATACACAGTTAATTTAATTCATTTTACATAATGCATACCACTACCCATATATTATTATGTCATAGACCCTGTCTTCAACATTATCAATTTTAATTTATTAAGGTACAGACATAAATAAGAATGATTGGTTAAGTAATTGGCAGTGTTTATAATTAAACAGAACATATGCTTATGTGACATTTTCAGCAATGACTATATGATATTAAACACATTATTTAGCTACTCCAAACTTCAGTGTCTTAATTGAAGAATGAGAAAGTGATGGTATAGTCCTTTCCAGTTCCAAATTCTTATTCTGATTTTTAATTTTCTATTCTATAGGACTGTGTTTACAAAAGTAGCACTATAATAGTAACAGAAACTCTGACAGTGCTTCATTGATTTTAAACATTTTAATTGCTTTATCTATTTTATTGCAGCTGTTTTGTGAGATGAACAAGTTGTCACTATTATCTTTTAAGATGAGAAAACCTATAATAATACTTAGATGTTAAAACGTGTTCTGTTTTATAATGTCCCCTCTGCTATGCTAGTAGTTTCCAACCAGTGTGCTCAGAACATCCGGGAGGTCTCATGGCCCTGAATTTTAAATTTCAAAATCCTTAGTAGAAGAATTTATACAATTTGCAGTAATACTGATGCAAGGCCAAGCGAATTTTCTTAACACTTTGCTGTATTCAATCATAAAGAAATATATTATTTATCAATCTATCTATCTCCCACTGAAATTTGATTTATAATTTTATAACAAGTGACACAATACAGTTTGATTAAAAAAAAAAAGCTACAGACCAATCAAGCACTTGAATTTTCATCTCTGTTCTTCTTCTTACTTAGTCTGCCTTTAATCTACATCAAATTCCCAATGTGCAGAATAGACAGTAACAGTTATTCTATCAGTTCTCCATGATGGTGTATACACCAATAAACGGAAAGAAGAGCAACCCAAAGTCCTATTTGGCCACTGATTTCAATCCTCTGATTTTTATCGAGCGTTTTCTTAAGTTGCTTAAAGTTTTAGAGATACCTTGCTTCATTATGTAAATTAAGGTTCTTGCAGATTCTGAAAGTACCACAGCTAGGCAAGGAACCACAAAGAGAGAAGCCATGGCAGAAAATGGAGCAGACATCGGTTATTAGTTACTAGCTAGGCCAGTAACACACCTCATGAAAACATGGATGTCCTTGTGAATAAGATTATTTTATTGAGTAAAAACCTACTTTTAATTCATCCTGTGTCCATTATATTCCATTCTACACATGGAGTAGGTATCTAATAAATATTTTGGAGAAGTGGAAAGAATACGGAATCATAGCTCTGCTGTTTCCATATGTGAACTTGGGCAAAATACTTAGTTGTAGCTGTTGTAACATGGTACTAATCATAGTTACTTCACATGATTATTTTAACCCTTAAATGTAGTTGCCATTTACTTAAAGCTCAGGAAATGTTCATTTTACTTCCATTAACTTTTTTTAAAATATGTTTTTCTTTATTGTATTGATTTCATTTTTTTAGAGAAAGAAGAAGGTAGAGGGATAGAGACATAGACACATCAGTGAGGGAAACATCATTAATTGGCTGCCTCCTGTATGCTCCACTCTGGGGATCAAGCCTGAAACCCAGGCATGTACCCTGACTGAGAATCGAACCATGATCTTTGGTTCCTACATCATGCTCAACCATTGAGCCACACCGGCCAGGCTCTTCCATTAATCTTAAATGAATTCATAAATAACTGCTATTTTAGGCAGGATTTTGGTTTGTTTGTTTTTTTGTTCTTGATTTTTTGAGCAAAGGCCCTAATGTATTAGTGTGCACAGAATATTCTGGAAATAGCAAAAATATTAGTGATTAAATACTTTTTTAAAAACATGTTTTCATTGGCTCTCTCAACCACACCTGCGAGGGTCTTTCATTAATCTTGAATGAATTCATAAATAGCTCATTTATGTAGGAAAATGGAGGATGAGACTGCTGTTAGAAACCTGGAATTCCATATTCAATAATTTCAAATTTTTCTTCTAAGAAATGTGAAAGTATTGTAGTTGACCAGTGCTCCACTTAGATTTGTGATTTAGAAACAGTCTTCGGACAGGAGTTAAAAGTTTGATTATGAAGGTATTGATCCTCATAGAGGTCAAGGGACAGTGGATCTGGCTGGGTGCACTAGCAGTGGGAAAGGGACAGTGGGGAGATGTGAAGCAAATTTAGGTGCCACCTTGGTGGGACTTGACAACAGATTAGATGTACGTAATGCTAGAAAAAAGTTCCAGTATTTCAAGTGTGAAAAACTAGAAGAATGACAGCTGTTGATATTCACTAAGACAGGGGAAAATTTATGACTAAACTAATGTTTCATTAGAAAACATTGATAATTAAGTATAAATATATAACTATCATCTATTAAACACCGAAACTGCCACATGCTTTATCTCAATTAACCTTCAGACTGCTCCTTTGAAAGGGATATTATTTTCATTTTTCATGTAAGAAAAATGAGGCTCAGAGATACTGACTGACTTGTCCAAGTTCTCTGAGTTGAGCCAGAATGGGAGTGCCTATCTGATTCGAAAGATTATGTCCTTAAATTTATGCTACATTATGTGTTAATAAAGATTTGGGAAGAATAAGTGAAGCATTTGGCCTTATTTAGCCAAGGACAGTTCATAGCATAAAGTTTGCATATATATATGATGGATTGCCTTTGTTACCAAAGACAAAAAAAGTCAATAATTTGGAGTTGGGTTGAGATCAAAGCAATATAATAAGTTATTAAAATGAACTCACTAAGTCAAAGACAAGATACATTAGAATTAAAAGGAGAATTAAACAGGATGAAAATCACATCTTTGGAAAATGATGTATAAAAACTGACCTACTAGATTCACATTCTAATAATAGTACTCTGTGGGAAAGTGCAGAAAAATGTATGGCTATTTTTTATTTAGAACTTGTTCAATGCTACATACATTTTCCTTAAAAACCTGCAAGAGATTGTTGACTTGTTAGATAGAAAAGAGGCAGCTCTAATGCACATCTGTGAGTAAAGAAAAAATTGTAGCAACAAACTAAGCCCAAAATCCTATGATCAAACAAGACACAAGGGAACAAATGCAAATGGCCAGTGCACATATGATAAAATATTCCTATTATTAATCAAAGAAAACATTAAAATCAATAATAAGATAACTATTAAATCTACAAATGAGATAATATTGTCATCTAGGGGGAAAAAATAGTTTCTGATGAGAATGTTAAAGTATAATGACAATAATAATAATAATCATTGGTGAGAGTTTCCCTCTGGTGGGTACTAATATGAATATTTTGCATATTTTATCTTTAAATCTCCACAGTGATCACATGAAGTGGTCTTATGAATTCCATTGACAGAGGAAACTCAGCCACATAGAATTAGTCTGTGCTCACACAGATAGACTGATGTCAGAACTTGAATTCTACTAAGTCTCTCCAGAAGGTACATTCTATTTAGAGGGAACTTAACTAATTCATTAAATGTGCAAACACTTTGACCCAGCAATTCAAGAACCTCTCTTAAAGAAGTGATTAAAGCTCTGAGAAAACTTTATGGCAAGAGAGTGTGGCATTATATAACAGTCAGAAATCAGTCCAGCAATTGAGAAATAGCAGTTATATTTCAGTACTGTGGATACAATATGTATCATAAAACTTCAAAAATTATTTACTCACATGAAGGATGACTATAGTATGTTTAATTAGTAAGCAAGTTGAAGAAGAGTCTACGCAGCATAATCTTTATAAGTCCAAACCTATACTATATAAACACACAAACATTGGTGAAATGATGGGAAGCTATTCAGGGAAATGTTAGCATGTTTATCCCTCAGTGGTTAGGATATCGGCACTATTTCATTGCTAATTTTTCCATATTGAATATGATAAAACAGTCTTTTTGTCATAATTATAACCCCAACACACGTGGTTCTTTATGACCCATGAGAAAGCGTTGAATAAATTCAGCAGAAGCATTGCACGAAGGACAAAGGGAGCATAACTCAGTCAACTAGGTGAATATCTTCATCTTTTTTAAAAATTATTTTTATTTAAGTATAGTTGGTATGCATATTTTATTGGCTGCATTAGTTTCGGGTGATTCAACATTTTTATACCTTCCAGTATGATCACCTCCTAATTCTGGTGATCATCTGTCACCATATAAACTTATCACAATACCGTTGACTATATTCCCTTCCCTGGCCACCTATCCCCCGAACCTCTCTCTTCTGGTAACCATTCCTTTGGTCAATGTTTCTATAAATCCATGTTTGTTTGTTTGTTTGTCTGCTTTGTTTTGTTTGTAGATGCCACGTATAAGTGAAACCATATGGCATTTGTCTTTCTCTGCCAGATTTATTTCACTTGGCATAGAAAAATCTCCATCTTTTAACAAATATGTGAAATGTTATTCAAGGAGTTGTATTGAAAGGAGTAAACAACAGAAAGGCCACTCTCCTCATTTCCCACCCATGCATCTGCCAACACCTGTTCAGAGTTGTTCTGAGCGGCTAATCCCTGTGTGTCTTAAATGGTGGCAATTTCTCAACTTCCTGTGGTGGATACATTGCTCTACAAACTCACAATTTTAACGGAGAACTCTTTTCTGAGAATCCATTCAAAAGCTTCTTCCTCAATTTCCTCCTACTCAGTCTTCCTTGCATCTTGGTATCTAAATTCTGACTTATTCCTTTAGGGTTTTATGGCAGAAACCTATATTCTCAGATATTTATTTGCAGTATAATCAATTTGAATCCTCATCACTCTAGTTTGACTTTTCTGAATTTCCTACAATTTGTTCATACATAGGTGGTTTTCCATAGTGCTTTAAGCTCTCATTTCTGAAGAAAATAATTAAAATGATTGTTTTAGAAAATTTGACAGGTGGTCAGACAATGATTCATAAACTACTAACATTTTGGCCCTGAAAAAAGTTACCCAAAATACTGAAAAATGGGGTGTGGGGAGCGGATCTCCCCTGGCAGGTTCTTGCTTCATGAAGTCTGAAGAATAAAATTCTCAGACTAAAAGGACTTGTTAGTGAAAGGGTGGGAATTTATTGAAAGCAAATACAGACTCCCACATAGGGAGGGGTTCCCAGTGGGTAATCAACTAAGCTCTTTTTTTTCGAAGGTTTATAAATGCTGTAGCTCTTTGTCTCTTCATACTCCCTTCTAATTGGACCCCTTCCCCATTTTATGAGCCTGTGCTTTTCTAATTGGTCACTCTTTTTGCAGAATATCAGCTTTAAAGCCCAAAACCCATGTGGGGCCCTCCTCTTTCCCCCCCTTATCTTGCAACATTCCTCTATCTCCTGTGAACACGTTTCCCCCTCTCCAGCATCTGTAGACATTTCTCTATCCTCTGTGAAAGTCTGTTTCCTTTTCCTCCATACTCTGTGATTTTCTTTATCCTCCGTGTATGGATGCCTTTCCTATCCTCTTATCTTGTGGCACTTTTCTGTTCTCTGTGAATGGATGCCTTCAGGCAACTCCAAGCCCTCACCTATGCATCTCTCCCCCCATGGACCCTCTTTATTCCCAAGACTCCCTAAACCTGCCTATTTTGTCCCCCAAATTCCTCTCAATATGAACATAATGAGTTTAGCCTTCACTTTGTTTAGTAAGCAGAAATATGAGCAATTTATTTTCCACGGATGATTGGAACGCTTTACTGCGGAGCTTGCTGACCTTTCACGCTGATGTTATGCCAGGCGATGTGACATTCTGCCCAAGTCTATGATCCATGAGATTTTCCCCACAGGATGTTGTAAGGAGGAGGGTAAGGAACGGTGTGCTGACGGCACTTGGGAGAAGTTCTGACTATTTTTGCCAAAAGAGGTGAAATCTGCCTTACAGGGAATAGGCCACCGGCTTTGGAAGCAGACAAGCCTGGGTGTGGGGCCAAATCTGCCACTTACCAGCTGTCAGACCAGAGGCATGTTGTGTAAAGTCACCAAGCCTTTGTTTCTTTATATATCAGAAGAGGATACTAATATCTACCTTATCGTGTTTCTGTGATGATTCAATTAAATTACAACGTGTTTTTTATTCAGAAGATGCCCCATGAACATTGAATGAAAGGAAGTAAGTAATTTTTGTTCTTCATACTTGTTTCAAGGGTATATCACAACCCTGGGTACTGATTTAGGGTCTTCTAGATAATGCTGCAACGATGATTAGTTTCTTTCATGCCTCCCATGGTTTTAAGTGTTCATTTCAATTCACATCAACAGGATTTCTCAACCAGAAAAGATATTAACTTATTTCATTTGTCATGACAACAATTGACATCCAATTATCATTACTGAGAACATAATCTTTTATAAACAAAAATAGAAGTATAACTGAGGACTAAGTAATCCCTCTTAATTAGGAGGCACGTGTCACTGTATATGGAGCTGCCACTTGACACTTTCCCACTGTCCTTTGACACAGATGCATCTGTTTGCTTTCATAATGCTGCCATTCATAATGTTAAATTACACAAAGGTATCCAGCTTGACGGTATTTCTTCACTTTTCCTATGCTTCCTATGTCAGACCATTTGGTAGCAGTTTGTAGCATTGTCTACTAGTTACACCCATGGACTTTGTGCCTGGCATACCTGGGGTTCATTCCTAGAGTTATCACACAAAGTGTGTCCCTGGGTAAGTAACTTGTCCTGTTTAGATTGACGTTCTTCACTCATGGGGTTATTTAAGCAGTTATTTAAAGTATGTGTTAGATAATGTTAATAACACATTAAGCACAAAGTTATCTTAATATTATTAAAATTCAATTTTAACAGTCATAGTGCACATATCTCATTTTTAGATGACACCGAAAGCTCAGGAAGTCCTTTTACTATGACATGGAGGGACCTGGAGGACAGTACGCTAAGTGAATTACACAGAAACAGAAATACTATAAAATTTTATATATATGTGGAAATTAAAACAGTCAAACGCATACAAACAGAATAAAACAGTGGTTCCCAGGGGTGGGGGAGGGAAGAAGCGGAGAGGATGATCAAAGGATTCAAAGCTTTAGTCAATCTAGATAAGTAAGTCCCAGGACTGGGCCACACAGTATAGTTCCGACAGATAAGGGTATGGTATTGTATGCTTAGAAGTGGCTTACTCATAGACCTTCCTAACAGAGTGTGAGCAGTGCCAAGGGGGCTGCTAACTGGACAGTGTCCCACTGACTCAAGGGCTCACGGGCATTCTAAAGGGCACCTCAGACTCCCACACTGCCATCTCTCCTTCTCCTTACCTGTAATACCAACTCCCAGCCCACTGGCCTCCCCCCTTCCCCTTGTTCTCCATCTGCTCTGAGTTTACAACGTTTCAACTGCAGAGTCGCTCTTTGTTGAAAATAGAAATGAAACAAAACAAAGAGACTTTCTTCCCAGTGCTCTATTCTAGATCTTCTAGGGTTGGCAGCTGCTTCCTTAAGTTTAAATCATTTCTATCCCAAATTCTCTTTACCGCTCTGACCTGCTACTTATCACAATCAGGAACTCACTCTTTTTTGTTTTGTTCTTAGTTTTCTCTTCACTTAACAATAACCTGGATTCTATGCGACAAAAGTGGCAGCAGGTAGCTGACCCAAGCAGCTAAATAGGCTGTACCCTGACTGGGTACGTGTTGAGGGGACTTTGCATTCCACTTACTAAAAGAAGTATTAAGCCCTCTCATATATACATCCATTCTCTTATGGATGCCTCCACTGTCCTGTGGTTATTCCATTCATTTCCACTGGAATTCATGTTATTTCTCAGGGAGGATCTAGTTCAATTTCTCTTTTCTCCTCAAGCCTCCGGTCTTCTCAAGTTCTCCCTGATTACTGGTTCACAAGTAATAAGGCTATTGAATAAGATACTGCAATATAAATGACAAACTAATAAGGAATTGTCAGAACAAGACCCAGCCACAGAAAGAAATCCAGAGAGGGTAGGATTTTTTGGTAATAGTGTTGAAATAAATTTGGTGAAAACATGCATCTTTTTAAGTTTATTTTATCTTACTTTTACATTTTTAAAATCTTTTTTATGTCTTTATTGTTCAATTACAGCTGACATTCAATATTATTTTAGGTTAGCCCCATCTGTCCTGATTAGTGGTTAGACAATCGTAACCATTGATGGGGCTATGGGATGGGGAAGCAAAGCCTCGACTGATTGCCCAGAGACCCCAGGGTGGGTTATATGGGGGCTTGTCAGAACCCCAAGGCTCCACAGGGTGTAGCTAGCAAATTGAGGCAGGTTCTGGGGGTCCTACCTTTATAAAAAATATTGAAATGCAGGAAATTGTCATATTTCTACATTTCTTGAATATAACTTTTTTAATTGAAAGGTTATGTGATGTAACAAGAGAAAAAGAAACAGAACTATGTACATGGGACTTTGTTGAAAACACATATAATAAAACTAGAGGCCCAATGCATGAAAATTCATGCAAAAGTAGGCCTTCCTTCCCCGGGCTGCTGGCACCGGCTTTCCTCCCGACACCTGGGACCAGGGCTTCCCTTCCTCTGGCCGGCTACAGGCACCCAGGACCCTGGGCAGCTTCCGGCTTTGTCAGGAAGGACATCCAGAATGACGTCCAGAAGATGTCTGGTCTATCAGTCTAATTAACATATTACCTTTTTATTAGTATAGATTAGAGTAACTTTGAGTAGAGCCAGCATTCAGACTTGGAATCAGACATAGTTTATGATCCCAGAAAAATCCAAATTTTAAATTAAAAGCATGGAAAAGCAAAGGAGATAAGAAGAGAACACACACACACACACACACACACACACACACACAGTGGTGGAAGCATTTAAGTTCAATGGTAAATATTTTAATCCTTGGTCAAATTCATATTGCTATGTGCCCTTGGCCAACCTCCTTAAATTCTCTAACCTTTAATTGGCTTATCTATAAAAATAAGCTTTTTTGAGGTTACGTAAGTAAAACACTTACCATAGTATCTGAAATCAGTAAGAGCTGATAATTGCTGGTTTCCTAAAAAGGAAAGCTTTGACCCTCTTATTCAGCATCATTCTGCATGAGGCTACCTCCCCCAAAAGTGTGGATGTATAAACCAAACTGTAGTGGTAACTTTGTGTAATTTGATTTTTAGAAGTTATGGTATAATAGCAACAGCATTCGTGCCATCTTTTAAAAAATCAATTTCAGGTAGATTAAAAACCTAAATGTGAAAGGCAAA
The DNA here is from genome assembly GCF_963259705.1 of Myotis daubentonii. Taxonomy (NCBI): domain Eukaryota; kingdom Metazoa; phylum Chordata; class Mammalia; order Chiroptera; family Vespertilionidae; genus Myotis; species Myotis daubentonii. The sequence continues at coordinate 12,820,133 of NC_081850.1, forward strand.
ACCATAAAGCTTTTAAGAAACAACATTGAAGAATATATTAATAACCTTAGTTAAAAATAAAAGGATTTCTTAAACAGAACCACAAAATGCAGTAGCCATAGAGAAAAAGCTTAATAAAGTCAATGTTGTTAAAACTATGATGGTAATTTTCCCTTCTTCAAAAGACACCACGTACTTTTTTTAAAAAAAAAAGTGAAGAGCTGTAGAATGGAAGAAAGCATTTGTAACACATCTAGCTGATAAAGGACTTTAATTAAGATCATTTATGGTAAGAAAGAAAACTCCAAAAAAGTCAGACAACCCAATAGAAAAATTACTAAAAAAAACATAAAGTATCATTTCAGAAAGGAGGAGTAAGCATATACCAAAGGCACTAAACTTCATAAGTCAGGAAGAGTCTAAAGCAGTGGTTCTCAACCTATAGGTAGCGAACCCTTTGGCGGTCGAACAACCCTTTCACAGGGGTCGCCTAAGACCATCCTGCATATCAGATATTTACATTACGATTCATAACAGTAGCAACATTACATTTATGAAGTAGCAACGAAAATAATTTTACGGTTGGGTCACAACATGAGGAACTGTATTTAAAGGGCCAGAAGGTTGAGAACCACTGGTCTAAAGGATATCATTTTTCTTAATATTAAAATGTGTTAAGCATACAGAGCTACAAGAATTTGCATACATGGGTGGAGGGACTATAAATTGGTACAACCTCTTCACTAAACAATATACCGTAACCTAGAAATGTTGACAGTGCACTCCCTTTGATTCATAACTTTCACCCCCATGCATAGTCCATAGAGTAAAAATACTTATTTGCAATAGGTACAAGGAGGTTTAGAGCATAATCATTCATAATTGTCAAGCACTGGAAATAATCCAAATGACCAACAACATCAGAATGGGAAATACATGGTGGGGATATAAATAGAGCACAGCACAGATACATCACTGGTGTATCTAAAAGCCATCCTTTTGAACAAAAGAGAGCAAGTAACAAAAGCATGAAAGGAAGACAGATCTTGCGGGGGGGGGGGGGGATTGAGGGGGAAAGATTAACCACAGAATTTATATGCATATATACATAGCCCATGGACAGCTTTAACAGAAACCCCAACTACACTTCTCTAACTGAACTAAGGGAAATGGGATTTTGGAAACTCAGAGATGTCATTCCACTAAAATAAAAATCCCTCATTCTCCTGTGGGGGTCTCAGAAAATTCTTTTCCTCAAGATATTGTAAGGACTCCACCCCTGGCACTCAGTGGGGAAGGGGATACCCCAATTTCCCCCCTGATAACAGTTACACAAGGGTTCTCATTACATGCATCTGTATACTTCACAATGATCTGTTGATTTTAATAAGCAGATGAGCATGTATGCAATTAGCTTACCTGGGTTGTTCTACAGCCCCTGCTTACTGGCTACAAAATCTTGGCTAAACCAATTAATTTATTTTCATCTTGAACCATCATCCTTAAAATGGAGATGGTAATACCTCCGTTTATAGGAAGCGATTCTCCTTTTTTAGCAAAAAGAAAAATAGGAGGAAAATAATAAGGTGATATATACAAAAATGTTTTGGAGAATGTAAAATGCATAACCAAAATGGGAATTATCATTTGGCCAATAGTTTTGAAAAATAAAAGTATACTAGCTGGGATTCTCTGGAGAAACAGAATCAGTAGGATAAATCTATAAATCAAGAGATTGGCTCACAGGATTATGAAGGCTGTGGATTCCTACAAGCTGTTGTCTTCAAGCTGGATCCCAGGAAAGCCAGGGATTTGGCTCCAGCCCAAGTGTGAGACCTGAAGAAGAGCAACAGAAGTGTAAGTCCCAACTCCAGGGCAGGGAAGGCCGACGTCCCAGCTCCACAGTCAGGCAGAGAAAGCAAATTCTAGCTTCCTGCACCTCTGTGTTCGATTCTTGCCTTCAACAGATTGAAGGATGCCCACCGAAACTGGTTTTTAAGCTGTTCTATTCAGTTTAAAAACGCAAGTGCTGATCTCTTTCACACACACCCTCACAGACACCAAGAAATGTTTGCCCAACTATCTGAGCACCCCATGATTTTGTCAAGTTGACACAGAAAATGAATCATCACATCAAGCATGTTACAACCAAATCATACCCAGAGCTAAAAAAAAAAAAAAAAAAAAAAAAAAAAAAAAAAAAAAAAAAAAGAAAGAAAGAAAAGAAATCTGTTGTTTCTGTTCTACTAATTGAGAATCAAGAGCAGGCACATAATCATTCCCTCGAAAAGTAGTCCTGTCCTTAATTTGTAAATGTGGAAATATTGAAGCCAGAAACGTTAATGTTTTCCGTCAGTAAATTCCAAGGTTAGAATTGGAATCCAAGTCTCCTGACATGCAGCTCATGTTCATCCCTCCCTGGAAACTGCACTTAGGATTATAACACATCCCGGAGGCTGCAGGGAATCTATGAGCAGGACTGCAAGCAGCAGCTGTGGTCTACATCCTTTTTCACTCATTTGGTTTCTCCCTTTTCTGCGTGGTTTTAAAGCTGAGGCTTACTATCAGTCGGCAGCCTCTGGCAGTGTGAGGGGAAGATGAGCCTGCCATGGTGCCATGAAAAATGAAAAGTATAATAACATGTAATGAAGTGAAATAAAAGCCCTGCTCAATGCCCCAATAAAACTGCCACTGTGCGGGTGCTGCAGCCTGGGGGGGGAGGGGGCGGTGACAGAAAGGAGCGAGTGAGATCAACGCAGTGTGGAGTGACCATGCTGTTGTGCAGGGTCCTGAAGTCATACACATCTGTGAGCTGATGGGAAGGGTGGGTGGCAACGCACTATGCAACTCGTTATGATGTTTAACCTTCATCAAAGTCAGGGTAAAGCCAATATTTAAAGCAATGTTTGCATCTGTCTTATCATTACTTACCATATTCAAATAGTAAGTTCTGAACTAATTCTACTATAGATTCCATTAATAAGTTACAAAATGTGCCCTGGCCGGTTTTGCTCAGTGGTTAGAGTGTCGCCGCCCCCCCCCCCCCCCGCCCCCTGGCCCCCGACCGAAGGGTCAGGGGTTCAATTTGATTCCTGGTCAAAGGCAAGTACCTGGCTTGCAGGTTCCATCCAGCCCGATCTGGGTGGGTGAGGGAGCAAACCGATCGATGTTTCTCACATTGATATATCTATCTCTCCCTCCCTCCCACCTCCTTTCACTCTTTCTAAAAATCAATGGGAAAAAATATCCTCTAATGAGGATTAGTGGGGGGGGAAGTTACAAAATGCACTCACAGACAATAATTACTATATTCTCATTGAAAATTGAATGTAGGTTATTTGAGGAACTTGGGTAAAAACAAATGAATGAACAAAAAACTTTCTTCCTTAAAATTCGTAAAGTCGGAAACCCTAAGTCCCCTGTTAAGTTTTGACTTATGTAAGTGCTGAGAGAGCTCTGACATCCCCCATTATCTGTGGGATGTAACATGGGGCCATTCGGCAGCTGGATGACAGTGATAAAGTCCGGACTAATGGTGTTCACTCTCCACAGTAACCCCGATGTACCTGGCCTTTTCAAAACAGGGAGGCTAATATCTAACAAGTCATGTTAAAGTCAGAGTGAGTGAACCTTAAAGTAAATGCAACATAACATCCTTTGCATTTCAGCTTTCCTTGAAATGTCATCACTTAGGTTCAGTGTCAAAGCCAAAAGCCAAGGATTCTGGGTGAGTTTTGAAATGTGTGTTAAGCAGAAAACAATCCAGCGAGGGGAAAAAAGGTTGAATCATTTGATGTCACTTGATAAGTGAGCACTCAATTTTTGTTTTGGTAATGGAGGTGCTGGTACTGGATTCAAGGAGCTTTCCTGCAATTAAAATTAAATTATTTTCATTAAGATATAATTTGGTTTCTTCATCATAGAAAATACTGGAAATGGGTGACTTATTTTTTAAATACCTACTATGTACAGCTGTTTTTGCATATGTTATATGCAAAATGAGTACATGTGACCTTCTAAGTAAATATATGTTTTCTCATTTTACTGACATGGCAACTGCAGCTCAGAAAAGTGAAAGAACCGTTCAGAGTCATTAATTCAGTAAGTGGTGGGAACTAATACAACCACCGGTCTGTTCATGATCTCTTGTTTTAAGTATGTAACACAACTCCTGGTGAAAAAATGAGCTATTTTGTTAATAACTATGTTTAGAGCAGTAAAAAGCATGCTGAGTGTTATATGTTTGGTTGGCTGGTTTAACCTGCATGTATCTCCTATAATAAAATACCAGGTCTGTATCTCACTTCTAAGACTGGAAAAGGGGTGAGGAGGGAGTGGGTGGGCAAGGTAATCAGAGATGATGGACTAGAGGAGAAAAGGGAAATGGGAAAATGGCATATAAGAGGAGCCAACCAGAACGTAGGTGTTCTAAAGTCTAAGGCACATCGTCATGAGAAAATAAAATAGTAGAAAAAGAGTAGGACTTCAGAGAGGAAATAAAATGCTTCCTCAGCTCGAAGTTAATCAGCCTTAGGGTTTTGTAGTTTTGATTTGTGTCTCTCCACTTCCTTTTTTTGGAGGCATCTTAAATATTTAAAGGCTCTGTGCATTCTCCTTTAAACAGAAACTTCAGTAGAAAAAAAGCTAGGGCTTGATCCTTTAATAATGGTAACTTACAGTTTGTGACCTATATTTTTTCCAGCTTTATTGAGATACAATTGAAAAATAAAATGTAAGGTGTACAATGCAATGCTTTGATATATGTATACATTGTGAAATAATTATACCATAATCAAGGTAATTAACATATCTGTCATTTCATTCTTGTTACTTTTTTTAGTGTGTGAAGATCTAATTTCAGAGCCAATTTTAAGCATGAAATACAGTATCTACCTATATAAAAGGCTAAGTGTCCCTCTGACGGTAGCTATGATGTGCACTGACCACCAGGGGGCAGACGCTCAACACTGGAGCTGCCAAGCTGCAGTGACTTGGCAGCTGCGGTTCTCAGGTGATGCACCCTGAAACACATCCCGGAACCAGAGAGGAGGGAGCTCTATTCTTCGTGGGACCACGCGATTCCACCTTCGGCCATGGGTTATTTTTTTTGCTGTGGCACTATCGGCCCTGAATCTGGTTTACTGCACATTTGCATTTGCAGCAACTTTGCAGAGTGCCCTCTTGCACTTTGGGACCCCTTAGGGGATGTTGGAGAGCCAGTTTCAGCCCAATTCCCGCAGGCCAGGCCAAGGGACCCCACCTGCCAGAGGGACCCTGCTCACTCCGCAGACGCCCTTCGAGCTGAGCAGCCAGAGAGGGACAGCTGGATGTTGGCTCCAGGGCATGTCCAGCCTGTCTTGCCCAGTCTTGCCCCACCAGCCACCTTCTAATTAATTTCCTTTCAATGTGCATGAATCCATACACTGGGCCACTAGTCCTATATAATAAAAGGCTAATGTGCAAATCGACCAGATGGCAGAATAACCAGTTGCTATGACACACACTGACCACCAGGGGGCAGACACTCCACACAGGAGCTGCCCCCTGGTGGTCAGTGTGCTCTCACAGGGGGAGCACCGCTCATCCAGAAGCCCGACTCATGGCTAGCGAGCGCAGCGATGGTGATGGGAGCCTCTCCTGCCTCGGCAGCAGCGCTGAGGATATCTGACTGACAGCTTAGGCCTGCTCCCCGTGGGTTCCACTGAGGGCTCCCAGACTGAGAGAGGGCGCAGGCCAGGCTGAGGGACACTCTCCCCACCGAGTGCACGAATTTTGTGCACCAGGCCTCTAGTATTAACTACAATTCACCATTTTGTGCATTAATCCCCAAAAGGCCCTGTTCTCACAGGAAAGCCAATTACTAAATTGCCTAAAGGACAGTTCAACTTAAATAAGAATAGTAAACCTTGAGTCTGCAGACTCCTAGTCCTAACAATGCAATTCAACTAATTAAACAAGCAAGACTAGGAATAAGAACCAAGAAAGTAATCTTCAACTACATATCAGCAGTGACCAGCCAGTGGTCAGAGAGATCATACAGATTCAGAATATAGCCTTTATTTAATTTCAGGATGAGAGCATCTTCAAAAGCTGCCTCCCTCTTGTTACTCCACTTTTTTAAAAATTAAATCTTTATTGTTGAAAGTATTACATATGTCCCCTTGTATCCCCATTGACCCCTTCTCGCCTGCCCTCACTCCCCACACTAGGCCTTCACCCCGCTATTGTCTGTGTCCAGGGGTTATGCGTGTATGCATACAAGTTCTTTGGTTGATCTCTTCCCACTCCCCCCCACATCTTCCCTCTAAGATTCTGCAGTCTGTTCTATGCTTCATGTATCACTTTTTAGAACATACATTTATAAAGACTATTTTTATTGTTAAATGTCACTTGAAGTATCTTTATTTTCCACAAATTTGTTCTCATGTAAAAAAAAATGATGATTAAGGGTACAAATATATATGAGCCATGTGAATCAGTATTTATCTCTTAAATGAATATTTAAGAAGCTAGCACACTACAGGTCTGGATAATAAACTTACCCAGTTTGGTTATGGTAATAAATTAGCATTTCCTGGAAAGTTTCAACATCTCCATAACATGTTTTATAGCATTTCCTAACACTTAGTCAATGCTATATATTTTTAGAATGACAGGCACTGATATGGAGGAAAAGTTTTTGTTTATATCATGACACACAGCACATGTTCCAAGGTGTTTTAGTTTGGGTGGGGAGTGTTTATATTGTTTAGTTTAGTTTAGATTTGATTTGTTTTCAACTGAGGAGAAGGAAATGGAGGGGTGCCATTCCCAGCTTCACAGGGAAACATCCAGAGAAAAGAGCAGTGCTGTGGAGTGAGGTCTGCGAGATCCGAGTGACTCTCCAGCCCCGCGGAGTGCCTGCTCCTCCACTTTCCAGGTGCAGGCCGAGTCTGAGAGAAAAGGATCACTCAGTGCCACCAGGGCTGCCGATACCTCTTCAAGCTTGTTCTTTCTCCAGTTAATCATTTTCAGTTTGATGGATGGGTTTTCAAACACATACAAGTCCGCTGGGAACCTACTTCTACAGGTTATTTTCTAAAGTGAGAAAGATCTTGAGTTCAGCCTCTTTTGGTAGAAAATTATTCTTCCAGAGTTTGGGGCAAATCTGTAGCACAAAACATTGCTATATCAACATTTTCTTGGAACAAAATTATATCTGAATACATTTTTATAGTCTTATGTTGGGTTTTTACTCTGTGCTTAGTGCTGTATAAATTACTTCACTTAGTACTATGAGAATAAAAACCAAAAGAAGGGTACTGTTATTGCTGCTATTATCTTGATACAGCAGATGAGGAAACTAGGCATAGAAAAGTTAAGTTACTCGCTCAATATCAAATAGCTCATAAGTGAAGAGTTAGAATATGAACCCAGGTCTACCTGACTCCTGACCTTGCACTCTCAGTGTTTACATTTTACTATCTTTCCAGCAAGAAGCATGGCCATGTTTGTCAGTACAAGAAAACAATCTGGAAGATACCTGAGAGCTAAGTAATGCATTTGAGCAATAGTATAGTTATCTATTTTAATTAGTGATGCCAGAGAAATTATAAAGATCACTACATGACATTTGTTGAAAATAATCCTATATAATAAAAGGCTAATATGAAAATCAACTGAACAGCAGTACGACCAGTCGCTATGACGTGCACTGACCACCAGGGGGCAGACGCTCAACTCAGGAGCCGGGCTTACAGCAGGTGAGAGCAGCAGTGGTGGCGGGAGCCTCTCCCACCTCTGTGGCAGTACTGAGGATATCCGACTGTTGGCTGTCAGGTGGCTCCCAGAGGGCTCCCAGACTGCAAGAGGGCTCAGACCAGGCTGAGGGACCCTCCCCCTCTCCCAGTGCATGAATTTCATGCACCAGGCCCCTAATCCTATATAATAAAAGGTTAATATGCAAATTGTCCCCTCGGGAGTTCAACCGACTGGGAGCACGATTGCTCACTATGATGTGCGCTGACCACCAGGGGGCAGCACAGAACAAAGGAAGGCCCTGCCCACAGCCAGCCGGTGGGGGAAGGAAGGCCCTGGTTGGCCCTGATCACTGGCCAGGCTTAAGGGACCCTAACCATGCATGAATTTTTTGCACCAGACCTCGTGTCTATATAATTGTGTCTTTTAGTAATTTTTATAGAAGCAAGCAATTTCAAGTTCGATGCATGTTCTCTATTTTTTATATATTACTAGGGGCCTGGTGCACAAAGATTTGTGCACTGGGAGTGGGTCCCTCAGCCCAACCTGCACCCTCTCCAATCTGGGAGCCCTCAGTGGAGCCCTCTCCAATCTGGGAGTTTCTGTCTGTCTTTGCAATCATATGAGCAAATTCTCTGAGACCCCCAACCCAGTTTGATTTGTTGCTCACAGAATAATAGAGGCATTTTTTTTTCTTTGCTTCATTGTTGGAGATGTCCTGGAAGTTTTAGGATATCTTCCCTTTAATTTTTCCTAGACACTCTGATTTTACTTACATCTCTCACCTTTGATTTCCCTTCATCCCCCACTGCAACAGTAACTTGCTCCAGGCTCACTTTGCTCTAGTGTCTAGGAGATCCATCTGCCACCAGAACTACGATTCCCCGCGCTCTTGATTTTCCCTTCCTGCTCTGTCTCCATCCCACGGCCTCCCACTCTGCCAAGTCCTCCAAGTCACCAGCTCTCCCTCTCTGCTCTCAGTCTGGCAGCTTGGGGAGCTAAGTTCCCAAGCTGCTCCACTCTCTGCTGGCTCTCCAACTTTGCTCTCTGCCCGGTGCCTGTGTATGCAAATTAACCCACCGGCTTTGTCAGGTTAATTTGCATACTCACTCCTGATTGGCTGTTGAGTGTAGTGGAGGGACAGTCAATTTACATGTTTCTCTTTTATTATATAGGATGTCTATTTTATCCTATATAATAAAAGCCTAATATGCAAATTGACTTAATGGAGGATCTATTGATGGAATGACCAGTTGCTATGATACACACTGACCATCAGGGAGCAGACACTCAATGCATTAGCTGCCCCCAGCCCGCAGGCCCCAGGCCAATCAAGGCCGGTGCCAGTGGGGGATCAGGCTAATATGAAAATTGACTGAACATCAGAATGACCAGTCACTATGATGAGCACTGACCACTGGCCAGGTCTAGGGGCCCTACCCATGCACAAATTCCATACACCAAGCCTCTAGTCCATTATAAAAAGCTGTAGGCTAGGCTGGAATCAATAATTATCTACCAAAAATTTTGGAGGAATAAATGGAGTCTAACCAATTAAAGATGATTACATTAGTTATCCTTGGGACTTTCTTTTGCTCTGGTTCTTTAGTACATCAAGGCACTGTTTTTACTCTGGATTCCAGCAAAGAGAGTATATGCCCCTTCTTGCACTTGCCTCTTCCTCAATTCCTGATTCTGTGTTAAAATCCCAGGGAACTAGAACCAGATGTTAATCCTGCCTGCAAGCATCCCCACGAAAACTTGAACATTTCTGGTTATCCATTGTTTCTCAGTATGTATTAATAGTAGAAGACAGTTGAAGAATAATGTAAATCTTTTTAAATCTCTAATAAATTTCAAAAATTAAGGCATTAATATTGCATGCCCCTATCAGAGATATTATAAACACATGCCAGGGCTAGGACATGCCAATAAAGTTTCATTTAGATTTTCTATAAGGCATAGAGAATTATCATGGGTGGAAATATTACTTTTTATTCATTCATCTGTCAACAGACATTTAGGTTATTTCTATGCCTTAGCTTTGTGAGTGGCACTGCAATGAATATGGGTGTGCAGACATTTCTTCAAGATATTGATTTCATTTCCTTTGGCTATCTATCCAGAAGCAGGATTGCTGAATATGGTAGTTACATTTTTTATTTGTGAGGGCTGATGGCTGTTTGCAGGCTGGCCAAGCCCCCCAGCAGGGACCCTCACCCCATGAGGGTGTGGCCAGCCTGAGTGAGTGGCTGATGGCTGTTTGCAGGCTGGCCATAGCCCTTCAGGGTGGGGGTGCCCGCTGTGTGCCTGTCCAGCCTGGGTGAGGGGCTGATGGCTGTTTGCAGGCTGGCCACAGCCCCCAGCCACCCAAGCTCCCAGTGGAGGCTGGCTGGAAGCAGGTATCTGGGATTTGTTTGTCTTCTATAATTGAAACTTTGTTGCCTTGAGCGGAGGCCACAGCCAACCAGGGCAGGCGGGAAGCTTGGCTTCCTCCATCGCTGGGGCAACCAAGCCTCCTGCTTGCTCCAGCTCTGTGGCTGCCTGCCGCCATCTTGGTTGGGTTAATTTGCATATACTCGCTCTGATTGGCTGGTGGGCGTGGCTTGAGGTGTAGCGGAGATGTGGTAAGTTTGCATGTTTCTCTTTGATTAGATTAGATCTTATAATATTTTGAATTACACTGCCCTAACAATGATGTAGTTCAAACATCTTCTAAAATTTCACTAGCCTATGTATTTTCTCTCTTGTGAAAAGCCTTCTCATATCTTTGGCCCTATTGTGTGTGGTATTTAGGGTTTTATTTTTTTATTTGTGATTTTTTTTAGTTGTTGGTGCTGTACCTGTTACTCTATAGGAATTATTTAGCTGGTATCGATTTAAAAAAAAAAATTTGTCTGTGCTTACGGCTGACATTTTTCCATTTATAATTATGTTTTCATTTAGGATTATTTTTGATGAGCCAATTTCTTCATTTTAATATTGTTAAATATTGTCAATAATGTTTATGCCTAAAATATGTTCACCAATATGTTCTACTAAGATGTTCACAGTTTTGTCTTTAACATCCATATCCTTGATCTATCTGGAGATGATTTGATTTTTGTGGATAGCCAGTTTTCTAGTTGCCTTTATGGAATGCTCCCACTGTTTCTTACTGACGAGACAGGACATCCCTGATATACCTCAAGTTCTCTGGGTGTGTGAGTCTAGTTCCTGGTTCTCTGCTCTATCCCATTGGCCAGTTTTCTATCCCCATGCCAGTGGCATAATATCTTTGTTATTGTAGTTTATAAAAAGTCCTGATAATTGATGAGTGACCATACAAAAATTTATTTATTTACACAGTGAAATGAAAAAAACAATCAAAATGAATTACAGCTACATGAAATAGTATGCATGAACTTTAATACAATATCATTTGGTGAAAAAAAAGTACTAAATTATTATATCCAGCATGATACCACTATACATTTCAATAAAATTAAAAATAATGCAAAACATGGGTTTTATGAATACATATAACAATAAAAAACATTAAATAAAAATGAAATGTATAAAACTGCTCTTTCTCAGGCTTATGATTACAAAATCCATAATTTTTTACATTAAGATGGTAAAAGAGAAAAACAATAGGGTTATCTCAATTAGGTGCAGGAAAAGCACTTGATAAAATTTAACACAGTGATTCATAAATAAATGAGAACTCATTAATCAAGTGTTTTTGAAAACAAAACGTCAGTGATCGTTGAGCTCCTGTCCATCTTCTTTCAACCACTCCAGACACAACAGCTCCAGGTAGGCATGGATAAAAACAAGCTGGAGCAGAAGCCAAAAAGGCCAAGTGCTCTGCAGCATGATGACATGGAAGCCTGCAGGAAATGTGTAGCCAGGCAAGGAGCTGCTTTACACGTCTCTCAGCTAATTATAAAAAATGTTGTAAGAAGTGATCGGTCATCTTGGAGGGTCATCTCAAGTACTGAGCTAAAGACAGAAGATGCTGAGCAAAACTAACAGATGACTCCTGACAACAGAGAGAAAACTGAAAGCAAGATTAGAATACAGCTGCAATGATGTTACTACCTTTTTGAAAAGTTCTTTATCTCAAAGTTACACAAGCAGAGAGCTTGTGAGAATAAAAGGAGAATACTACCGTTACTTGCTAAGGTTGGTCTGGGGGACAAGAAAGGAATTGTGTGTGGGACTCATTATCACAAGCACACCATGACGCTTTTCGAATAAAAAAAGGAAATGCAATGGACCAGCATTGACCCTAGCAGATTTTGTCTTGTCCTTCACTTCCCTGTGTTCTACTATGAGATCTGCACTTCTCTAAGAAAGCCTGACCCCTTGCAAAGACACTTTATGATGAAAGCATTGCTGAATTTGATATAGCAAGATAACAGTTATATTAATACAGCCCACTAATAACGCAATGACCGAGGCCTTTGTCAACATCAGATACCGAGGAGACAAAGCTGAAGCAGAGGAAAGAGGGGAAATCAGCTAGCTTTCCAACTTCAGTGTGTCTCATTCTAAAATTTATACAGTACACCAGTTGTCATCCAAACTGTCCCGCAGATAGGTTTTTGTTTATGACTTGTGATAGGGTTATGTTACTTCTGTTTGAATTTTTATCATTCTCATGTGGGATTTTTGTTTAATATTAGAGTAGCAGAGATAGTTAACATTTAGGGAGTTATCTGTTTTCATTTTGAGGTACTCTATATGGGGATGTGGATTTGTTATATGTTATAAATGTTTGATATAGTACTTTTGGAACTTTGTGGTTTCACAATGGTCAGTGTTAAACCTGCTTTCAAGTCTAAATAAAGAAAACCACCTGGCGGGAGATAAAAGGGGTAATGGGTTCTAGTTCGAAGTATAGTTATTGGGTGTCCTTTAAGGCTTTGAGCTCAAGGCAGTAGTAAAAATAGCTATGGCAATGGATATTACTTGTTGAACAAGTATATCTTTGCAATACTACAATACAATCTCAACTTGCGCACTGCTGATTAGAGCTTCAGAAGTGTTCCTTTAGAGAAACTTCTAGCCCAATTTGGTTTGGATAAGGGCAGAAATAGTTTATATTCCATAATTTGTAAAGTTGCCTGCTGTTCACTTTCATTATTTTTGCTGCATTTGTTTTTATATAAATACTAGAGGCCCGATACACCAAGATTCATGCAAGAATGGGCCTTCCTTCCCCTGGCTGCCAGACCGACTTCTCTCTGGCCAGAGCCACCTTTCTGCCTTCCCACACTTCCCAGAGGCCCAAAGTGGCTGGAGTGGTGTGGAACACCTGTGCCGTCACCATGGCAACAACGCAAGCATCCCTCCCCGCCTCCAGCTGCTCAGAGCCAGTGTATACAAATTAACCCACCATCTTTGTTGGGTTAATTTGCATACTCACTCCTGATTGGCTGGTGGGCTTCACGAAGGTATGGTCAATTTGCATATTTCTCTTTTATTAGTGTAGGCTAGAGGCCTGGTGCACAAAAGTCATGCACTGGGCCTCGGGGGTCCCTCAGCCTGGCCTGCACCCCCTTACAGTCCGGGATCCCTCAGGGGATGTCTGCCTTCTGGCTTAGGCAGACATCTCTCTCGCAATCCAGGATCCGTTGCTCCTTACCGCCCACCTGCTCGCTGCTCCTTACCACTCGGCTTGCTGCTTCTTAGCGCTGCTTCAGCGGCAGAAGAGCTCCCACCATTGAGGCTGCACTCACCAGCCATGAGCCCATCTTCTGGCTGAGTGGTGCTCCCCGTGTGGGAGCACACTGACCACCAGGGGGCAGCTCCTGCATTAAGCATCTGCCCCTTGGTGGTCAGTGCGCATCATAGTGACCAGTCATTCTGGTCATATCACCATAATGGTTGCTTAGGCTTTTATTATATAGATTTTAGACAACTTAAAGAAAAAATAAATGTATAAATCAAGATGCAATAAAAAGGTATTTTCTGACTGACATTCATTATTTATATATGTCCATCAGAAAGACAAAACACATGTTTAACTTTTCTTAGGTGTTTTTATTTTTGTGTTCTACATGCATGATTATAAGAGAAATAATGTCGGATGAAGGATAGGTTTGTTTAAATTTTTTATGTCCTTTCCAATACCAATTCAGAAATAATTGTTAGTATATGCATATTCAGTTAATGTAGGTGGAATAAAAGTTTCATGAATGGACTTTTAAAAAAAATGATTGCCCACTATCATCTCTCATTCATTTTTACTTGGCATTATACCCAATATAATCAGGTGAACAATTACAGATATGGGGATAAGAAAATAAGGAGTAAAACTGTTTCTTTACAGATGGTATTACTTCTTACACAGAAAATTCAAAGTAATCTACAAATTATTAGAAGGCAGAAAAGTCTTGTCAACATAGCTGGGCAATGGTTAGTATACAAAAGCCAATTGTATTTCCATAAACCTTCAACAAATAAATAGGATGTGTAAGTAAAGATTTTTTTACAAAAGTATTAGAAAATATCTACTACCTTAGAAATAATTTTAGTAAATCCAGGCAGGCCCTTGACTGTGAAAAGTTTGCAACATTATTTTAAAACATAAAGAATACCTTACACGCCGAAACCGGTTTGGCTCAGTGGATAGAGCGTAGGCCTGCGGACTGAAAGGTCCCAGGTTCGATTCTGGTCAAGGGCATGTACCTGGGTTGCGGGCACATCCCCAGTAGGAGATGTGCAGGAGGCAGCTGATCGATGTTTCTCTCTCATCGATGTTTCTAACTCTCTATCTCTCTCCCTTCCTCTCTGTAAAAAATCAATAAAATATATATATATATTTTTTTTAAAAAAGAATACCTTACAGAAATGGAGAAATATGTTTATTGAGAGAAAGGCAAATTTAGGTTTCATGAAACTTCAATAAAAATCATAATTTTTCCCCGAAAACTTGATGCATTTATTCTAACATTTAGTTGGAAAAGTAATGCCAAGAATAGCCTCGACCACACAGTCTCCCTGGGAATATTTACTGCTTTGTCAGGCAAAGATGATTTGCCTTTAGGCCAGAGGGAGAAACATTGTTAGGTTGCCTCCCATACACACCCAGACTGGGCATCAAACCTGCAACCTTTGGGTGTATGGGACTATGTTCCAACCATCTTAGCCACCCAGCCAGGGCTAATACTATTCTTGAAATGTAAGAAAAGTTCATTTAGATAACAAATATATCTGATGTTGAGATAATAGGAAGTACTCTAAAGCTTATAAATTATTTTTTAATTAATACAATATCTATGAACAAGAAATGAAGTGGATCTGATTTTACCATAATTACACTAATGAACAAAGCATCTCTACCCTCTTAATCATCCACATGTTTGGGAAATAATTTTTTTTATGAAGGGCAGTGTGTTAATTAGAGAATCAGAGTGCATTAAACATGGTACCTTATAAATATGTCTTGATTTATTCTTGTCCCACTTTGTCATGTTAATATGATAACAATCAGAGATAGTCACATAAAAAGCTGAATCTAATAGCCAGAGTCAAATTAGGCTAAATCAGTATATATGCATTTTTAAAAAATCTGATTTATGCTGCCTTGTATTCAAAAATGTGAGTTAAAAACATTTGCCCATTGCTTTTCACCTATTGCCCTTCTCTTCCCATCATTAGAAATCATGGCTAGTTACTGTGATTTTCTGATTGCTCTTCTCAAAGTTGCAAGGGATAAAAGCACTTGACCTACATTCTCCCTTCGGCTCTTCCTTCAGTAACCTGAAAGAAAAAAAAATTAGAGTTCACAGTGAGAACAATAATCTTTCCTGTACCACCTATACCTTTATTCCCAGGTGCAATCAACAGTGACAGCATTTGAAGACGCTAATCAGTCAGATTCTGAAATTATTGATCTCAGAGAAAAGTGCATGAATGGTTTTCTTTCCATTTGTTCAAATCTGTGGTTAGCTCCAAATAGAAAACTCAGTAACATCAGTGACTGAGATCCTCCTACAAATCGATGTGTTAAGTCACACTCATAAAAAAGTAAAAGGTATGAGGAAATTTGTGTGAGACTATTAACATTCATGTTTGGTTTGAGGAGAGGTCTGGCTCAAGGCAATAATGTACAACTTGAGGAGATGGGTCATGAAGGGAGTTTGGCTACAAACATTCCCATGGTTCCCTTCTGGTTAGACCCTTTGATGTGTTGTAACGTAAGCCCTAAGAGGATCTACTAGTCTTTATATCTATAAGATTCAAGTTTGATCATGTATATAAAAATAATGTCATTGCATTAAAGAAGCTCTCATCTCTTACAGCAGAAGAGCAGAGAAAATTGAAGAAATCCAATGATTTAATTGTTTGATTGAACTACAAAGAAAATTAAATTCCAGACCAAGGCTAGTCTTCTATGCCAAGGTCAGGCCTTGGCTGTGATGCCCCAAGATGAGATAGATGGTGGTATCTGAGTGGATGCTCCTATATATTTTGACTTTCCAGCTTTCTCCCAAACTTCTGAACCTAAAGAAGTTCCCTATCTCACCATTACACACACACACACAACACACACCCATACAAACATGCACACACACACACATACACACAAACACACACATACACACCACTATTCCTATGCTAGTAGAAAGTGCAGAATTTTCTATCTTAAAAAGTAATAGGGCCCTAATCGGTTTGTCTCAGTGGATAGAGCATCGGCCTGCGGACTCAAGGGTCCCAGGTTTGATTCTTGTCAGTGGCATGTGCCTTGGTTGCGGGCACATCCCCAGTGGGGGGTATGCAGGAGGCAGCTGATCAATGTTTCTCTCTCATTGATGTTTCTAACTCTCTACCCCTCACCCTTTCTCTCTGTAAAAAATCAATAAAATATATTTTAAAAAACGTAATAGGGTACTTTCTCAGGATTTGACCTCACCTCTCCTTTTGTCCACTATGAAAATAACTGGAGTTAAATTATAATATAATCTTCCTTGGGCATTACTAGGCCTGACACAAGAGAAAGAAGATTATATCACAAAGTAGTTGCAAAACCTATGATGGCAGTAGCCAAGAGAGTAAAGACAGAACCAGGTTCCAAAAGTGCTTGATAAAAGTTATTAGAACATACAATTGGGTAGGGAAAAATTGACAATGTGTTCACAAGAGGCTAGACTTAACATGCTAACAAGGAGTGGGTAATGCTAATTTCTGCTAAAATGAGCCATAGGAGCATGGAAAAAGATATACCCTTATGGAAGGAAGTTAAAAGGACAGAATTGCCATGGTAAATAGCAAAGGAATGGATTATAAAGTTTAGAGAATTGGACATTTCGGAATGGATATACAGTGTATGTCCTAAAAATTCTCTAGATGATTGTATTCCACAGAAAAGCCCAGAGGACACACAATATACAAAGTGATAAGGAATGCATGGTTGAGAAAATCAAAAGTTTTGGTGGTGGCTTCCTCTCTGGGCCAGTGTTGATGACTGTAAGAGAGGCTGCTACAGAGCTTGGCTCACTAATTTCGATAAGGATGCTACAACCCTGAAAAACTAGAGGCCCAATGGTGTTGCTTAGGTACCAGAAGGCAAGGGATTGCCATTATTGTAACAACCTGGAATCGGGAGTGGCAGCTAAGAAGGCCTAAGTAGAGTTACAAACATGACCAAAAGAAAATGTTTTGCCCAAGGCTAATTAGATGGGTCCTTTTACCATCAGAGGAAATAAGACTGGGTGACTGAGAATCTGATGGCAGTCACCTCAGCAAAAAGTTCTGATACCTTGCCCTAGTTTAGAACAAAACCATTTTTCAGATGTGGAACTCATTGACTGAAACTATGTCCAAATTTCTAGGAAGGAGGACTGAAATATCATAGAAAATGCTTATGGTAATAATTTTAGTACTTTTCCAAAGTAACCTATAGTTATTTACTCAAATAACTGTATAGCTGAAAAAAAAAAAAGGTCTAGAGGAGTTGAGGGATGTACACAGTATCTGAGTTGGCATTTTTACCCAGAATCCTCACTATCATTCGGGCCCTTCTAAGAGAGGTATCATATGCAGGCCAATAAGTAAATACAATCCTGGGCCATGGTCAGCTTAGAGGGCCCACTGGGTCTACAAACCTATCTAGGGCACCTTGCTAGTCGCCATTTGTATGTTTAAAGTGACCTACTTGGCAATAGCAAGCCACATGTTGATATTCTGGAGAGTGGAAGATAACCCTACAAAGAATGAAAAGCCAAACTCGTCCATACAGTTTGTAAAGGCACAGTGCTCAGGTGCATTCTGGACTATGCTTCCAAAGCAGGAGACAAATAACAGCATTTGGTATATCCTACCATGATAAAAAGCACAGTAGCTGGTGCATCTCCTCAGGTTCTGGGGCCAGCATGTTACACACCTAAGAATACTTCTCAGGGACATGTGCTGAAGGCAGTGAAACTACCTGCTTTGAAAGGTTTCCACAGTAGGAAAGGGCTCTGCAGCAAGTCCAGGTTATAGTTCCAGAAGCCCTTATGCTTGAGCCACATGGCTGTGCAGACCCTATAGTGTTGGAGATAGCATGGTTAGAAAGGATGCAGCATGGAATTTGTGGCAAGCCCCAGTGGTAAAATCACAATGTGGGAACCTGGATTCTGAAGCAAGACCCTGCCATGTACCAGAGAAAATTGTATGTCTTCTGAGAAACTCCAATAATTCTGGATCAAAATTATGCTCAATAAAGCAGGAGATTACACTCCTTTGGAAAACCAACTTGTTGAATGCTGTCGAAAGCCTAGTAGAGACAGAACACTGACCATAGGCATTAAATGATCATGGATCTGGAGCTCCTCATTCAAAGCTAGGTCTGTCCATCAACAAATTATAAGTTTAGGTGGGCCTAGCAGCAATTTGACAAAAGATAGAAGCGTTATATCCCAAACTGAACATGTGAAGGATCATAAGGCACAAGAAACCCATATAAATAAGGGGTCCAGCCACAATGGCATCCATTACTATTGCAATAGTGCCTTCCCATGAGCTTACAACTATGGTCATATCAGGGTTCCCATTGGACGAGCTGAAGAAGGAGGACAAAGTCCAAACTTAGATTATGAGTATGTTGGGTCAATATATGAGTGTGAGCCAATATATGGATGTTAGCTGCATTGCAACCTCATTTGGGATTGGCCTTGAAAGATTGCTATGAGGAAAAACCCTTCCAATGGGGCAGTAACAGTGATGTTGAAAAGAAATGGCCTGAGATTAGATAGATATAGATATATAGGTATATAGATATATAGATATATAGATATATAGATATATAGATATATAGATATATAGATATATAGATATATAGATATATAGATATATAGATATATAGATATATAGATATATAGATATATAGATATATAGATATATAGATATATAGATATATAGATATATAGATATATAGATATATAGATATATAGATATATAGATATATAGATATATAGATATATAGATATATAGATATATAGATGATATATAGATATAGATATATTCAACCAATATGTATATGCTAATATATATTATAGATCTATTCATATATATAGATATGAATGTATGGGGTAATAATGAGTAGCTTAGTCAGCTGATCAGTATCATAAGAGGGGAAAAATACGACATCAGAGATAGACAGGTCTTGCACGGGGAGAGTGATTAAACATATGAGAGTGGGCAGGAAGCATGAAGATCATTAAGTATGCTACCTATTAACAATCTCTAGAAAAATTCATGTGGCCTTAGTCATGTGGTTAGAATGTTGGTCTTTGACCTGAAGGGTCAAGGCATGTAGTACCTCGGTTGCACATGTGTGGGAGGCAACCAATCAATGTGTCTCCTTACATCAATGTTTCTCTCTCTGTGTCTCTTCCCCTCCCTTACACTCTCTCTAAAAGTCAATGGAGAAAAATATCCTTGGGTCAGGATTAATTTTTTAAAAATTCACTATGGGAGAATTAAATAAACACTTGACACTGACAGTGATTGTTGTCAATAGGCATCTCAAAGTAAGTATAATGCGCATGTAAATGAAGTGTCAAATATAAAAGCTTCATTCAGGCTGAATTAACAAAATTCCATAGACTAGATAGTTTATAAGTAACAGAAATTTATTTCTTGCAGTTCTGGGAGCTGGAAATCTGAGACAGGGTGCCAGCATGAGTATGTGAGGGTCTTTTTTCCCGGTCTCAGATTTATCATTGTATCCTCGCAGAGTGAGCTAGATTTCTGGATACACTTTTCTAAGCACTAATACCATTCACAAGGGCTCCACCTTCATGTCTAATCACCTCCTAAAGATCCCACCTCTGAATACCATCAGCTTGGTTTTCAACATATGAATTTGGGGAGACACAACATTTAGATCATAGCAAAAGCTATGCACAGATCCAATAACATGGGTATTCAGTTACCAAGACTGAACTAGCTATTGCTACAACTTAATGCCCAACCTATGGGCAATAGAAAACAACTTTTAGCTCCCAATATGGCATAATTTCTTCAGGAGACCAATTGGGCTCCTTCTCTACTGGAAGGTCCAGACACTTGTTCTCACAGGAATGAACACCTATTCTGGATATGGCTATTCCTTATTTTCCTCTGGAACTTAGCACAGTTATGTGAACTCGGATGGAGTGTTTGATCTATTGGCATGGAATCCCATAGTATCTAGGCATGCCAAGGGAAAATTTTATAGCAGGCAAGGTGAAGAAATGGACTTATGACCACAGGATCAACTGGATGCATCACACCACTCACCAATGCTAACCTGATAGAGCACTGGAGTAGCTATGAAGGTACAGATGAAGCACCAAGTCAGAGGCGTTATTCTGCAAGGATAGCATGCCTTCCTTCAGAATGCATTGAAAGAAGTAATTTTATGCCGAAACCGGTTTGGCTCAGTGGATAGAGCGTCGGCCTGCGGACTGAAGGGTCCCAGGTTCGATTCCGGTCAAGGGCATGTACCTTGGTTGCGGGCATATCCCCAGTGGGAGATGTGCAGGAGGCGGCTGGTCGATGTTTCTCTCTCATCGATGTTTCTGACTGTCTCTCTCCCTTCCTCTCTGTAAAAAATCAATAAAATATATTAAAAAAAAAAAGAAAGAAGTAATTTTATATGACCTGGTGTCACAAAAGAGGCTGAATACGTAAGTCCAGATATCTAGTGGTAGATGTTGAAATTGCCTCCTTTACCTTCACTTCGATAACCCACTAAGGGACTTTGTGTTCTCTGAACCTACAGTTTGTGCTCTGGAGGGTTAAAGGTCCTGCTCTACAAAGGGAGTGCACTTTCACAAGAAACTACAGCAAGGGCCCCAAAGAGTTATAAACTATAGATGCTTTGTTTAGCCAATGCATTTGTTTATTTCCTAATCTGAAGAGGAGCACGCATTTTGAGCTCTCTAAGGGCCATTACAGAGATACTGGGGGGGCCTACTTTCTAGATGTATATGGAGAAGTAGAATTGAGCAGCACCAGTGAGAACTATGGTAGACCCAGAGATGAACTATCCAAATTTATTTTTGAGGAAGAACTTGCCGCCCAGCTATAGAGAATGAAATCAGTAGATGGCCTCCAGTTTTTACCTCCTCAGGGTCCTCCTCAATTATATAGTCAACTGAGGTCGCACTGTTTTTTTTGAGCAGCCACCTGGCAACTGAGCATGGCAGAAAGGCCCAACAGTTCTGACTTAGCATGGAACCATTCTGAATGCACTGCCCAGAGTTCTTTGTCAGCTTGACCTGGGCTTTGGAAGGCCTGGTTCACAATTCAGCTACTTTCTTTGTCAATTCCTATGTCTTCCCTCTTATTTAACGTAATAAACACCTAGCACCCCCAAATTTTCCATCAGCTTCTGCTTACTCAGATTTATTCTTCAAAACTTCCCAACCCAAATCCTCTATTTTTAATTCTTAATGTTTTTATTTCCACATTTCCTAACTCAGCATTTCCCAAAGTATCATTCCAGGAAATAAGATCCCATCAAGATATCAACTTCTATTCTACTGTAGTAGAAATCAAATAACTTAATAAATGCTGGGTAAGACTAAGTTAGATGCATTTTCATATTGCTTGACCACATTGTTTGATCTGCAAAGAAATTTACCACAAAAAATATCTTTTTCTTGTGAATCCCTAAGAAATCAATTCCCCACCCATTGCCAGTGATACTCTCTCTCTGGGAAATAAATAGTCATGTGGTGATTTTTTTCTTCTATTTTTTCACAAGCGGAAATAAGATTTTGTAAGTACCATAAATCATCAAATAGAAAAATTAAAAGCACCATTTGTAACAAAAATTGTACAGAGCTACTTATGGCAGCTCTGATTTTAATTCTCTGCAAACTGAACAAAGAATATCAATGATTATCAATGATCAAAGCATTAAGGAACCTTGAAGAAGACTCGTTTAGTTTAGTTTTCCATAATTTTTATCCAACCTATATTAGTATTATTAGCTAATGTCTTTTAAAAGGTGTGATTATATATGCAATCAAACCTAATAATCAAAGCTTTTACTGTCACTTCTTGTTTTAGAATACAAGTTACAATGATTTTTAAGTGGAATATTACTACTTTGTATACGTTCTTTTAAATTATGGAGATTAGATAATTTATGCGTAATATTTTTGTCCTAATGGAATCTTTCCTTTAGCTTTGAAAGAACTTATAGATAGACATTTTTATACTTTTTTAAAAAGTATCTAGCCCTACATTTACATTTTGTTACAAAAATAGTCTTTGGTTGACTAAAGGATTGGTCTAAGCCAATCACATTTCTTTGTCCTTCCACATTTAGAAAAGGATGGGTAACCAAATGCAGGACAAATGAGACGTGAAAATAGTTTTCTATGAGACTTATGGGAAACAAGTCCTTGCTGCTTACAAGACATGAGAGGAGATGAGCACTTTATTTCAATGGACGCTGACCACGCTTGGTAGAATGCCTGAAAGTTCTGGAATTGTCTGAGTATGAAGTCAAGACATGGAAGGGAGAGTCAAGAGAAGCTGAGCCACCATATTCCATACCTTGAATCCATCTTGCACCTAAACTTCCTCTGTGTGAGATGAAATGTATCCTTATTAAGAAAGTTTTCCCTGAGGATATCAGTTACATGAAGTGTAAAGTATTCTTGCTTATAGGAAATGTCCAATTCCTCTAGAAAAAATATCTTAATTACCAGGGATCAGTTAATTTCCCATTATTAAAACTGGCATTTTCTATTACGAAGAATAGAATTACTGAATTATGAGGTAGAGATACTATACAAATTAATGATTAAGAAATATAGCTTCCCTAAGAAGTAATCAAACTTGAATAAGTGGCCCATTATTGTAGTCTCCCACAGGAAAAAAAAAAAAGTAGATTGAAGAAGAAGATAGTAAATTTAGGATATTTGTATTTTAAGAAGTTTTTGATAAAGTTCTAAAGTATACTATTGTTTTGTTCTATTTATTTATTTTTAGGTGTTAAGGTATACTTGACCCATTATCTGAGCTAGTCTCTTGACAAATTGTGGATGCTGGAACCTAGTGATTATTCATCAAAATTCATGGAACAAAACAGGAATTTCAGATTGGTCAACAACACTACCCTACTTGAAGCTGGATTTTTAACACAATTCTATATTCCATACATGAATCCCAGATCTTGATTCTAATTCAAGAATAATTTCATGAAAGAAGAGGCATGATAAAAGCAGGCAAATATAAAATGTACTTCTCCCAATGTAAGAATGTTACTTAACATTGCCCTAGACTACGTTTAACTTCACCTCTGAATAATAGATCTGAACAAAGAGTGTTGATGTTCAAACTTTCAAATTAGTAGATGGCTGCATTTTTTTTTGAGTAGTCAAATGTCAGACTGCCTGGTGAAAGTTCTCAAGAGACCATATGGGTAGCCAGAGGCATCGTAGATAAATTGCATTGCAGTAGAGATAGTTCAAGGTAATGCATTAAAATAAAAGTAACCCAAAACTTATTTTGAAGTAAATGGCCTTGATTCATTTATTAAAAATACAGGAAATAGATTCTGCTGCTGTGATTTGGCAATGTTTCTTGAAGAGGAGGTAGACTGCAGAACCACAGAAATCACTGATGCTGACATGAATTTAAAAGCCTAATGTCTCTGTAAAAAAAAACTACTGGATTCAGTTCAACAGTCAGACAGTTACAATTAGCTTTGTAAAGGAGCCAACAAGATCTTCAAAACAGACATCTCCCAAATCATCATGATGGCCACAGATGCATTGGAGATAATTCTACATTTTCAGCTCCTGTGTGAAGATAAGAATGTTCCCTATGTGCCGAGACCGGTTTGGCTCAGTGGAGGAGCGTCGGCCTGCGGACTGGAGGGTCCCGGGTTCGATTCCGGTCAAGGGCATGTGCCTGGGTTGCGGGCATGTCCCCAGTGGGAGATGTGCAGGAGGCAGCTGATCGATGTTTCTCTCTCATTGATGTTTCTGACTCTCTGTCTCTCTCCCTTCCTCTCTGTGGAAGATCAATAAAATATATTTAAAAAAAAAAAAAAAAAAAAAAGAATGTTCCCTATGTGTTTGTGTGCTCCAAATAGGCTCTGAGGTGAGCTCATGGCATCTCTAGCATGATCAGAGAATGCTCAGTTCCACCCAGCAATTCCACTTCTGGGTATATATGCAAAGAAAACCAAAACACTAATTTGAAAAAAATATATGTACCCATATGTTCATTGCAGTGTTATTTACAACTATAGGCCTGGTGCACGCAATTCTTTCATCTCCCTCAGCCTGGCCTGCGCCCTCTCATGATCTGGACTCGGTGGGGGGTGTCCGACTGTTGGACATCCCACTCGTAATCTGGGATGCTGCATGCACCAGTGACCATACTTTTCATACAGGTGAAAGGCATCTTTCTGTTGTATGGGCAGCTACATTTTTTTGCCCTGATTATAAAAAGTAGTACATAACATGATCCTTCTGAGGCAGTAGCACCATTTTCCCTATCTTATGGGTGGAAAACTGAGGCAGAGAGAAGTTAAGTAATTGGCTTTTTTCACACAGTTGTAAGTGTCAGAATCAGGGCTGACCACAAAATGTGCAAGCCAGAGTCCATGCATGTCATCACTGCATCATCCTGTTTTTATCAGTGTTAGAGTAGCCTTGCCAGGTTTTAATTTTTATATCTAAAAGACTGTTCCCAATATATAGGGTAGGGTCCCTAGGCCTGGCCTGTGATCAGGGCCAATCTGTGGGGTGACCGGCAGGTTGATCAGGGGGGCCCCCACTGGCACCTGCCTTGATTGGCGGCCTGGTGCTGCCCACTGGTCAGCCCTGACTGGAGGCAGCTCCTGCATTGAGTGTCTGCCCCCTGGTGGTCAGTGAAGGTTATAGTGCCCAGTCATTCCACTGTTTGGTCAATTTGCATATTAGGGTTTTATTATATAGGATAGCCAAGATATGGAAGCAACATAAGTGTCTATCAATAGGAGAGTGGATAAAAAGCTTTGGAACATATATACAATGGAATATTACTTGCCATAAAAATAATAAAATCTTAACATTTGCCACAGCATGGATAGACCTAGAGCAGTGGTTCTCAACCTTCTGGCCCCTTAAATACAGTTCCTCATGTTGTGACCCAACCATAAAATTATTTTTGTTGCTACTTCATAACTGTAATGTTGCTGCTGTTATGAATCATAATGTAAATATTTGATATGCAGGATGGTCTTAGGTGACCCCTGTGAAAGGGTCGTTCAACTACCAAAGGGGTCGCGACCCACAGGTTGAGAACTGCTGACCTAGAGGATATTAGACTAAGTGATATAATCAGTCAGAGAAAGATGAATACCATATGATTTCATTTATATGTGAAATCTAAAGACCAATATAAAAAACAAACAACAGAAACTGATTCATAGATACAGAGAACAGAATAATGGTTTTGTGAGAGGCTTGTGGTATTGGGTGCAAGAGGTGAAGGGATTGAGAAGTACAACTTGGTAGTTACAAAATAATCATGGGATTAAAAGTATAGCATAGGGAATATAGTCAATAATATTATAATAGCTATGTATGGTGCCAGGCGGGTACTTGAAATGTCGGGGGATCACTTGGTAAAATTTGATTGTCTAACTACTATGCTGTACACTTGAAATTAATAAAAGTAATATTAAATATAAACTGTAATTGAAAAATTAAAAGTACTAAAAAAGAATAGAAGACTCTGAGCTGAATCAGCAGATCTATTCCATAAGCGGTTCATTGAGAGGCTTTTGGTCTAAAACTGTGGTCTTCACTAAATTCTTCCAGTTGACCCTATATCTTGGAAGGATGGGGTATGTGTGTGTGTGTGTGTGTGTGTGTGTGTGTGTGTCTAAGTAATCTTTGGATTAGCATATAATGTGGTCATCTAATTATCATTGTTAGAAACAGTGTTACTGAAACAGTTTCTTGATTTTTACATGAAGTTTTTGTCTTTTTATCCCCCTTTGAGAGTGAGTAGAGTGTAGTGACCATATTCAGAGTAAAGGAAGAGCCAAGAGAAAATAAGATAAAGCAATCCTCCATGCTTTCATCAGCCAACTCTTATTGGCCACCTGTATGCAAAAGTACAAGAGGGCACACTCTAGTATTGTCAGCCTGTGAACTCTATCCAAAAGATTTTCAAGGGATACAAATCTTGAAAGTAAACACCCTCACCCCTAGGATATAAAAGTATTCTACCAATGCATAAATTAATGAGGGTTTCCTTTGTTCTCTAGAACACTTGAGGAGGAAGCATAAGAACACACAGAAATTATTTCTGTAAGGTTATGGCATACATGTACAGATATTCAGTTACTAATAAATATTTTTACTGTTTTCCTATGTTGATATAATTTCACATTCTTTCCTCGCTCTGTAGGCAGGCACACAGAACAAGCATGCAGCAAAATTTCAGAGGTGGACTAGGGTAGTGAGACACAGAAATGGTTGATCTAGGCCCCAAAGGAAGGGTGGGATCTAGACTGGAGAGGAAGGGCAATGGCCTTTAGATCTCTGTGAAGGTGCCAGCTGATGCTGGAGTATTCTAAGAAATGTATGGAGAACCAGCTGGAGACCTCAAGGACAGTGACTAAATCTGAAGAAACATCTTTTGGATGAGGATTTTCTTCAGTAAATGTTTTGTACTGAGAACGCCAACCTATTCGCGTACTAATGTGTTGCTCTTTTTTCACATTCACATTCCAATTTAAAAGAATGCAGGGAACAAAAAAATATTTCTCAAATTAGGGTTCATTTTCACTTAAAATATTATATTAAATTCAGTTAATTGAAACTCTAAAGTAACTAACACTGTAAGAATATTATTCTTCATGTTGAATAAAATCATGTCTACTAACGACTGTTAGCCACTTGTTCTTCTGTTCTCTAAAAGTACATTGAAAAAACTTGGCAATTTTCTACATGAAAACTCTCCAACTTTTAAAAAATATTAATCACATTTATCCTTGATCTCTTTAGGCTGAACATACACAATTACTTCATGATTCTTCTTGCTTTCTTTATACAGATTTTAGTTTCATGAGAGCCTTTTTAAATTATAAGCAGAATTAAAGTAATATCTAAGCCTTTTCTAATTGATAGACTATATCAAAGAGATTGTTGTCTCTCAGAATCAAGATAATGTATTTTTATTATGTATTCTATGTTGCTACATTTCAGGTATATATGTATGTGGATACATATTTAAAACTGACAGCATAAATATTTTAAATAATATAAACACATTAATGTTTAATCCTATCTAATAAAAGAGAAACATGGTAATTAGCATATGTCCACTACCCTTCCCATTGGCTAATCAGTGAGATATGCAAATTAACTGCCAGGCAAGATGGCGGCCGGCAGCCAGGCAGCTTGAAGCTAACATGAGACTTGCTTGCTTCAGTCACGGAGGAAACCAACGTCCCCCGTCTGCCTTGTCGGCCTCTGAGCCTGCAGTTTGAAACATTGTTACAAATATAGAAGCTAAACAAAACCCCAGAAACCTGCTTTCAGCTGGCCGAGATCTCAGAGCTGGAGTTGATACAGTGTTTCAATTAAAGAACCCAAACAAACCAGATACCTGCTTTCAGCAGCAGAGGCCTCAGAGCTGGAGCCAGAGGTAAAGCTGGCCCAGAATAAAAAAAAGGAAAAGAAAAAAAGGAGCAGTTGGGAGCTTCAGTCACCCCCAGCCTGAAAACAGCCCTCAGCCCCTCACCCAGACTGGCCAGGCACCCCAGTGGGGACCCCCAACCTGAAGCGTGAGTGACCAGCTGCAAACAGCCATCATCCCCTCACCCAGGCTGGCCAGGCATCCCAGTGGGGACCCCCACCCTGATCCAGGACACTCTTCAGGGCAAACCAGCCTGCCCCCACCCGTGCACCAGGCCTCTATCCTATATAGTAAAAGGGTAATATGCCTCCCAGCACCGGGATCAGTGGAGCTGTGAAGTTTCCCAGCACCAGGATCAGTATGACGGGACAGCGCCCAAACCCCTGATTGCCCTGTGGCTCTGTGTGTGACAGGGGGCGGGGCCACAACCTCCCTATCCGCCCTGCTCTGTTTGTGACAGGGGAAGGCACCCCAACCCCCTGATCAGCCCTGCTCTGTGCCTGATAGGGGGGAGTTCCCCAACCCCCTGATCACCCTGCAGCTCTGTGTGTGACAGGGTGTGGCACCCCAACCTCCCCCCCCCTACGGGCCCTGCTCTGTGTGTGACGGGGTAGAGCCATAACCTCCCCATCGGCCCTGCCCTGACTGTGACAGTGGCGGTGCCCCAACCCCCTGATCGGCCCTGCTCTGTGGGTGGTAGAGGGTGGTGCCCCAACCCCCTGATCCGCCCTGCTCTGTGCATGACAGGTGGGAGCTCCCCAACCCCCTGATGGGCCCTGCTCTGTGCGTGACAGGGGACAGCGCCCTAACCTCCTGATTGGCCCTGCTCTGTGCATTACAGGGGATGGCGCCGCAACCTCTCCATGGACCCTGCCTTGAGTGTGACAGGGGGCGGTGCCCCCAACCCCCCAATCGGCCCTACCCTGAGCGTGACTGAGGGTGGCATCGCAACCTCCTGATCCGCCCTGTTCTGTGCATGACAGGGGGCAGTGCCCCAACTCCCCAATCGACCCTGCTCTGAGCCCGACCAGGGGCTGCACCTAGGGATTGGGCCTGTCCTCTGCCACCCGGGAGCAGGCCTAAGCCAGCAGGTCATTATCTCCCGAGGGGTCCCAGACTGCGAGAGGGCACAGGCCGGGCTGAGGGACCCCCCCCCATCCCAGTGCACAAATTTTTGTGCACCGGGCCTCTAGAAGACTTATAATACAATATTTTAGATAAGTATTCTTGGGAATTTTAAATTTTAAGGATAATAAAACACAATCATTTCAAATTACATCTTTTGGTATCTCTTTTTGTTACTATTTAATGAAACCAATTTAGTCCATCTTGAAAACTTGGACATATTATGGTCCACAATATATATTTAGTTAGAACAGAAATATACAAATACACTTAAAACTCTTAAATCTGTAAGACTAAACTGAAATGTAATTAAACATATTTGCAAGCAATATGCTGGTCAAAAGAGATTGGGTATCCATATAAATGCAGATGTGACCCCTATGAAAGAGAGACTCAAGAAATATATTAGTAGGAAAATCCTTCAATGGGCATGTAGTTCTAAGAAAGTATTGGCCAAGCCAATGGAGAATCTGTCAGAGAAGTCTTTCATGTCATAGAACTTTCCCTAGTATTCTCCACATGTTCAATGTCTTCTTAAAGTGGCTCAATATGACCCAGGTGGTGGAATCAGAATGCAGCAGCTAGGGTCATCAGTCAATTATAGTACCCTACCTAGAAGACCTAAAAGGCACATTTTCATGGTCACCATGCCAAATCATGTGGACTTTGAATATATATGTGATACTTGCTTTTCAACTGCATTGGACACATTGGTATTCCTAAGTTAATATATAGGAAGAAAATGAGTTGGCCATGCACTCTTCAATAATCTGGTTCATTTTATATTTATCAATATTAATTAATTACTCTGTTTTTATGTATGTCATTTGAACTTGTTAAATGAAAGTGTTTATAAAACACCCATGCTAGCTGTAATGACAAAATACAGTATCTGGGCATGAAGAGCTAAGAAATAGATTGTATGTGATGATTTATCAAAATTTGCCAAGATTATTATTAACTAGGGGCCCCGTGCACAAAATTCGTGCACTGGGTGTGTGTGTGGGGGAGTGTCCCTCAGCCCAGCCTGCCTCCTCTCACATACTGGGAGCCCTCAGGTGTTGACCCCCATCACCCTCCAATCGCAGGATCGGCCCCTTGCCCAGGCCTGACGCCTCTGGCCTAGGCGTCTGGCCCGGGCAGCGGGGACCTGCAGCTGCAGCGGCCCCACAATCGTGGGCTTCGCTTTAGGCCCAGGCAAGGGACCCCTAGCTCCTGGGACTGCCAGCTTCGACCGTGCCCAGCTCCCATCGCTGGCTCCACCCCTACTTCCTGCTATCACTGGCCAGGGCGGAAAAGGCACCTGATTCTCCGATCATGGCTAGGGGGCCGCCTTTGCCCTGCCCCCCAGCTCTTAGCTCCCCCCTGGGTTCCGATCACTGTCAGTGGCAGGGGGCTTCTTCCTGCTTTCCCTTTCGCCTCCCTGCTTTGTGCCTACATATGCAAATTAACCGCCATCTTGTTGGCAGTTAACTGCCAATCTTAGTTGGCAGTTAATTTGCATATAGCCCTGATTAGCCAATGAAAAGAGTAGCTCGTACGCCAATTACCATTTTTCTCTCTTTATTAGTGTTGATACCCTGGGAGGCCTCCTGGAAGAGATGCTGATGAACTTTTCATGGTAGACCTTGGCTTTGATGTTAGCCAAATGTGAGGATGGTTTACTTTTCTTCTCAGAATTTCTATAAACCAGATATTGACCATAGAATCATTAACTTTAGAATGAAGACTTAGCTCCCCAAAATGTAAAATATGTCATAAAAATTTGTATACTGATTATTCAAATATCACTCCTTTTGTCATCAGTTATACTTAGTTTAATAAGTGTGGAATCTGAAGTCATGCTATCTTGGAGCTAAAGCTCTCTGAGGAATAAGATCAGGTTTACAGTTTATATAATACTATTGAACTCCTCTTTTTCTTTTTTTGAGCAAGGTGTAGGTCAGCTATGTTTAAAAAGCTCAGTGGTTGAGCATCAACCTATGAACCAGGAGGTCACAGTCTGATTCCCAGTCAGGGCACATGCCCAGATTGCAGGCTCTATCC